>NC_136420.1:305043240-305530740 GCF_052625555.1 Lactuca saligna | reverse complement strand
CAATGTCACCTATAGTCCTTCATCTTTCAATTAATCCAATTAATCCCAAAATTGGTTCCAATTAATTTCTGATTAATTTTTAATTAAACAATACTATTTCTAATTAGTATATTACTCTCATAATATATTAATAAATCATTTATTTTGATTTCTAATTAATTTATTAATCATATAATAAATTAATAAATCGGTCTCTCTCTCCCCCTCTCCCCCCCCCCCCCTCTCTCTCTCTCTCTCTCTCCAAAAAGCATTCCATTCATTTACTAGATTTGAGGGAAATGCAAAAGGACTTTGAAAATAATTCAAGATTATACTAATTTAGTCATTCAATTAGACACCTAATCCAACAGTCTCCCACTTGGATAAGTCTAAAACTAAATTACATGTATAACTTCTAAAATAAACAACGAACGGTGCTTTCCAAAGCAACTGCCGAAATCTGGTCCGATCAGATATTTTTCCTTAGATAGGTAATCAAATATTCCTCCATTCTTCAAGATATCATATGGATATGAGACATCTATTATAATCAATATCATTGTCTAAAATTTGTTTACCGATTTTCGATTTGTCATGATGTCATAAGACTTCTAATTGAACACATGAATTAAGTCATGGCCAGGTCAAACACTATAATTCAACACCAACTCACCGAGGGGCCAAAAGATATTGTTTTTCTCGTTAGGGAAAAAGGAACGAATGAACTTTGACGCATATTATTCTATCCTTTACTCTCCAAATCGTACATGACACTACATTTGAAAACATCAAGTTACTCATGCGTTTTCACAATACCTATGTACAACCGACTTGTAAATTACAACACATATATCTCCATTTGAAGAATATAAGAAATTATAATCTCAGAATTAATCTTGATATAATCCATGAAGTAATTCTCTTAGCGTGGGTTTATCCAATACTCAAATCTCCATTTTCTAAGTACTCATGAACATTATAGCAACATAATTGCCATGTCTAAACTCCTTAGACAATTTACAATAAAATTCATGATAGTATTTATTCATTACTTACATCCTAAAGTATGAGTAAATGTGAAACTTTGAATAATCAAATTATTCAGGATGTTAAACATGAAAAATAAAACACAAGATAAAATAATTGACAAAGCATCTAAGTACTAAAAACAATGTCATAACTCAAACCAATGCTCTTAGCATGTTGACTAAGCTTAATCCTACTCAGAGCCTTTGTGAGAGCATCTGCATGATTTTCTTCTGAACAAACTCTCTTTACTATGAGATGAACTTCTTCAAATTTATGTCGAATATAATGGTACTTTTTGTCTATATGTCTTGATTTACCATGATCTCTTGGTTCATTAGTCAAGGCAATCACGCCTTCGTTATCGCAGAAAAGTTCCATTGGCTTCTAAATGGTCAAAACTACACCGAGATCGCTGCTAAATTTTTTAGCCAAGCCACTTCATTTAATGCTTCACTTGCTTCTATGTACTCTTATTCACAAGTAGAATCATCTACCGTGTCATACTTGGAACTTTTCTAAATAACTGCTCCTCCGTTTAGAAGAAATACCCAATCAATTTGAGAACGAAGATTATCTTTACCTGTTTGAAAGTTGGCGTCACTATACCCACTTACTCTCAACGTATCACTACCACCAAGGGCTAGAATAAAATTATTTTCCCAGATACTTGAGAATATTCATTACTGCTATCCAATGAGCTCTGCCAGGGTTTCCCTAAAAGTCACTGACCATGCTTAAAGCAAATCTCACATTAGGGCGAGTACATGTCTTATCGTACATGATCGATCATATAGCCAAAGCATATGGGACTTGACTTATTTCTACTATCTTTTCATTTATACTAGGGCTTTGAGTCTTACTTAATTTGGCATTACTATGAATAGGTAGCTTTCATTTCATGGAATTTTCCATACGAAAATGTTTTAGTACCTTATTCAAGTTTTAGTACCTTATCCCAAGAAAATAGGCCTCCTCTTCTATATCCTTCATAGAAAAACACTTTCCAAGCTAAGACTCTACATATTCAAAAGTTGGAATGTCATTTCCTATGAAGAGTATGTCATCAAAATAAAGCATTGGAAAAGTTACTATACTCCCACTAGCCTTAACATACACACAAGACTCATCTTCTCTCCCAGAGAAACAAAATTCTTTGACTTTCTCATGTAAGAAAAGATTCCGGCTACGAGATGCTTTTTTTTTAATCTGTAAATGGATTTCTCAAGCTTACACACTTTATTAGTAAAATTTTCATTTACAAATCCCTTTGGCTGACTCATGTGAACATCTTCAGTTAACTTTCTGTTAAGGAAAATGGTTTGACATCCATTTTCCATATTTCATAATCATGAAAGGCACCCAGGGAGAGCATTATCCTAATAGAAATTTTCTTGGCCACTGTGAGAATGTCTCATAATATTCTATTCCTGGGGTTTGATTAAATCCTATCACAATCATTCGATCCTTGAAAGTGTGTACCTTTCCATCAATGTCGGCCTTCTTCTTGAAGATCTATTTGCAAACAAATGTCTTTAGACCAGGTTCTTGATCAACCAAATTCAAAACTTGGTTATCATACACAGACTTGATTGCATTGTCCATTGCCTCTTTCCACTTGACAGCTTCAGGCTTGCCATTTATTCCTTGTAGTTAGCTGGCACATTTAAATTTACCACTGTACAATCACTGGCAAATGTATCACCCTATATAGTTATCTGGAAACAATAGAACTCAGGTGGTACACTAACTCTACTAGATCAACGAAGAGGTAATGATTTTTCAATGGATTCAACAGGAGTCTCATCCTCTAGTTGAGTGCTAGTATCTTCAAGGTTAATGGTATTCCTATTGTCCTCTTTGCATATGAGCTCTCTCTCGTGAAAGACTCCTCTTCATGCTACAAAGAGCACATTTTTATTACGACTGTAGAATAAATATCCAAAATACTTTCATCGGTAGCCAATGAAAACACATCTCTCACTTATAGGTTCTAGCTTGTCATGATTCTATTGTCTAATGAAAGCTTTACAACCTTCTTGGTAAGCACATGATTGAGGATATGGGTGACTGTCTTTAATGCATACCCCCAGAAAGAAATGGGAAGAGAAGCTCAACCCATCATGGAACGAACAGTGTCTATCAAGGTCCGATTACGCCTCCCAGCTATACCATTAAGTTGTGGTGTCCTAGGAGTAGTTAATTGTGAAAGTATTCCACATTCCTTTAGATAGTCATGGAATTCGATACTCAGATACTCTCCGCCTTTGTCAGATTGGAGCATATTTATCTTCCTACAAATTGATTCTCGACTTCATGTTTAAGAATATATGATATAATCACCTGTAAACGTTGCATAAAATCGATTAACATCCCTTGTGGTGAATTTGAAGGGCCTACACACACTTATGTATATGAGATCCAACAAACCCTCACCTCTTTCACAAGATCCAGTGATGGGTGATTATGTCATCTTCCCTAAAAGACAATATTTGTATACACATATGTGTATATGATCCATCCTTTTGGAGTTGGGTGATGTGTTTCTTGTTAATGTGCCCGAGACGACAATGCCACAACCATGACTTGTCTAAACCATTAGACAAATCAATACGAAATACATTATTATCTAAGCTATCAAAAAAAATAAAAGTTTCATACACACCATTACAAGGTAAAGCTTCAAACATAAAAATACCATTTTTATAAACAAAAATCGATCCACATGTCACTAAACGAATATAAAAACCTTGTCTAAAGTTTTATGAATTGAAATAATGTTTCACATCATTTCTGATGAATAACAACAATTAACCAAATCTAATCTAACATCACTACTACGCATAAGATTATAAGTTCCAATCTTTGTAACATGAGAAGATCGCATAGTACCCATGATTAGACTCATCCTTCCATGCTCCACCTCTTCAATTTCTCTTAGTCACTGCAAATCAGAACAAATGTGAAAACCACATCGTGTATCAAAGGCCCAAGAATGAGTAGGTTGTGAGTTATTGGTTTGAATAGTGTAAATACATGCCAATGATAACTTCACTTTTCTATCCTTGATGTCTAAAAGTACTTGGGGAAGCTTCGTTTCCAATGGCCCTTATCATTGAAATAGAAGAAAATGACCTCTTTGGAATCAGTATCGGAAGGAATATCAGAACTGGGCTTCACCTTTGGTCCATTGCTTGACAACCCAACATGGGACATGCCCATCTAGTTCTACTCAGGACCACCTTTCCTTTTATTTCCTTTGTTTTTCCAAAATGGACAGGACAGGAGCATTCGTAGAGGTAGGAGTTTCATTCTTCTTCATTCATGACTCAACTATCCTCAACATGTTGTTGAGTTGGGCCAATGTCGTTTCTATGCTGTTCAAATGATAAGCCAAAATCAACTGATCATAACAAGGAGGGAAGGAGTTAAGGACCATGTCAACGGCCAACTCCTCATCGAAATTCACATTAAGCCTTTCAAGGCACCCCACATATATGTTGGATTTAGTCTCTAAGCGCATAACTATAATTGGTATGTACTTGACCCGATACTAACATGGTCCATTTGAGTTGCATGGCATTGGAACAATATGTAAGGATGGATTTTTAAGAAGACAATATTTATGATTTATTAATATATTATAAGTTCTAATATATTAATATGAAATAATATTATTTAATTAGTATTGATCAAGAATTAATTTGGAATTAATTTTGTGATCAAAAGAGACTAATTAAATATAAGCGGTTGATTTGGTAAATAATTGATTCTTATGATGTGGGCCAATGATCCATGATTCCTTATGTTGGGCTAAACCCATGTGACAACCCATGGGTGATCCGTGGAGCTTTAAACCCATGGAGCATTAGAAATATGGAAGGTCATTCCCATTAAGGCTTACATGATGTAACCCTAGTTTTGCTAGACTATATAAGAGACCCTAAGGCTACCAAAATTGTCGCCAAAGTGAGCTTAGAAGAGTTCTAGCCAAATTTGTGAAGCAAGTAATCCTGTCTCAAGTCTACCATTGTTGGTGGTATTGTGTGAAGTATTTGAGGCATCACACTTGGGGTTCTAGGCTCTTAAAGGTCTAAGGAATCAAGCAATAAGAAATGGTATGTGTTATAACTAGATTTTTATTATACAAGTACCCAAGTTTGTATGCTAGTTAGGGAAATGCTTTGGAAAATCATTTTACATGTATAATTAGAGAAAACATAGATCCAAAGCATTTAGGTTTGTATGTGCACCTTAAGTTTGTTAATATGCCCAAAACCCGTCAGTGGTATCAGAGCATAGGGTTGTTTTCTATTATACTTGATGTTATTTTGATTTTTAAAGTTAAAAAAATTGAATTTATGCCTTCTGCCTGATGAAAACGCTGATTCCCTTTGTTAAATGAGTAACCTGACGAGTCCAGTTCATGCACTCACCGAGTTGGTGCTCTAGTGGGTAGATTTTTGAGTTTTGGCTAGAAATCAGATTAGGATCATTATCCCAAACTGTTTTTTGAACCATGAAACCTGTTTTTCATATGGTAATGATCATGTTTATCCAATTTAAACGTAATTGTTATAATTTCAAGATTTGTATTAGTTTATATGGTTATGCTAATTTCTTGAAGATTGATGATTTGAATTACCTTATACTTATGAGTTTATTTAGATCATGCATGTTTTATTTGATTATTGTGTTAATTAAATTAATGGTCTAAATGGTTTTAATGGACTCCATAGCTATTCCTCATGTTATGGAAAACCAAAAGTCTTTTTCCTAAAAGTCATTAAACTCATAAGTTAAGCAAACGAAAAGTTTTGAATTGTGTCAAAACTTGTCCTCAAGTTTTGGAATTTGTAAAGTGACACTTCTGAATAATTTAATTCAAAACCCTAGAATTTTAGAAGTTTAAAATTAAACCCTTATACTTTATAGTATTTTAAGTTTAATTATATATATATATATATATATATATATATATATATATATATATATATATATATATATATATATATATATATACACACATATATACATATATACATATATATATATATATATATATGTATCTATATATATATACATATACATACATATATATATATATATATATATATATATATATATATATATATAAATAAGATCAAGTCAGTCTTACCGTTAGTAGGAATCATTCATGAAGCTGGTCTATAAGGGGGTATAAGGTTACTGCCTATAAAAATGGCAGTTTAATGGTTGTCCACTCTCACCTACCGCTTCCTTGACTGGTGGAGGGTCGTTAGTCGAACTAGTAGGATATGAAATAAATTCTCATTTAGTATAATGATAATTATAAAGTAACTAAAACTTTTATAAATTCCAAATCTTAGTTACTTTAGGAAAACATGAAATTTATGCTAATCCGTGAAAATTTCACTTTGCACTTTCCATGTTGTTAATGGAGCGTGTGTGGTTAACCGACTCATTAACTTGGAATAGTAAGGGTGGAAAAGGGTGGATCGATGTTTATCATATGATCAATGGAGCGTGTGTGGTTAACCGACACATTGATTGGGTGATAAATGAGATCAGGAGTACCAAGCTCCTTTTTCATGGTTATTCACACCTTGTTTGTGATCCTCGGTATCCCAATCTCAAACTTGAATGGCATAGTCGAGATTTAAACATGCCATTGGATTGTTCAATGAATCTCAAAGGATCTAGGAGTTTCAATCCAGTTAAAACCTAATAACAATCTACTATTTCATGGTGGAAATTGGCAAATCGTCATTTACACACCTTCAAATATTTTGCAAGTTGGATTACGATATCCCCCTTCCAAGTTGTAAAATATTGTGTTGGATCCTAGCCTTAATATTTCATTTAGGTGTTATATTAAGGATTCTTTATCTAAACTAAACTTTCTCATTCTTTCTTTTCAGATGTCTTCCAACACTGCTTCTGGATCAAACCCTATTTGTTCCTTCTCTCTCATGAACCTTTGTGGGAGAGTCATCTTTGATGGGAATAACTTCAATGACTGGATTAGGAACATCAAGATGGTCACTCTCTATGAGGAAAAAAGAATATGTCCCTGCAAAGGATCATAAGGAAATCAATGAGTCTTCTGCTACTCCTGAGGAGATCGCTGAGTTTAGGACTGATGAGAAGGATGCCACCAAGGTATCTTGTATCATGTTGGCCACCATTAAGTTGAAATCCAAAAGTCCTATGAGGACTTCTACCCTTTTGAGATGCACCGGGACCTGATGGATAGATACCATCAGAGTGCTCATCAAGAGAGGTAAGAAATCATCTCTTCCATGATAACAACTAAGATGAAGGATGGTGAAACCATCACAAACCACTTGCAGAAAATGAAAAGATTTATGGACCATTTGCTCAAGCTGCATTGTGAACCTTCCTGAGGAGCTGGCTATAGATATCATTCTACAATCCTTACCTCCATGTTATGATCCGTTTCATGTAACCTATCATATGAATAAGGAGGAGGTCACACTTAGCAAACTTCAAGGGATTTTGAGGACTGTTGAACGTGGTTTCAAAGGTAAAAATGTTGTTTCTAATCCTACTTCAAATGCCCCTGTTATGGCATTTAGACAAGTCAAAGGGAAAAAGAGGAAGGCTCCCTCAAAGAGTTGCAAGGTAAAGTCTCTTGATGGATCCTCTTCAATTGGGACAAAGATTTGTTCTGCTACTCCATATTCCATTCCTACAGAAGCAGAGTTTTTCTACTATCATGATAAAGGGAACTGGAAGCAAAGCTTCCCCAAGTACTTGCAGGATGTCAATGATTGGAAGGTTAAACCCACCCATGCAGGTATTTATATTATTCTGTCTAAAAAATCATCACATTCTAACTCTTTGGGTCTTGACACAGGTTGTGGATTTCACATTTGTTCTGATGTGCAGAGCCTAAAATGAAGTAGGGATACGGAGCACGAGAAGATAAACTAGATCATGGGGAATAGAAATGTTTCACCTGTCACCAAGATTGGATTTTACCATTTATGGCTTAGTAGTGGGTTAGGAATAGATTCGAATAATTTTTTCTACTCATCTGATATGGTAAGAAATATTATTTCCTTTCATGGTTTGTACAAACAAGGTTTTAGTTTTTCATTTGATAATGAAATTTGTGTTATAAATGCTTATTATAATGTATTTTTTATTTTAAAGCATTACCTTGTAATGGTGTATATGAAGTTGTGAATGTTGTAGACAATATAGGAAATAATGTGTTGCACATTGATTCTTCCAATGAATTTGATAACACATGCTTGTGACATTGTCGTCTTGGACATATCAGCAAGACGCACATAGGCCAACTCCAAAATGCTAGAGTTTTTGAGTCATTCAACTTAAGGTCGGATGGCAATTGCGAATCTTGCTTATTTGGAAAGATGACCAAGTCTCCCTTCACTGGTACTTGTGAAAGAGGTGAAGGTTTTTTGGTTCTCATACACACCGATGTGTGTGGGCCCTTCAGAACCGCCACAAGGGATGCTAACCGCTTCTATGTGACTTTACTGATGATTATATTAGATATGGATATGTCTACTTAATCAAGCATAAGTAAGAAACCTTTGAGAAATTCAAAGATTTTAAACAAGAAATGGAGAATCAGTTGGGAAGGACGATCAAGATGCCCCGATCCTATCAGGGTGGTGAGTATCTTAGTATCGATTTCCTAGACTATCTAAAGGAGTGTGGAATTCTTTCACAGTTGACGCCGCCTAGGACACCGCAACTTAATAGTGTGGCTGAGAGGCGCAACTGAACATTGTTGGACATGGTTTGTTCCATGATGAGTCGATTATTGCTACTAATCTCATTCTGGGGGTATGCCTTAGAGACTACCGCCCATATCCTTAATCTAGTCCCAACATGGAAGGTTTCCAAAACACCTCACAAGATGTGGACTAAGAAGGTTCCCACATTAGACCACACCAAGACTCATGATAAACTCAAACCTCGTAGTGAGCAGTGTATTTTCATCACATCACATAGAAATCATTTGGTTATCTCTTCTACAGGCCGAGTAACAATGTTGTTTTCGTTGTGAGGAGAAGAGTCTTTCGCGAGGGAGAGCTCATAGGCCAAGGAGACAGTGGGAGGCAAATTTACCTTGAAGTGATTCAAGAGTCAAATAGTGAAGGAACCTCAAAGACTAGCGATTAACCTGAGGAGGAAGCTCCTGTTGAGCCGATTGACGAGTCTGTACCTCTAAGACGTTCTAGTAGAGTTAGTGTTCCACCTATCTTATATGGTTTTCAAATAACATCTGAGGGTGATGCATTTATCAGTGATAACACAATATTAAATATAGATGAACCTAACAAGTACAAGGAGGCTATGACAGGCCCCCAGTCTACTTAATGGAAATAGGTGATGGACATCGAGATTCAGTCCAAGTATAACAATCAAGTTTGGAACTTGGTTGACAATGTACCAGGTCGTATGACAGTCGGGTGCAAATGGATCTTCAAGAAGAAGACCGACATGGATAGGAAAGTAGAGACATATAATTATAAGGCGCGACTGGTTGCGAAGGGCTTTACTCAAACTCTGGGAGTTGATTATGATGAGAACTTCTCGCCATTAGCGAAGATTAAGTCTATTACGGTTATGCTAGCCATAGTTGTATTTCATGATTATGAAATATGGAAATTGGATGTCAAAACCGCTTTCCTTAATGGAAAGTTGGTTAAGGATATTTACATGAGTCAGCCATAGGGTTTTGTCGATGCAAAGTGCCCTAATAGAGTGTGTAAGCTTAAGAAAACCGTTTATGGATTAAAACAAGCATGTCACAGATGGAATCTTTGTTTCGATGAGAAATTTAAAGAATTTTGTTTTCGAGAAGCAAGGATGAGTCCTGTGTATATGTCAAGGCTAGTGGGAGTATAGTTAGCTTTCGGGTGTTGTATGTGGATAACATACTTCTCATAGGAAACGACATCCCAACCTTGCAGGAGGTTAATCCTAGCTTAGGAAGTGTTTCATTATGAAGGACCTCGAAGAAGCTGCCGATATTCTTAGGATAAGGATATTGAGAGACAGAAGAAAAAGACTAATTAAACTTAGCCAAAGAGCCTACTTGGATAAGGTGTTGAAATGATTCAACATGCAAGATTCCAAGAAAGGTAACTTACCGATCTAGAGTAATGCCAAACTGAGTTAAACTCAGTGCCCGAGTACAGAGGATGAGATTGCTGAGATGAGTCGAATACCATATGCTTCCACAGTTGGCTTGATCATGTATGCTATGACTTGTGCTCACCCTGATGTCGCCTTTTCTTTGAGTATGGTCACCAGATATCAAGGGAATCCTGACAAGGCTCACTGGAATTCGGTAAAGAACATTATCAAGTACCTATGGAGGACTAAGGATTGGGTCATGGCGCGCCATGGCGCGCATCAAGGTGTGCCATGGCGCAAGGCGTGGTGTAGCCATTACGAAAATGTCCAAGGAAGGTTTAGGTTTGTTAGGCGTGGCGTCCAAATAATGTGTCAAGGCGTACCTTATCGCGTTACGACCCGAGTTTTTTTCAAGTCGCAGGTTTTTTCGATTTTTTTGTTTTTTTTTTCGAGCCTAAAATAATTGAGTTTTTGTTAATTTTTTTATATAAAATATTAATATAACACTTCTAAAAACTTCATGTATTTGATAATATTCAATAACTATATGATTTATCTCTTTTAACATATATAAAATAGTCATGCCTTGAAAAACACCATGACTCGCTAAGGCTTGGCAAAGCTTAACTTTGACATTGTCGCCAAGTCACGCCTTGCATTATTTAGCACCTTGGTGACACCAGTTTTCAAAACGACAAAGATAATTTCCGCTCTGAGTCGGGTTGGGTCTTTACCCTGATTGGAGGGGCAATAACTTGGAAAAGTTCCAAACAGGAGACTATAGTTAATTCAAAGTGTGAATCAGAGTACATAACAACAAGCGGGGCAACGAAGAAGGTGATATGGATGAAGAACTTCATTGGATACTATGGAGTTGTACCAGATTTAAAGGAGGCTATGAAGATTTTTTGTGACTGCGAGAGTGCGGTTGCATTAGCTGAGGAACGAAGGGATCATGGAAAATCTAGACACATCGATAGAAAATATCACTTCATAAGACATTGAATAGAAGAAAGACTCCTCGTGGCAAAGAGGGTATCATCGGATGAGAACCCAAGAGATCCCCTCATGAGGGGACTGAGTAGGGTTAAGCATTTACAGCATCTGAGGCGCATTGGTCTGAAGGATGATATTAGTTTTAATGATTAGATAGCTTTCAAAACTTGTAATAGTTGAAATGTAATTGACATTTGATGCCTAAATAAAAGGTGTTTTTTATTTACTAGTATGATATTGTCCTATGTCAATCATTTACTATTGTTTCACTTTGCATGTTTTGACTTCAACAATAATTATACTATTATTATTCAAACGATCCACAAGCGATCATACATCAGAAGTAGGTATTGAAGCAAGACTATCAAAATTTTGGCTTGTAGATTAGTCTGAATTGTATTACACATAGCAAAGTTTGATGCAACAGTCATGAGTGCTGATAAGGTCTGAGTATTGGATTAAACCCACGCTCACTTGTATCATTTCATGGAATTTATCCTGAGTGATCGTGAGACTATAATATCATAAAAGTCTTCAACCCAAGTGATATGAGTTGGTTGTGCATTGATAGTACAAAACCGATTTAGTAACTTGATGTTATAAAATGTGTTGTTGTGTACAATTTGATGAGTTGTTAGTAAAATCATATGATTCGAAGTTTATCTCTTCGTTTTAGACCTTGGAGGATTAAAAGCGATATATTGGGCAACTCCATGATTTTTTTTGACCTATGTGCCAGGCCCGGTCAGAACTCAATTAATGTGTTTGATTAAATTCTATGTTAAACTGCTGGACAATAAGTATGACGTTGTTCCATGTATTTTTATGGATGATATCTTGGGAACAGAGGACCATATGATTACTTATCTAAAATGGAGCGTCTCATTCCGACAAAGGCTATTTAGAGCTACGAATGCTAGTTGGTGTTTAAGTCGTACTTGTAGTTATAGTTATTAGACTTATCCAAGTGGTAGACTGTTGGATTTAGTGTCTAAGCCCATAACTATAATTGGTATGTACTTGACTCGAGAGTAGCATGATCCATTTGGGTTGCATGGCACTGGAACAAAAATTAATTTGGAATTAATTTTGTGATAAAAAGGGACTAATTAAATATAAGGGGTTGATTTGCTAAATCATTCATTCTTATGATGTGGGCTAATGATCCATGATTCACTATGTTGGGCGAAACCTATTTGACAACCCATGTGTGATCCATGGAGGTTTAAACCCATGGAGCATGAGGAATATGGAAGGTCATGCACATTAAGGCTTACATGGTGTAACCCTAGTTTTGCCACACTATATAAGAGACCCTAAGGCTACCAACATGGGCACCTAAGTGAGCTTAGAAGAGTGCTAGCCGAATTTTTGAATCAAGTAATCCTTTCTCAAGTCATCCATTGTTAGTGGTGTTGTGTGAAGCATATGAAGCATCACACTTGGGGTGCTAGTCTCTCAAAGGTCTAAGGAATGAAGCTATAAGAAAAGGTATGTGTTCTAACTAGATTTTTATTATACAAGTACCCAAGTTTGTATGATAGTTAGGTAAATGATTTGGAAAGTCATTTTACAAGTATAATTAGAGAAAACATAGATCCAAAGCATTTAGGGTTGTATGTGCACCTTAAGGTTGTTAGGATGCTCAAAAACCTTCAATATCTTCACGTTCTTGGGACGTGGTTGTAGACAGACTCTCATTCTGTCAATTTGCAAGTCATTAAATGTTTGACGAGCGTATACTTTTCTTGAAGAGCTATCTTGTGAAACTTTTGCACAAGATCCAAGCTCGTTTCGTATGGTGAATAGTCCTCATAGAACTTGTGCAACTCAGGTATCATGATGACAACCATGATGCGCGTAACCTTATTTGCATCATCTTAGTGTTTCTTGTAAACATCTATAGTGAAAAAGAAGTTTTATTTAGATGATATAAATCCTTTATATTTTAACCCATATTTAATATTTAAGGCCAGGATCCAATATAACATTTCACAACTAAGAAGGGAAATGTCGTAATATTATTGCAAATTTATAAAGGTAGGTGAAAACAATTCACCAATCTTGAACAATGAAATTCCTAGATCTTTTGAGTTTCATTGATTCTTATCAATGACATGTTTAATCTCAGAGTATTCTAATCTATTTGTGACTGGGATGCCATGAATCACAAATAAGATGTGAATAACTATACAAATTTGCTTGACACTCTGGATGTCATTTATCATTTCCAATTATTGTGCTTGTTAACCACATATACTCCATTAATAATGATACTTTTTAAAATGCCCAATATTAGTCTTTATTGTCACTATTAGTGTGTCGATTAACCACACACGCTCCACTAACTACATATAAATCATAACACACTATTTTATGGACTAGCATACTTTTCACATTTTTTCTAAAGTAACTAGGAATGAAATTTTATAAAAATAGTTCAGTTACTTTATATCATTATACTTATTAATGAGATTATGTTCTATCAAACTTATTCGACTAACGACCCTCCACCATACAAGAGAGCGGTGGGTAAGAATGTATGCCCAATGAGGGTCATTTTATAGGCTATTTCCTTAAAATCCCCATATAGTATGACTTCTTGAATAAGGCGTACTAATTATTTGACTGACTTGTCTTATACATATAATGCATTAATCTTTTAATTGTCTATAGTATAAGGTGTATTTTAATACTTTTCTAAAATACTAGGTCTAAATTTAATTTTTTGAAATTAATAAAAATTAATTTGATTTAAAAATAAACCAATTTTGATGTTATCTTTATCTTTTAATTAAACAATTAATTAAATTAATTAAATCATCATCGATTAAATACTTATTTACAATTACCAATAAATAAAATAATTCAAATTTGAGCCAAATCCTAAGCCTTTTAATTTTTGAAAATACGTTGGGGTTTATCAGGTTTTAGTTGTTCAAAATTTAAGGCTTTTAAATCCCTTTCTAAAAGGAGGCTAGCATTTCTAAATCCCTTTCTAAAATAAAAAATATGAGGGTGGAGGCTAGGGTTTGAAGAACCCTAGGGATTTTCAAAAATTGCCTCCTTAAGGTTTAGGTTCTACAAACCCTAATTTTGATCTATTCAACATTGCGTAAAATTAATGAGAACAATGGATCTGATACGACAGGTGTGTTTTATAGGTCACACAAATCTTATCTTGGAAGAAAAACTTAAATACGAAGTTCACATGCCACCTAAAGGATCTATGTTTTCACTATGATTTGCAAACAAGTAATTAGTATCAAGAACCCTAAAAGTATGTTGCTATTTTCCAAATTAAGAAAGGGTTATTAGAAAATACATAACTGTAGTTTATTGTAGCAAATAAACTAATATTCCTTCTTTGTTGGTCCTTAGAAAACAAACACCAGAAGTCTCATGCTTCTGATGGCTCACACCCAAACCGTAGCAAGTTGGAGGCTGAAGAAGAGAGAGGAGAGGGAAGGAATAAAGTGAATTCTTAAAATCAAACCCATGGGGGTTTATATAGGTAATATGGAGGCTAAAGATAAGTCAGGTTCTAGAATTTGTCAATCTTCAACTTTTAAACATTTTGAACATTAGTTCTTCCACTTTTAAATAATCCAATCAATTACAAAATTAATTCTAATTATTTTTTAAATTAAATAATACTATCTATAATTAATATATTATTCTCATAATATAGTAATAAATCATTTATTTTGATTTCTAATTAATTTATTAATCATATAATAAATTAATAAATCAACATCTCTCTGAAAAAAAAAATCTAGCCAGTTACTAGGTTTGAGAGCAACCTAAAAGCAGTTTGATAATAATTGATGATTATACTAATTTAGTTGTTGACATAGGCACCTAATCCAACACTTGTAACGCCCCATTTTCACCTTATAATCTGAACAACCAGTCACGTAAATTAACGTGTTTGATAGAAGGATATTTACGGAAAATGGTCTAGAAGAAAGTCGTAGTAATCACAAAACTGAGAGCGTACATAGAGAGAACGTCCAAATCTGACTTCGTAAGAGGAAGTTATGATTTTAAGAAGTTTCATCGTAACAGTGTATGAAACAGAAACTGAAATAGACGTTGGTCGATTGTTAGGAAAAACAATCGACATATGAGTTAAAGATCTTTTCCATATGATTCCATTGATATAAGGACAGTCGATAACGTAGATTTTTTACGGACTTTAACAATATAAGTCTGTTAAAAATATAAATATAAATATAAATTCAAAATTAACAGACGAAGTCTAAATGAAAGTTGTAGATATTGTCGATAGCTACGCATGGATATAAAGAATGTCAAAATGAAGTTTATATGAAGAAGTTATGAATTTTTTAAGTTTCTGGAGAGCACGTCGCACAAAAGACGTACGACACGCACCTTCTAGAAGCAGCCACGCCATCGTAGTCAATTCTTGACACGTGACATGCTCTAATAGGGACCCTTTCTGACGAAGTCTGTGTGTGGCAGACACCTGGTCTCTGCGCATAGTGCACGTCTACTATAAAAAGACATGTCCCCTTTCATATGCTCTAATCCTCCACTCTCTTTTCTATCTCTTTGGTCCAACTTTTTGGGTACTTCTTTGCAAGTTTTAAGGTTTTCATTTAAACAAGCTCTGAGCAATTAGATTCGGGAAAATAGAAGTGCTCTGTATCGAAGCCCAACTCATGATCTTCTCGGTTTTCGCTAAGATCCCTGTAAGTTAATTAATTCTTTACATATAAGTTATATTTATATTCCTAGTTGTTGTTACGAATATATGAATAAATTTATCAGTAATTCCAATTATAATGTTGATTGATCTACTTATAGGTTAGGTGTCTAGAATGGTCACGTTGGCTTGGTTGTTGGATTTTAGAAAGGTTATACGCCGAAATGATCGTGCCTCCCAACTGTCTAGCCTGGCGGATCCTCATTTGATACAACTCTCGATATTCATTAGGATTAGTGATGGATATTTCTTTCATTACCAGAGCACCAAAGAGATTGATAGGTTAAGGGTAGTATAGGTTAGTACTTGTTTAACACATTACTCACCAGTTGAATAGCCGGTAGAGTCGCCAATATAACTTTCGATCGTCTGAGAAATGGCCCATTGTAGTTACCTCACAATACTGTGTACTACAATACATATATTTACATGTATTTTAGGATATAAGACCCAGTAGGATAAACTAGTAGTATATTGTCTTTTGGTCCTAATATTAGTATGCTTAAGTTAGGTGGAGGTGGTTGTAGTATGCTATTTAGAAATTAGATTAGTTTAGTTACTTGACTGTTTGTTGATTATTTATCTGTTTGCTATATATGTGTTGAAATGTATGTGGAAATTTGAGGTAGTGGAGCAAATTTATGCTGAAGGCAAAGGGATGAGTTGACAGCAATATCAATTTAAGCAATTGTAAGCCTAGAAAAGGGCAACAATAACTTAAGCGATTGTGAGCCTTGATACTCAAAATGCAAGGTGATGGCGATATCAACTTAAATGATTCTGAGCCTAGAAAATGGAAATAGCAGATTAAGTGATTTGAGCCTAGATACTGAATATATGCATCTATATGTACTGTAATATATGTTATTTTGGGGAGCTCACTACGCCCAACGCTTACCCAGTTGTTACAAATGTTTTTCAGTTACTCCATTGGTTCGTGAGAAGGGAAATGCTTAATTGTACACACTTGCATTCACAATCATGTTTCCAAAAATTTAAATGTACTATGATATAATTTAATTAATAGATATGAAAAAAATGGGTTGAAATTTGGGACGTTACACACCTCTTTGTTGGCCAATGATTTTCCAAAGTGTCATCTTGTTGTTACCACTTTGATTGGATGCCAAAATTCAGACCATAATCCCTCTAATGAAATGGTACCTAATAACTACAAATAAGCAAAGTATCAAACCCTTGGAGAGGGGAGATAAAAATGCAAAATCACAAACCCTAGAAAGGTTAGGTTTTTGTCAACCTAAGGGAGAGAGGCAAGGGTACCAAATTTTTTCTTAGGGTTTAGAGTATTTATGGATTAGATTACTTATCTCTAAAAATGATTTTTTTCTTAGGGTTTAGCGTATCATAAATATAATGATTTTTTTATCATATGCATTAGATTTATTATCTCTAAAAAAAGTCATCATGATTCTCACACCATGATCCGACTAAGTTACGTCACCATGACTCTCACATCATGTTTCGACCAATTAACAAGAAACCATGATTCTTACACCATGGTCGTCCTATTTCAGTGTTGAATTAGGGTGTCTAAGCCGATAACTAAATTGTTATATTATTGAATTAAGAGCAAAGTCCTTTTTGGGTTGCTCTCATAACTAGTAACATAATAGAAATTTTTTTTAGAGAGATGTGATGATTTATTAATTTATTATATGAGTAATAATTTAATTAGAAATAAAAAATAAAGCATTTATTAATATATTATATGATTAGTATATTAATTAGAAATAAAGTTTACTAATTAAGAATTAATCAAAAATTAATTATAATTAATTTTTTGATTAATTAGACGAACTGAAAATACAGGGACTGAATGTGACAATGATCAAAAAATCTAGGAACATTAGGGAGCAAGAAATGGGATAAGGGTTATCAAAGGATACTTTCCTTATTTAACATTCCTTATTCACATATATAAACACCTTATACTATATATGATTAAAATATTAATATATTATATGTGTAACACAAATCACTTAAATCGCTAGTATCCCTCATTTACGAAGCCATACTCTAAGGGGGTATAAGGAAGCCGCCTATAAAATGACTGTTGAATGGGTGTCCACTCTCACCCACCACTCCCTTGTATGTTGGCGGGTCATTAGCTGAATGGATTTGATAGGACATAACCTCTTAAAAGTATGATGCTATTAAAGTAATAGAACCTTTTTGGAATAAATCCAATATCTAGTTACTTTAGGACAAAATGTGAAGTTTATGTTAATCCATGAAAATACACATTGCTCTTTATAGGTTCCTAGTGGAGTGTATGTGGTTAACGGACATACTAATTTGGGATTATAAAGTTGAGTGATGGACAAATTCAAAATTATCATTGTTAATGGAGCATGTGTGGTTTACCGGCACATTAATTTGAGATGACAAATGATATCGAGGTTGTCGAGCTGGTTTGTGTGGTTATTCACATCTTATTTGTGATCACCAACATCCCAATCACAAATTTGAAGAGTATAATTTAAATATAGCATGTCATTGATAGTATTCAATGAATCTCAATTCATCCAGGACTTTCACGTTAGATAAAAATTTGTAAATTTGTATTACCTACCTTAATAAATTTGTAATTAGATTACGATGTCCCTCTTCTTTGTTGTGAATTGTATTTTGGAACCTAGCCTTAAATATTAATTTTGGATTACAATATTGAGGATCTAGATCACTAAATAAAAAACTATGTCTCTTTATATAAATGTCTGGAAACAATGATCTCTTTACTACTCAAACCACCTCCCCCAACTCAATTTTCTCACTACTCTCAATTATGTCAAAAGAGAAGCTCACTGGTCTCAACTACATGGACTGGATGAGAAACTTGAAGATTACTCTTCGATGCAAGGGAAAGAATATGTCCTTAAAAAGCCTCTTATTGAAGTCAATCATTCTAGCGCTACTTGTGAGAAAATCACCTCATACAACAAACATTTTGATCATGCCACAAAGGTCTCATGCACTATGGTGGCCACTATGGAAACTGGGCTAGGAATGATCTATGCGAACTAGTAACCAAATGAGATAGATCTTAACTTTGTTGGAAAGTTCTAGAAGAAGGCGAGACAAGAGAGCTTCAAAGTGGTATGTGTTGCAAATACAAAGGATCAATCTTGTGTTTGACGTAGATTTAGGCATTGAGATGGTACTTAACTCCTTGCCTCCTAGTTATGATCTGTTCATTCTAACTTATCATTTGAACAACATGGAGATGACATTAATCCAACTCTGCAAAAAGTGCTCCTGTTCTAGCCATTGGATATGGAATAGGAAAAAAGAGGAAGGCTCATTCCTAATCCAACAAGAAAGGGAAGGCACATGTTGGAAGGTCTAGCATCGGAATAAAACATAGTATTAAAAAAATTGGGCCCCTTAAAAAAGTAAGCGTTATTCCAATGCCCACTTTGCCAATCGAACAGCAAAGGGAAGGCACATGTTGGAGGCTCTTTTCATATTGATTCGTCCAATAGTGCGCACAAGGCATGTTTGTGGTATTGTCGTCTTTGGCACATGAACAACAATTACATCTTCTAACTCGAAAAGCATGGAGTGTTGGAATGATCTTAGGCCAAATAATGAATGTGAATCTTGTCTCTCGGGCAAGATGAAAAAAATCACCTTTCACTGGATCATGAAAAAGATGAAGGATTATTGGACCTCATCCATACGGATGATGCCATTTAGATCCACCACAAAGGATGTTAATTGATATTACATGACATTTATGAATTATTATAGATGATATGGTTATATCTACTTAATCAATGATAATTTGGAAACTTTTGAAAAGTCAAAAAAGTTTATGCACAAAGTCGAGAATCAATTAGGCAAGAAGATAAAGATGCTCAGATCTAATATAGGTGGTATGTATCTTAGTATCGAGTTCCATGATTTTCTCATTTCATAATTGACTCCTCCCCAAAACACCACAACTTATTCACGCCCGGTTTGCAGCAAGGGCATAGTGGGCACTGGAATAGGGTTCACTTTTTTAAGAGGCCCATTTTTTTTAATATTATGTTTTCTTCCAGCCCAATCCATATGTAAAGAGCCAATGACAAAACTAGTCAAGTACGGGAGAAGCAACATTATAACATCCAAAAATTTTACGCCAAATTTAAACTTTTTCAATCATAGATAAAACCAAATAGTATTTGTTTACAAAATGTTTTCAAATCATTATTTATCAGAGTGTCCCAATAACTAGATCAAAAGGATGAGGAGTGGTACAGTCATGCCTTCTCCTTGCCATGATCTCCTGAAGTACCTAAAACAATGAATTGAAACTGTAAGCCTGAGAGCTTAGTAAGCTACCCCCAAAATACTAATACCATACTGATAATACCATATCAACAACAGAAAATAATCAACATGCATACTGGGCCATCGGCCTGACTGGACCGCCCAGCAGGGCCTACAGTCTAATTGAATCTGCCTCATTCCTTCGGCATGACTGGACCGCCACATAGGCCTACAGTCTCCCCAGACCGCTCATAGGGTATGTTGGCCTTCAACAAAAAGAAGGACCACCTCAACCCAACCAACCAACAAATAACCAAGTGCGCATAACTAACATATACTGGCAAATACAAACATCAAACATATCTATCTCACTGATCATCGATCATAGAAATCCCTCGTAACTAGAGTACTGACCTAGCAGGTCACTAACTTACCAATCCCTACGAATCATAAGAGCATAATACACTGTCTATCCTAATTATGATATAAAATATCATAACCACATGTAGCACATCATAACAATAACAACATAAGGGCCGACCTTGGTGCCATAGACCCTATTGGTATAGTGAGGATAACTCACCTTGCAAATGTCGACTCGGTAGATGAACTCCGACTCTCAGATCACTGTCAAAAGATCCACCACCTGTTACCATAATATATTTATACCCATAAATTCCCATCCCTTCAAGGTACCCCAACATTCAACTAATCAAACCTTGGTCAAATACTTTTCCAGTCGCCGAGTCATGGAGTGACTCGTCGAGTTCCTTTGGTTTACGATCGAACTCTAAGGCCACTCGTCGAGTTTTCCTCGTTGCAACTCGACAGTTGCACACGAATACATAAATCAGTGAAAACTCATCCGACTCGTCGAGTTGTTCATCCAACTCATCGAGTCTACAACAATCTTCCTCGAACTCACCGAGTTGTTCATCCAACTCGTCAGGTCCAGGCTCATCTTCATGAGACTCATCGAGTCAACCTTGTGACTCGTCGAGTTCCTTCAGTCCTTAAGCTATAAAGACTCTTTTAAGCCATACAGTGGTTCCAAATTATAGATCCAAGTTTCTAAGGCATGCTTTTAACGTAAAGTTGCAAACTTTATGTGCATGCATAGCTATAAAGGCTCCAAATGTCAAATCCAAGCTCACAATGAGGTTTCATACTCCAAAGAGGCTTCATACATGACCACATTCGGGGATTTATGAATCTAGAACTCAAGAAGGGTCCAGATCTGAAGTTACAACTTCAGATCTAGCTCATATCCCACATTATCAACTCAACCAAACCATAAAAATACCTAGATCTCAACAGAAAGAGGTCTAGATGAAGAATGAAGTAAAGGTGATGATTTGATACCTCCAAATGATGCTATTTGAGGTAGATTCCTGATTTCCCACATCTCCTTGCCCTTATCCTTTTTTCCTCCAAGCTCTTCTTCTCAAAAGATCTCCTCTCCAAAGCTTTAGACACACAAGGATGAAGCACTAATGATTTAGGGTGTTCTGAGCTCTCAATGGACTGCAAAGAGGATAAAGGAGGATTATGCTTCCTTAAATAGGGTGCAAAACCCTGGGATTTAGGGTTTCATCTGCCAGCTCCTACTAGTCGAGTCCCTTTATGGACTCGGTAAGTAGGCCACTAAATACGCGATCCCACCTCACTGCTACTCGACGAGTAGGGGAAAAAACTCGTCGAGTAGGTCTCAAAACCAAGTAGCTTTCATTTAAACCCATACCTGAGAATCGGGGCGTTACAATTCTCCCCCACTTGAACTAGACTTCGCCCTTGAAGTCTGCTGGAGCAAACCATGCTAGGTAATGCTCGCGCATCTCCGCCTCCGACTCCCATGTCTATTCGGATCCCCTCTGATGTCCCCACTGCTCCTTCACCAAAGGTATTTCTTTGTTCCGGAAAATTTCTTCTTCCTCTCCAAGATGGCCACAGGCCTCTCCACGTAATTCAGGTGCTTATCGACCTAAATATCATCCAGTGATATTATTGCCTCTTGGTCCGTAACGCACTTTCGCAATTACGAAAGATGGAACGTGATGTGAATTCGGATGAGCTCCTCCGATAACTCTAGCCTATAAGCCACCTTGCCAACCCTGGCAATGATCCTGAATGGCCTAATATAATGGGGACCCAGTTTCCCCCTCTTCCTGAAACGGATCACGCCCTTCCAAGGCGAGACCTTCAGAAGTACCATGTCACCAACCTGAAACGCCAAATTAGATCGAAGTCTATCAATGTAACTCTTTTGCCGACTCTAAGTGGTCTGCAGCCGCTGTATGATCTGCTGGATCTTTTCGGTAGTCTGCAAGACTACCTCCGTCCGACCCATCACTTTGCATCCGATCTCACCCCAACAATCTGGGGTTCTACATCTTCTACCATACAACAACTCAAAAGGAAGGGCGCCAATACTGGAGTGATAGTTGTTGTTGTAGGCAAACTCTGCAAGCGGCAGGTGGGAATCCCAACTCCCTCCGAACTCAATGACGCACGCCCTCAACATATCTTCAAGGGTCTGAATGGTTCGCTCACTCTGTCCATCCGCCTGCGGATGGAACGCTGTACTAAAGTGAAACCGCGTACCCAGTTCCTCATGGAACTTCTGCAAAAAATGGGAAGTAAACCAGACATCCTGATCGGAAACGATGGAGACTGGAAATCCATGGCGAGAGACAATCTCGTTAACGTACATGTCGGCCAATTTCTCAGCTGACGAACTCTCCCATATGGCCAAGAAAAGGGCAATCTTGGTCAACTGATCCATGATGACCCATATGGCATCGAACCCCTTCACCATCCTCGGCAACTTCTTAATAAAGTCCATCATGATCTGCTCCTGTTTCCACATGGGTATCTCCAGAGGTTGCAACTTACCATGCAGCCTTTGATGCTCGGCCTTGACCATCCTACAGCTCAGCCACCTCTCAACAAACTAAGGGATTTATCATTTCATACCTGGCTACCAGTAACTCAAACTCAGATCGCGGTACATCTTGGTGGCCCCCGGGTATATAGAAAAGTGAGACTTATGAGCCTCCTTCATCACCATCTGTCGGACCCTCCGGTCATTGTAACCAAAACCCGACCACGTCGGGTTAATAGCCCACGACTATCCTGAACAAACCGAGCACTCTCGTGCTTAATCCTCTCCAACTTCCAGCTCCCTAGTGTCACACCCTCAATCTGAGTATCCCTAATCAAGCACACAAGCGTGGAATCCACCGCTATCCTCATACACCTCGCCGGGGTGGAAGACCCAGCTGACTTGCGGATCAAAGCGTCTGCGACCACGTTCAATTTACTAGGATGGTAAAGGATCTCACAATCATAGTTGTTAACAACATCCAACTACCTACGCTGCCTCATGTTCAGGTTTAGCTGATCCATGATGTGTTTCAAACTCTTGTGATCCGTGTATATAGTGCAATGGACACTATACAGATAATGCCTCCAGATCTTGAGAGCCAATACCACAACTCCCAACTCAAAATCGTGCGTAGGATATCTTATCTCATGCAGCTTCAGCTGCCGCGATGCATAGGCTATCACTCGTCCCTTCTGCATGAGGACTTCCCCCAAACTCGTGATGGATGCATCACAAAATAGTACAAAATCTTTGAATCCCTCGGGGAGTGTCAATATTGGCGCCTCTCATAAACTCTTCCAAAGGGTCTCAAACGCCCTCTGATGCTCAGGGCCCCACCAAAAATCCACCCCCTTCCTTGTTAGATGAGTGATGGGTACTGCAATCTTGGAGAAATCTCGAATGAAACACCGGTAGTACCCTGCTAATCCCAAGAAACTCCTGATGTCTGAGGGAGATTTCGGAATCTCCCACTGCATAAACGCCTCGACCTTGTCCGGGTCGACCAAAATCCCCTCCTAGTTGGTGAG
The DNA here is from genome assembly GCF_052625555.1 of Lactuca saligna. Classification (NCBI taxonomy): domain Eukaryota; kingdom Viridiplantae; phylum Streptophyta; class Magnoliopsida; order Asterales; family Asteraceae; genus Lactuca; species Lactuca saligna. The sequence goes on along the minus strand of NC_136420.1, from coordinate 305,506,682 downwards.
ATGTTTGAGGAACTGGGCCTTTCGTAACCAAAGCTCACACTTCGAGAACTTGGCATACAACCACTCTCGCCGCAGAACCTCCATTAGCTCCCCAATGTGCTCTTCGTGCTACTCTCGAGTCTTGGAATATACCAAGATATCATCTATGAACACAATAACCGAGCGATCGACCATCCATCTGCAAACTCGGTTCATCAAATCCATGAATACTGTCGGTGCGGTGGTGAGCCCAAATGGCATCACCATGAACTCGTAATGACCATAACGAGTTTGAAATGTGGTCTTCTCCATGTCTTCCTCCCTCACCCTGAGTTGGTGATATCCGGATCTCAAATTGATCTTGGAAAACCAAGATGCTCCCTGCAACAGATCAAAAAGATCATCTATCCTTGAAAGTGGATAACGGTTCTTCATCGTTAACGTGTTTAACTCCTTATAGTCAATGCACATCATGTGCGAACCATCCTTCTTCCTGACGAAGAGGATTGGTGCTCCCCAAGGAGAACTTCTCAGGCGAATGAACCGCTTACCAAGTAGCACCTGCAACTGAGATGCCAACTCCTGTATCTCTAGCAGTGCCAGACGGTATGGTGCCTTAGCGAGAGGGGCAACACTCGACACTAGATCAATCCATAACTCTACTTGCCTCTCCGGAGGCACTCCAGGTAGCTCCTATGGAAACACATCAGCAAATTCTCCAACCACTGGAAACTTTGAAACTGAAGCATGATCTCCAATCTGCGTATCCATCACATATGCTAAATAACCGGCACACCCGTGCTGAATAAACTATCGATCCTTGGCGGATGAACAAAACCTTGCTCCCACTCTGGTGCCCTAACTATACACCACCAGTTCTCCCCGACTTGGGGTTCGACCTACCACTCGCTGTCCCTCACAGTCAATCATAGCGCCAAACCAACTGAGCCAGTCCATCTTTACGATCACACATAAATCCCCCATGGTAATAGGAATCAAACTATTGGGAATGATACCCCGAAAATCTCAACCTCGTATCCCTAGTAGACTGAAGAAGCAGAAACCTCAAGTCCATTGACGATAAACTCACAACGGATACTCAAGCTCATCTTCCGACACCCTGAATTCTCTACTGAAAGCCTGAGATACAAACGACTGACTCACCCATGAGTCGAATAGAACCAAAGAAGAAAAAGATTTTACTAGAAATGTACCTAACCATAGGTGCAACTGATAAGCATACCACATATATAATAACTAAAATAGAATATAGAAACATACCAGCAACCACATATGGTGCTGCCTTGGCCTCCTCGGCCGTAAGCTGGAAGGCGCGCCCCTGAGCCTTCGGAGGCTCCACCTTGACTAGCCTCCCATCCCTAATCCTCAAAGTAGCCAGTGCGGATCGTTGCGCCGACTTGGCGGCGAGCTGTTGACAGTTGGTCTTCACGTGACCAACCTGATGACAATGGTAACAAATCCTCATATCTGCTGAAGGGGCGGACTGGCAACAAACTGTCGAATATCCGTCTTGAGCATACTTAGATAACGAGTCATCTGAGACTTCTTTGAATCAAACTCCGGGCAAAACCATGCCCTCTCCGTGAACATACGAGTGATCTCCATCACTGACTCCCCATCCTTACTTAATGTCAAAAACTCCTAAGCAAGTCGCTCCCGCTCAATGCGTGGAACGTAGCGGGTGCGGAACATATCCCAAAACTTCTCCCAAGTAACAGCAGCTCGCTGATCATTAGTGTACCACCCTGTCGTCAATCTCCACTAGTCCTTTTCCCCAAGCCTCATCAGGTTCACGACACACCTAACCTTCTGGTCAGTAGGACATGAACACGTGAAGAAACAGCCCTTAACGTCAGAAAACCACCTCATATCCCTGATTGCATCCTGCATACCATCAAACGTCAGGGTCATCGTGTTATTGAATTCCCAATACTGGAAAGCCCTGACGGATCCACCTCCAGGCTGTGCCGCAGTTACAGCCAATGTGGCTACTGTGGCAGTTGTCTCTGCTAGAGCTACATACTGCTCATCAAAGTACTCAACCTTCATGGTCTTAATCGACCCAAACATTTTTGGAAGATGCGCTCGGAACACCACAACAATCTTATTGTGCAGAATCTCTTAGATCCTAGCATCCAACTCCCTTGTCCCTATGTGTACCAAGGGCTTAGGTGCTACCGGCACCTCCAACCCTCCGTCTCCCGATCCTGATCCTGATCCTGACCCTGAACCGGATCCAGTAGCAAAACGTCTAGTTACTACCATACTGAAAAATATAACCAATATGTTAGATAATTGACATGATATTGGGAGACCAATTCTCATAACCCTAGGGGTTGTGACTTCCTTGCTATGCATATGGGTCCTGTGCTTTCAGTAGTAAGGGCCCATACTACCTTCCACACCTACCCATATTTGTGTCAAGTATCATCACAACGCCCTAACACTATCATCAACATAATATGCTCTCAACCCTCGCAACAAGGGGAATATCGACTATCTCGCAACTGGTCTCACAGCTTCTCATAGGTCACACATCCATGGAACTTTCACCAACTATGCAGTACTAGTGTATGTTAGCAACACATAACACTGGACCCAATAGACTTTCTAATATCCAATCCTACACTAAGGTCGAATCAGACATTCTCAGGCTATAAAGTTTTGATTATACATAGCCGTGATGCACAGACTAAACATCTACAATGATGATGTCAATTCTATATACAAGAAACCTTAGGCTAGTAGGCATCATATAATCAGACAAATCTTATCATGCGATTCCTGAAGACTCCTAGCCTAGCACTAGGATGATGTTCTTGTTGGATTAGTGTCTATGTCCATAACTATTTTGGTATGTACTTGACCCAATGGTGCATGGTCCTTTTGGGTTGCCTTCACCAAAGCAACTTGATTGGAGAAATAAATAGAGAGAGAGGTTATTATGATTTATTAATATGTTATAAGAATAATATATTAAAGGAGAAATCATATTTGTTTAATTAATATTGGTCAATAATTAATTAGGAATTAATTTTGTGATCAGGTGTAATTAATTAAACTAGAGGGGCTGAATTGTAATTATGTGATAGTTACAAAATAAGGTAAGGATTATCCTAAGTATAGGATGGACGAATTTAAGGTGATAATGCCTTAGAATTCGTGTAAGACCTTCCCAAGGCTTCTTAGGGACGAATTCAATACCTCCTCTCTCTCCTCATATCTTCTCCATTTGCTCTTGGTGTTTGTAAGCCATTAGAGGAGTGACAATTGTGACTCTAAGCTTTCTAAAGTCAATATAAGGAGGATTTAGGATTGTTATTGCTACATAACAATCATGGTAACATTATAAACCTATTCTTATGTTAATATGATCATTTGAATGCTAGAATTAGGGTTTATAGTCTTGGATAACTTGTATGTACAATAGAGAAACCTAGATCCAAGTATTAGGGTTTGTATGAGCACATAGGATGTCTTATGACCAAAACCCATCAGTGGTATCAGAGCCTAGACTGGTTTCAATTGTATTGATGCATTACATGTTCAAAAAAATTCGTTTTTTGGTGTTTTGGAGGCTGGACTCGCCGAGTCCAGGCTTGACTCAACGAGTCAACTCGTCAGAAGGAGGGTATCTCGGGTTTTCTTGCTGTTTTTGCTTATGGATAGTTACCTTATCATGTTAGATCAGTATTAATCCGATTATATGATATATTTGACTATAATTTTGATCTAATTGAAGATATTTATCAATTAATAATATAATTGTTTCCTTATGTGATAATTGATTAATTATTTTGAGTAAATTGATAAATTGTTTTGCAAGAAATCATTAAATAAATCAAATATGGATAATTATGTGATTAAATGTTAATTTGAATTATTTGTTATTTGATCCTTGTTGTTATGAAAAGTTTCATATTTTCCCCTTTAGGTTTTATAGTTTAAATTTGAACCCAAAAGTTTTGTAGTTTTGAAATTTAAATAGTTAAAACCCTAATGTTTTGAAAAAGGTTTCAAAAATTGCCCTCAAGTTTTGGAATTTAAATTTTGATTAATAGTTTAATTTTGATGTATATTTAAATTCTAAACCCTAATGTTTTGAAATGTTTCAAAACTTGCCCTCCAGTTTTGGAATTTAAAAGTTGATTAAAAGTTTAATTAGGAATGTTAAATTCTAAAACCCTAGTAATGTTTTGAAAAGTTCAATTCACACCCTTATAGTTTTATTAATTAATTAAGGTGTATAATCAAAAGAGGTTTAATAAATCCATAAAAGTTTTGGTTTGAAATTTAATTGAATTAAAAGTATAATTATTTTAACCACCTAGTATTTTAAACGTGTAAAATACACCCTATACTATATATATAACATTAAAAATCTAACATTATATATATGTATGAGTAAAAGTCAGTCTTACCGTTAGTAGGCCTCATTCACGAAGCTGGTCTATAAGGGGTGTCTAAGGAAATTGCCTATAATATGGCGATTGAATGGGTATCCACTCTTACCCACCGCACTCTTGACTAGTGGAGGGTCGTTAGCCGAACGGGTAGGATAGGACGAAACCTTCCATTATAAGTATAATGAAATACAAAGTAACTAAATGTTTTTCAAATTCCCAATCTTAGTTACTTAGGCAAAAGCGAATTGATGCAATTCCATGAAATTACACTTTGTGCCCTTGCGAAGATATTAGTGGAGCGTGTGTGGTTTACCGGCACACTAAATGGTTCTAAGCAAAGGTAGCAAAGGGTGACTCAATGTTTGTCATAGTTCGATGGAGCGTGTGTGGTTTACCGACACATCGAATAGGTGACTGTAACATGTGAGGGAACCATGTAAGTTTGCATGGTTATTCACACCCGCTTTGTGATCCTCGGCATCCCAGTCACAAACGAGAGGGGCATATCGAGATTTAAACATGCCATTGAAATGTTCAATGAATCTCAAAGGATCTAGGAGTTTTCATAGATTTAAAACTTAAATTTCTTTTTCGTTTTTCATGGTGGAAATTAGTGAATCGTCATTCACTTACCTTCAAATATTTTGCAACTAGATTACGGCATCCCTTTTCTAGGTTGTAGCGTATTATGTTGGGTCCTAGCTTTAGTATCTCATTTGGGTGATTTACTAAGGACTAAATCAATCAACTAACTTGAATTCGTTTTCTCCCGTTTTGTAGATGTCTAAGTTCGACAACTATGGTCTTCCCAAATCCCGTGGAACAAACATTCCACATGAAGATAGTATTCCACGATTCGATCGAGGAACAAGAAATCATGCTTCACTTCCTCCACCTCCTCTAATTGTTCTCCCTAACCCAAAAGATCGAAGAATTGAAAGGTTCAATATCACTAAAGCCCTATTGGAAATGAAACATGAAGATGGTAAACTCGTGTGTGCCCACGTTCTAGGAATGAAATCACACATTGATAGGTTGATAATGTTGGGTGTGTCATTCCCGAATGAGTTGGCTGTAAATTGGGTTTTGCAGTCACTTCCTGAATCATATAAGGAGATCAAAAGAAAGTATTATATGATGGATCATGACGATAACCTCATTGACCTAACTTACATGCTCATTGCTGCTGAATCAGAAATGATTTGGCGAAGCAATGGAGCGTATTTGTTGGGAAAGTCAACCGACCATGCTTCCGAGGACGTTCTACGAGAAGCGACCTGCGTTTGCTGCCAAGAGAAAGGGCGTTGGATAGAAGTCTGCCCCAAGAGCCTGAAAAATTCCAAAGATGCGAGAGTCAAAGAGTATGACTGCGCTTCAGGTAAATCCACTATCTAATTTCGTTAAGTTCCTATTCATTGATTCAAAAATGCATGATGTGATAAGATTGCATCTGAATGTTTTGTAGGATCGGTGAAAAGAAAGGAAGCTTGGTGAAAGAGCAAGATGAATCTAATCACAAGAAATGGATCTTGATCGCATGAACTTGAAGATTAGATTTTGAGCTTAGATAGTTATGATAGAGTTGTTAGAGATTTTCCTTTTACATAGTTTTAAATGGATTTTGCATTGTAAGGACAAATTTTCCGCTACTTTTATAAATAAAATAAATTTTGTTTGACTTATTTATTTGTTCACTTCCTTGAAATGAAATCGTTATGAAAATTGATGTTTGCATATTTCTACAACAAATGGATATGATTCTTATTTATGGAAATGACGAGAATTTACCAAATAGGGAGAGTTTCTCACCGCCCAAATTTTAATTGGACAGAAATTTGGAATCACGCAACTTGGTTGCATGATGAATGAGAAATTTCATATTTGTAAATTCGACTATTTCGTTGACAAAGTGTCAAGTGAAGGACTAGGAGATCGAGCACACAAAGTTGCGTGTTGATCAAGTCCACCATAAGAGCAACAAAGATATTCATCATGATTTACTAAAGGTTTAGTAATTATGATTATAGTTATAAGATTAAGTGTAATTCGGAATTGATTAAAAAGGTTTAAATCAATAGCAAAACGAGTAAGAAGAATCAAATAGGCAGAAAGATAAAAGTTTCTCCATTTTAAGAAGAAGGGAGAGTACCTTTTATGCTTTATGATAGGTCTTAATGATTAAGAACCATATCTTAATTAATCCTCTAAGTGAGTCTTAGCACAATTGTATGTTTAAGAAGAGGAATCAAGAATTGAAGAAATGGTTAAATCAAAAGGTCAATCATACTTTGTTCCAATAACAAGTCTTAAAGTTAAGATTGTGACAATGAGTGAAAAGTATTAAGAAGGTTTATAACATTCATCAAATATGGAAAGTTGTGATGTCTTGGATAAGACAAAGGCAAACTAGGACCAATTTATGAAGTGTTTTGATAAAAACTACACTAACTCTTGAATATTTGTTTGTCAAGAATTGTTTATTGACAAGAGAATCTTATATGTCAATGCGTCAGTGGGAGTCTTAATGGTCTTGAAGGGTTTCAAGAACAAATCAAATAAACCTTATCGATCATCGCTAGTACACGAGTTGAGGTTTACAACCTATCGTGTTGACAATATTTTGATTCTGTGTTGTTCCAGTTGAGTTAATTATGCATGTGAGTCCTATGACTTCTCATTTTGAACGCATAAAAGGCAAAGCACCTTAATCAATGGAAGGTACATTGATAGGAAAAGGTGAGCTGCTTAACTACTTGGAAGACGTGGTGGGCAGCTGTGCTACCATAAGGCAAGAAATCAAGATTAAGAAAGTTTGATCCATATGAGTTTGAATTTGTCGTAAACTTTGGTTTTGACAAATTCACATGGATAGGAAAATATACACCATTAAAATCTAAGTGTCATAAGATTTCCTCCTTCATGGAAATGCTTTCACTAAGAAAGATTTTAAGAAGATAGTGATTGTAAAATTGCATTCTCGAATTCGATTATGGTTACGGTATCCCTTTCCATAATTTGAATTGTGAGGTTTGACAATTAGTCTTAATTGTTTAGACACACATATGAACTATCTAAGGAAAAGGTGTATAACCTTAAGAGGCCTTAATAAAAGATTATCAAAGCATTAAGTATTAGAAACATGGACTTAAGAAATTCAATAGGTATTGTTTTTCTGGAAGTTAAGATGTTTCGAATACATGTCGAAGCTAGTGGGAGCATAAGTGTTATGTTTTTATAATAATCATAATGATAGTGGGAGCACAAATGTTATGATTGTATGATTATTAAGGAAAGTATTGCAAGTTGGCAATATTAATTATAGAAAACAAGAGTCATTCTTTGCAAAGCCGTAAGGGTTGTAAAGTTGTTTTGCTATAATTAGGGAGAGAATATTATGCTTCATTTCAAATATAAAGGATTAGGTTGAGAAATGTTGATAAATTTAGTCAAAGGTACATAGTGTGTTCTTAAAATTTTGATTATGATTACGACATTTCTCTTCACAATTCGAATTTTGAGAACATAGAAAATAAAACATTATGCATCGTGTCCCATACGCTTCGGGTATAGGATCGATTGCAAATGCTTTAATGTTTGACCATTCTAAAATTTTCCAAATGTCTAGCGCATTTAGAGGGAAAAGGGACTAGGATCGGTTTTGACTAAAATAATTAAAGAACTATCAAAGGACAATCCAAAGTTCGACGAGGATTGGTTGCTTGTGAGTAGTTGGAAGCATGACCATATCGACATTATTATGTATAGAAAAGATTCTATTAAGAATAAATTATCATATGGAAAATATGGAAACGTGTCCATATTGGGAAATTAAATATTGAAAATCTATGTCTAGATTAGAAACTTTTATGCAAAAGGATGTTCAAAGGAATGTACTTTGAGTGAGAGACTTCATATCTAAGGAATTGTCTTGTAACAATCTCCGATAAAAGACTTTGTAATTTCATTGGCAATAGTCCTTGTGACTTTGGTTAGTGATATTACGAAAGGATGATTGCATAGAATGTTAGAATCTAGCATATTCTATAAGTAGCAAGAATTTGATATTCTTTCACTTATGAAAAAGGATTTAGAGTTGTAAAATGAGAATGATTGGTAATGTGTTCAATGTGATCTATTTCACAAAGTAAGAACCATAGGTGAACATTGTGTGCATGCTAGGAGCATGGGATAAGTGTTGTAATTCAAGTAAGAAGTTAATTACCCGAAACGACAAATAATGAGTAATCGATATGGTGATAAATAAAAAGGAGTTTTATTTATACTCAAAGGGTTGAGGCCATATGGGATTAGTATTATTCTTGTGTTTCACTTTGCATGTTTTGACTTCCAGAATAATTGAGTTTATCAAGAATAATCAAATTATTCAAACGGGCCACAGTTGTTCATATGATTGGAAGTAGATATGAATGAAGACTGTCGTGAATTGGTGTGTGGATTGTCTAAAAGAGTATTAGACATAAGCAAATGCTTGCTGCAATGTTCATGAGTGCTTATGAATATGAATTTGTGCATTGGATTAAACCCATGCTCACTTGGATCACTCCATGAATTGTATCACGAGTGATTGGTGAGACGATAACACCTTATATTCTTGAAACCGAGATGTGTGAGTTGTATCTTTCTAATCGGTTGCATATTGATAATATGAAAACGCACTAGTAACTTGGTGTTATAAAACATATTATTGTGTGTGATTCTGTGAGTAAGTGCAAGTGAACATTGTATCAAAGTTTATCCATTCCTTTTATCCAAAGAAGGATAAAAGTGATATCTTTGGGCCCCTCGATGGTTTAGTGATGACAAACGTAAATGCTCGGTCGGGCTAGGGCTAATTTGATTTGTTCAATTAGTCAGTCGTCATATATCGGGAATCGAGAAATAGTACAAAGAGAATGATTAGAAATCATATCTCATACGATATCTAGAATGGATGAATATATGATCCCTTATCTAAGGACACGCGTATCTGACAGGATCAGAGTTGACAGCGGCTTTGGAAAGCTACGATTGCAGATCAGGATCTGAAGTCATACGCAGAATATTTATTAGACTTATCCCAGTGGGAGACTGTTGAATTAGTGTCTAAGTCCATAACTATTTTGGTATGTACTTGACCCGATGGTGCATGGTCCTTTTGGGTTGCCTTCACCAAAGCAACTTGATTGGAGAAATAAATAGAGAGAGAGGTTATTATGATTTATTAATATGTTATAAGAATAATATATTAAAGGAGAAATCATATTTGTTTAATTAATATTGGTCAATAATTAATTAGGAATTAATTTTGTGATCAGGTGTAATTAATTAAACTAGAGGGGCTGAATTGTAATTATGTGATAGTTACAAAATAAGGTAAGGATTATCCTAAGTATAGGATGGACGAATTTAAGGTGATAATGCCTTAGAATTCGACTATGATAAGGATTCAAGGATTATCTTATGGGTTGCTTGGTAAGGAAGCAACTAGATAAGGATAATGACTGAAACCCTATCTGTACACCTATATAAACCCCCTTGGCTCATGAATTCGTGTAAGACCTTCCCAAGGCTTCTTAGGGATGAATTCAATACCTCCTCTCTCTCCTCATATCTTATCCATCTGCTCTTGGTGTTTGTAAGCCATTAGAGGAGTGACAATTGTGACTCTAAGCTTTCTAAAGTCAATACAAGGAGGATTTGGGATTGTTATTGCTACATAACAATCAAGGTAACATTATAAACCTATTCTGATGTTAATATGATCAGTTGAATGCTAGAATTAGGGTTTATAGTCTTGGAAAACTTGCATGTACAATAGAGAAACCTAGATCCAAGCATTAGGGTTTGTATGAGCACATAGGATGTCTTATGACCAAAACCCATCAGTTCTATCATATCATATGTAACGCCCGCAGATCCGGGCTAGTCAATTTAAAGCCAATAGGGGTCGAAAACGACTTTTCGACAAAAAGATTATTTAGAATGAATAATCTTAACCAAGTAGTAGAATATGTCACAAGGTTTCCGTACATATAAATAACGCCGAAATCCGAGTTATAACGAAGAAGTTATGACCCGTCGAAGTTTCGCGTCGGAACCGGCACGGTCCTGGGAAGCATACATAGTAAATTTATGATAGAGAGAGATTTAGCCTTAGCGCTCTAAATGAAAGTCGTAGAATATGTTAAACTAAGAACATCGATAAAAAGAACTCCCAAATCTGACTTCGTATGAAGATGTTATGATTTTTCGAAGTTTCGGATTAGCGGTGTACATCCCGAAATTCTAATTTTAGATCGATTTATTTTTAGCCGACACAACCTAAACAAGAATCGAAGATCTCGTTATTAGTAGCATAACGATAAAAAGACAGACGAAAATGGACATCGGATAAAGAAGTTATGAGATTTTAACGGACCAATCATGTCCCGGCCTGTTAAAAATATAACTTTAAAAATAAAGTCAAAATTAGCCGACGGAGTCTAAACGAAAGTTGTAGAGTACGTCTCCACCTACGCGTGGATATAAAGAACGTCAAAAACGGAGTTCGTATGAACGAGTTACAAATTATAATAGCACGTATTAAAATAAAGTATAAATCATGTATACGTACACATATATACATATGTATATATCATTAGAAAGGTATCGACGGTGCGGTCATTATAAGACTAATGTTGAGTTCTTTCGACATTAGTTTAGTACAAATACCATTAAATCCATTTAAAATAGTATTATAGAGGGGTGTTTAGTTGTTTATATAACTAAAAGGTCATTAAGTAATTATGGAGGGTAGTTTTTGAAAATTCAATTAGTATAAATAAGAGCCTTGGGCTCTCATATTTCTTGCACCATTCTCTTGATTCAAGAGTCTTTCTCTCCTTACCCCCCGAGCATTTCGGTCCCTCGTAATTCGACTTCTCTTTCTGTAGTTTTAGTATAGTAATGTGAGCGTTGAAGCGCTGCACGAATCTTTCTTAGAAAGATTCAGCAACGAAGTTCTGCCCCTGCAGAGCCCGACTCCTAGCTAAAATCCCCTTGAAGGTAAGTTATGCTTACCCTATTTTAAATATAGTTCATATTTAAAATTAGTATTGTTATTATAAATTTATAATAAATATTTGAGCTATTATTATGACTTATATAAGTGTCGTTATAATATCTTTTAACCACTCGTGGTACGGGGAATCTGGTTTAAAGGGCCACATAGGGTTGTTGGATTTCAGAAGTGTTATACGCCAAAATGGTCCTGCCCTCCGGTGTTTTATGTTTGGCCCCTGTCTGTACATAGTAGTTGGAAAGTATTGTTTAAACGCTTATATAATAATAATAATAATAATAATAATAATAATAATAATAATAATAATAATAATAATAATAATAATAATAATAATAATAATAATAATAATAAGACTAATAATTAGTCACAGTAATATTAGACTAAAATCTAGTGGTGATAATACTAGGTTTCGTCAAAGGAAATTATTTTAAAGTAAACGAAGCGCTGTCCGAGTACCGAGTCACCACCTTCTCAGGTGAGTGCATAGTCCCTTTCATCTTACACATAGATATGAAGTATTTTAATATAAATTACGTGCTATGTGTGCATATTGTCTGAATCCTTGTTGTCTATACTGAGTGAAAGATTTTATACATGTTTTAAATGATTTAAACTATATATGTCTTTTATATCTACGAAAATGTTGGGGTAAAACATGGGTAGATATAATAGATGAAATATGAGTTGGATGATGAGTTGAGAGGTGATATAGACTATAAGGTGTGGGTGAGAGGTGTACGACGTGAGAAGCCTTTTTCCCAAACGATGTCCCCATCATTCAGCAGAGTATGGATGACAACCACGGACTATCCTAGATAGTCCAGTGGAACACTATCAGGCTCGCAACCTGTAGGTGTTGTGAACGATGTGTTCACCCGGTGTACTCTAAACCTTGGTGATCATGCAGACTTGATACCTAGACCCTGGCGATCATGCAGACTTGGTGCCAAAACCTTGGCGACTATGCAGACTTAGCGCCTATTATATAAATTCTGGCGACTATGTAGACTTAGTGCCTAAACCCCGGTGACGATGGACTTCGTGCCGATTCCTTAGGATGATCCTTAGGAATGTATGAACGAGGAATAGTTGATTCTTAGGGTAGATCCTTAAGAATAAAGCAGATAATAGGGATGGGTAATTGGGTTGATTGTTTGATTGTTTGAAAATAATAATTATATTATTGTGGGTTGAAAACCCTATGTACTCACCAGGTTTCCCAACCTGACCCACTCAGTTTATGTATATCACAGGTGACGAAGTGAAGTGACATTACACTGAGAGATTTAAAAGAGATGTACATCACTAGTGTAAATCATTGTAAGTTCTGTTTATGCTTATGTTTCGGTATTAACGATGACATCCCAAACATTTTAAAATGAAATAAATACGTTTCTTCGAAAATGTTTTAATAACGTATTTACCATGTTTTTCTGGGAACAAATTCCGCAACCTTTTTATAAAATGAAGTACTCTGATTTTTATAAAGCATAAACAAAATCGGTCTTTTCTGGCCGTGATTTTGGGGATGTCACATCATAATATCAAATAATTGTATGGTATTTAGAGGTTTAGTTACAAGCTCCGGCTGATCGTACCTTCTGCATCCTCCATCCTTATTTTGAAAACAATTTTAGTATTTATTTCGATAATTCCCATGATTTGAGACTGGATTCACACAAGTGTTCCTCCAATTCACTCAAACCAAGGCTCTGATACGAACTTGTAACATCCAAAAAATTTATGCCAAATTTAAAAATTTTCTAACATTGATATAACCAAATACTATTTTTTTTTTTACAAAATGTTTTCAAATCATTATTCATTAGAATGTCCCAATAACTAGATTAAAAGGATGAGGAGCGGTACGGTCACACCTTCATCGTGCCATGATCTGCTGAAGTACCTAAAACAATAAACTGAAACTGTAAGCCCGAGAGCTTAGTGAGGTACCCCCAAAATACCAATACCACACTGATAATACCATATGAACAACAGACAATAATCAACATGCATACTGGGCCATCGGCCTGACTGGACCACCCAGCAGGGCCTACAGTCTATCTAAATCTGCCCCGAGCCTTCGGTATGACTGAACTACCATGTGGGCCTACAGTCTCCCTGACCGCTCATCAGGTATGTTGGCCTTCAACACAAAGCAGGACCGCCTCAACCCAACCAACCAGCAAATAACCAAGTGCGCATAACTAACATAAACTGGAAAATACAATCATTAAACATATATGTCTCACTGATCATCGATCATAGAAATCCCTCGTAGCTAGAGTACCTACCTAGCATGTCACTAACTTACCAATCCCTACGGATCATAAGAGAATAATATACTGTCTATCCTGATTCCGATCTAACAGATCATAACTACATGTAGCACATCATGACAATAACAACTTAAGGGAAGTCCTTGGTGTCGTAGACCCTATTGGTATAGTGAGGATAACTCACCTTGCAGATGTCGACTCGGTAAATGAACTCCAACTCTAGGATCACTGTCAATAGTCCATGTTGACCTTAACTCTCCGAGTACCCTCAACTACTCGTCGAGTTCCTTGAAATACTTGTCTAGTCGTCGAGTCATGGAGTGACTCTTTGAGTTCCTTTGGTTTATGATCGAACTCTAAGGCCACTCGTCGAGTATTCCTTCTTTTAACTCGACAGTTACACACGCATACATAAATTGGGGAAAACACATCCGACTCATCGAGTTGTTCATCCAACTCGTCGAGTCCACAATAGTCTTCATCAGACTCGTTGAGTTGTTCATCCAACTCGTCGGGTCCAGGCTCATCTTCATGAGACTCACCGAGACAACCTTGTGACTCGCCGTGTTCCTTCAGTCCTTAAGCCATACAAAATCTTTTAAGCCATTCAGTGGTTCCAAATTACATATCCAAGCTTCTAAGGCGTGCTTTTCACGTAAAGTTGCAAACTTTACATGCATGCTTAGCTATAAAATCTCCAAATGTCAAATTCAAGCTCACAATGAGGTGTCATACTCCAAAGAGGCTTCATAGATGATCACATTCGGGGATTTATGACTCTAGAACTCAAGAAGAGTCCAGATCCAAAGTTACAACTTCAGATCTAGCTCATATCCCACATTATCATCTCAACCAAACCATAAAAAACCTAGATCTCTACCAAATGAGGTCTAGAAGAAGAATGAAGTAAAGGTGATGATTGATACTTCCAAATGATGTTATCTGAGGTAGATTTCTGATTTCCCACACCTCCTTGCCCCTAGCTTTTTGTCCTCCAAGCTCTTCTTCTCAAAAGATCTCCTCTCCAAAGCTTTAGACACACAAGGATGAAGCACCAACGTGTTAGGGTTTTCAGAGCTCTCAATGGACTGCAAAGAGGCCAAAGGAGGCTTATGCTTCCTTAAATAGGGTGCAAAACCCTAGTATTTAGGGTTTCATGTGCCAACTCCTACTCGTTGAGTCCCTTTATGGACTCGGCGAGCAAGCCACTAAATACACGATCCCACCTCGCTGCTACTCGATGAGTAGGGCAACAAACTTGTCGAGTAGGTCTCAAAACCAAATAGCTTTCATTTAAAACCATAAATGAGAATAAGGGCATTTCAAAAATTGCATTGCAACAAAAGGCCAAAAGCGATCAGTGGATGACATTAAAAAAAAGAATCGATTAGCGACATTAACTTAACGACGACAAGTCAGCGGCAATGACACAACATGAGTTGATTTCCTACTAATTAGGTAATATATTATGAGAATTATCAATTTATAATTATCAATTGAATACTTGGTGAAAATTTAGTGCTTCTAATTATGTTTCCTGTTCAATAGTCTGAACAAATCCTTTGTAGAGCATAGGATGATAAATGATAACATCAAGCTTCTGATTTACAGGTATTTAATTATCATGACGGATTGATTGTGGCAACTTAATTCTTGTAGTTGGCCTGCCTGCACATCCTTTATGGTTGGATGCTTATTAATCAGTAATCATATCCTTTAACTTTATATGAATCCATCAAAATAGTTATTACAAATTCAACTTCTTGTTTAGTTCAGTGTACCTTCAACTCCAACTTGTTATGCTGGGCACATTAGGTTTTAAGAAATCTCTACTTTTTAACACACTATTATATAAATTAAAGAGTACACATATACTATAATTGTTTATTTGTTTATCTAAATCCAGAAATCAGAGCGCTTAAAGAAATTAGTTTATCGTCGGTTTTAAAAAAAATAGTTTATGTAATAAAATTTGGTACACGTCGAGGCCTAAGTGCCTTTTTTTTCTGGGTCGTCCAGGGTATTTGAAACCTCAGAATCAGCCTTGAACATAATGGTGTGGCTGGAAGGTGTAATCGAACCTTGCTAGATATGGTTTGTTTCATGCTGATTCGAGCTTCCATTCCAATTCATTTATGAAGTTTTTCCTTAGAGACAACCACTCATATCGTGAACCTTATTCCAACCAAGAGGGTTTCCAAAACACCTAATGAGATGCGAACATGGAAGGATCCCTTGCTCGTACATATCAAGGTCAGGGGTTGTGAAACACTCGTAAGATGAGAGATGCATGAAAAACTTGAACCTAGAGTCAAGAAATTTTAATTCATTGGCTACCCACAAAAGTCCTTTGGATACTTGTGTTGCATACCTAGTGAGAACATGGTCTTCATAGCTCAAAGAAGAGTCTTTAACAAGAGGGAGCTCATATTCAATGAGGATAGTGGGAGTGCTATTGATCTGAAGAAATTCAAGTGTCATCCAATGAAGGAACCTCATAAAATACAAGTAATCAACACGAGAAAGAAGTTCCATTTGAGCTAGTTGACAACTCATTACCTCTTCATTGTTCCACTAAGTTTAGCATGCCACCTACGTTCTATGGTTTCCATATTACGTCAAATGGTAATACGTTTATCAGTGATAGAAAAGTGGTAAATTTAGATGAACGTATTAACTACAAGGAAGAAATGGCAGGCCCTAAGGCTTGTAAATAAAAGGAGACATTGGACAGTGAGATTTAGTCTATGTATGATAACATAGTATTGAACTTGGTTAATCATGTACCTAGTAGAAAGACTTTCGGGTGCAAATGGATCTTCAAGAAGAAGACCAACATATATAGGAAAGCACACACCTATAAAGCTAGGTTGGTTGAGGGCTTTACTCAAACCCAAGGAATTGAAAATGATGAGACCTTCTCTCTAGTAGCTAAGATAAAATCTATCAGGATTATGCATGATATAGCTGCATTTCCTGATTATGAAATTTAGTAGATGAATGTTAGATCCGCTTTTCTTAATGTAAAGTTATCTGAGGATTATTACATGAGTTATCCATAGGGTTTTCTGCATGCCAAGTTTCTTGATACAATGTGTAAGCTTAAGAAATTTATTTATGGATTGAAACAAGCTTCTCACTGTTGGAACCTTTTCTTCCATGAGAAAGTCAAAGAGTTTAGGTTTTCTAGAAATGAAGATGAGTCACATGTATATGCAAAAGCTAGTAGGAGTATAGCGGCTTTCCTAGTCTTGCAAGAAGTTAAGTCTTGGCTTGGGAAATGTTTCATAATAAAGGATCTAGGGGAAACATCGTATGTTCTAGGAATAAGTATTCATCAGCATAGAAAGAATCGTCTTACTAATCTTTATCAGAGTACATATCTAGATAAAATAATGAAGCGCTTCAGTACGAAGGATTCAAATAAAGGGGGGTTCCCATAAATAGTACTATCAACTTGAGTAAGACTCAAAGTTCAAGTAATGATGAAGATATAGCTGACATGAGTTGACTCCCATATGATTTGGGTGTAGGATCGATAATTTATGTAATGAGCTATACTCACCCTGACATGTCTTATGCATTGAGAATGGTTAGTCAACTTTAGGGAAATCAAAGTAGATCCCATTGGATTACGATGAAGAATATTCTTAAGTATCTGCGAATAATGATAGACATGTTCGTAGTTCTTGGGAACAGTGATACGTTAAGAATGACTTCGTTAAAGTGATGCTAGTTTTCAAACAGATCGAGACAACTTTGGTTCGCACTCTGGCTATGTATTTTTATTGAATGGAGGAAAAGTTGGTTGGAAGAGTTCCAAGCAAGACATGGTGGTTGATTCCACTTGTGATTTGGAGTACATTGGGCGAGTGAAGCATCTAAGGTAGCGACTTGGCTGATGAATTTTATTGGGGATCTTGGAGTCATTCGAACTAATTAAGAACCAATGGAACTGTTATGTGATACTGAAGGTGCAATTTCTTTGACAAAAGAACCAAAGGATCATGGTAGATCAACCATATAAAGAGAAAGTACCATTACATTCGACATCGGATAGAATAAGGACATCTTCTGGTGAAGTGAGTATCATCAAAAAATAATTTTGCAGATCCTTTCACAAAGGCTTTGAAAAAAAGCCAAACACTACCAGCATGCTAGGAGCATACGCTTAAGAGATGATATTAGTTTATTACTTAGGTGATATTTTGAAACTTGTAACAAAATAAATTTAACTGATTACTATGCTTCTTTTTTCATGTTTACCCTTCTTGAGTAATTTGAATTATCCAAACTTCCGTAGTAATTCATACTTTTGGAAGTCAGAAGTGACTTAAGACTGTGATGAATGGATTGTTAATTGTCGATTGAGGTCAAGACATTACAATTTGAGTTGCTAAAATATTCATTAGTAATTTGAAAATAGGGATTTTAAGTATTGGATAAACCACACTTAGATATTACTTTATGGATCTTGTCATGAGTAATTCTAATAAGATAATATCTACTATTTTTAAAGTAGAGATATGTAGTTCATAGTTTATATATCAGTTGACTCAAATGCATCTCGTAACTAGATGTTATAAAGGGCTATTTTGTGTGTGATTTGATATGTAAATTGTATGACTATGTAGTCAAATTAATTTGTTCTTTTTGCCCTAATAGGAAAAGCGATATCATTAGGACCCTCGATGATTTGATGTACACTATATATAGTGTTGGGCCCAATCATAACTAATTAATATGTTCAATTTGAAGTTTAATACAGTCTTTACAAATTGGAAAATCAATAAAAAAAAAAATCTTAGGCAATGTGATTGATTCTGATCCATGTCTCATGTCCATACGATATTTTGTAGAACGATGGAGTAGTTGATCACTTATGTAAGGCCCAATAGTTGATTGAATCTGAGTTTGGTAGTGGCTTTAGAAAGCACTCTTTTTTGGTTAATTTAAGGTCTATACTTGCAATTGTAGTTAAAGACTTATCCAAGTGGGAGACTGTTGGAATAGGGTGTTTAAGCCAAAAACTAAATTGGTATATTCTGGAATGATGAGCAAGGACCTTTTAGGAGTGCCCTCATAACTAGAACTGAATAGAATGACTTTTAGAGAGAGAGAGAGAGAGAGACAGAGAGAGAGGGAGGATGATTTATTAATTTATTAAATGATTAAAAAATTAATTATAAATAAAAATAAATAATTTATTAATATATTATATGATTAATATAATTGGAAATTATATTTATTAATTAAGAATTAATCAAAAATTAATTAGAATTAATTTTGTGATTAATTAGATTAATTGAAAAATATAGGGACTGAAGGTGATAGTGTTTAAAAGTTGATACAGATTATCTAAGGTAATCTATCGTTATCTAAGGATAATTACCATACCGGGGGGGGCGCAATTTTGGAGGCTTCATAGAGTTTCTAGGAGCCTTAGGGAGCAAGACAATGGATAAAGGTTTATATATTTAGATAGTACTCGTCGACGTGATCTCAAGGATCTAAAATTCGTAAAAATATTATTCTGATTGGAGGAGTTATTGATTTACTTAAAAGTAAATATCAATCGTGTAGTTAAAGTTAATTATGTCAAAATGGCGTCAAGAGATCAGGTGAGTTTTTGCTAGTTCCGACAAAGAGAAAGTTGTAGTAATCCTTGAGAAAGAAACATTAAGATAAAGATCACCAAAAACGGGATCTGCATGAGAGAAATATGATTTTTGTTAAATCATTTAATCTTTCCCCCATTTGGCTTAAAAATGAAAGTCAAAACAAGCTAACGCAACCTTAAGGAAACTTGTAGTATTATTTGAGAGCATTACGTAGATATAAAGAGGGATTAGATCGGAGCTTATATGAAAAATTATCATTTTTGAAAACTATTTTTGTGCGCGTGAGGGGCACTCCTACGCCTGTCGCGCACCTATCACCGGATTCAAGTAAATTAAAAGTGATGTGGCCGAGTGGCAGAGTGACACGTGGAAACTTCATGTAGAGCATGGATGTTCATGCCCGTCGTGAAGGGATCTTGATAGGTGCACACCTCCAAAACTTTACTATAAATAGAGGGCAGTGCAATTCCATCTCTTCACAACTTTATAGTCTCTCTCTCACTCTCTACCTTGAACTTGTTGCTTCCAAGGCAGTTTCCAAGAGTCCTGATCTTGATCCTAGCCAACACCAGTGGTTTCAAACACCCAATGTGAGTTTCATGACCCTATTTGACAATTTAAAAGGTGTTCAAGGGTGGGAAGACATGTTTTATTTTAACTACTTTATAAAAATATACTTTTTACATATAGTAGTAGTATTAATAAATGCATATAAATTTAGTATATATATATATATATATATATATATATATATATATATAACATGCCTAGATGTAAGGTATGATATTATGCCTACGAATTATGATGCCCAATAGTCTAGGAATTGATTTTACCTAGATGTTACGCTGGCCAAATTCCTAAGATAACTTAGTACCTAGAGGCTATGCTAATCAAATTATTAGGATATGCACTGTACAAAGCTGTTACTATGCCGAATCTATTTTTTGAAAATAAACATAATTATATATATATATATATATACACACACACACGCACGCACGCACGCACACACACACAGATAATTATTAGATAAATACATAATAATTATCATATGTAATAAAGGTATATAATGATAATTATGAAGAGTTTATATAAAGTAAAAGATTTAAAGATAAGGTAAAATACCCAAGGATAAAGTGTTAGTGAGCTTAAATTATTCTACCTTTAGCCTTGATTAAATTCAGCTTCCTCAATCTATGATCGTTAATATTAAAGAGAGAAGGAAAGATATTTATTGATCTCTACAGGTTTGACACCACTACCTGCGATTGCTAGCCACAGTCCCGACATGATACTTTTCTTTAATCGGTTAATATTACAACGTCCGATTATAAGAGTTCATGGTAATGCGATTAACAACTTTAAGGGAAGCGACTACCAAGAGGGATGCCTTCGCATAGTTAAAATGTTAAGATATCCTAAGATAAGATAAATTTAGGATAAATAAAAATATCCTAAAATACTTAGAAGGTACGATACTAAAATAATAAAACAAAATATTTTTAGAGAGATGATTCCAAAAAGAAAAGGATTCTAAATCCAAAAGATCATATAAAGCAGAAAAACAATAAAAACCTTTAAACTCACCAACAATCTGTTGACGTTTTCAAAATAGATGTATTCTCAGGGAGATGAGTGTAGAGAACTGGCAGTCTGAAGAGGGAGTCATCATGGAAGAATAATAGAAGTTGTTTCTATTTATTCTATGTTTAATTTCGTTTAAGATGTAAGTTAGGTCTACTAAAACAATGTAACCACTAGATTAAAATAAATAACAGTATCGTTTGTAAGATACTTATGTGTAATGTTCAATATATCTGATTGCCAAGATGTAATTAACCCCACATCGCATTGCATGGAGTTTCTGTTGTCGGTTTGGCAGGGTGTGACACTCGATTCCTTTCTCAGGTGTTCTACACCCTTCTTGGATTCTCCATTCCCTATTTATGATGTTTTGTTCCTTGGTCACATGATACGTTCATTTCTTACATGATCCATTTTGACACATGATCTATTCCTTTGTTACATTATCAATTCCCTTGTCACATGATCCATTCCTTTGTCACATATTCCATGAACTCCAAGTGCTGCATTTAGTTCCAGAAGCTCCATTGAATTCAAATGCTCCATGCAAATGCTCTAAATTCTGAAGTCAGATTTAACAATATCCACCTTGAATTGAACATCCTATGAATTCCACATTAAATTATATATTTAATGCAATGGATGATGTTGTTTACTTGTTTACTATTATACTGTGTTGTGATACTATACATGACGTCCTCCGCCCCAGAACGTTTCCGCCGTTCTTGGTTTTGGGGTGTGACAGGTATGTATGTGTGTTTTCTGAAGGTATTGGAAATGGTTGAGGATTTATTTGAAGTGAGGCTTGAAATTAGTTTTGAGAAGGTTTATGAGTGGGATTCTAGGGATGTTTATATTTCATGGATAAGAGTGCGAATTCTTGTTGAAAACGAAGATCGGAATCAACTGGATTAAGATCAAGATTCTCGTGAAATGAACGATTAGGAACAGGTGGAGTGGGTGGAGTAGGAAATTTTGGTTGACTAGAAGACACAGATGGGATAGTTCCACAGGTATCTGAAACAAATAGGCTCGTAATAAGTGGCTTAACACAACTAACGAATGCAAGAGGACCCCCTATCAGTTCTCTTAATGTTTGAGCAATGTTAGATTTGTGGCCTTGTAGTTCATCAAAAAGTTGATAAAGCTTTAGTTGATTCAGAGATCTGTTACTCTGAATACAGGACTTGACATTCCATTAGCCTTTTCCAAAGCTACTGATAAACTTTACATTGTACTGAAGATGAGTTCTGACTATACCGTATGCAGTCGTATTGTTATCAAAATATTTGTACCTGTTTAAGGCCAAGGCTATAGATTCACCTAGACTAGTAGTGAAGGTATCAAAATCATTGACAACCAAAGTTAGACGCTTATCTTTCATGTTTTCGGACCCTTCAATCAAGTCGTGAAGAGTGTCCCAAATCTCCTATGCAGAATTGAACAAGTTAATGTGATCAAAGAGAGATGGAGGAACACCAAACACCATCTCGAAAAATGCAATCTAGTCAACATGAAGCTTTTCGATGTATGAAGAAGTAATAGGTGTTTTACATTGTTCTTCTTGGCCCATGAGAGTTGCAGCAACATCTCTGATCATTTTTCTAACCGAAACATAAGGACCTTCTTTCACAGATCTCCATATTTCTTCACCTTTTTCTTTGCCAAGTAAAAATCAATCCATCCTAACTTTCTAGTGATCATACTCTTCATCAACTAGAAATAGGGAAAGAGAAAGGCAACCCATGCTATTTGCTATTTTCATCGAATACATTTGTTGGGTTTGATTAGGAGCAGCTACTAAAGTTTTTAGTATTGGATAGGAAGCGGTATATAGAAGAACTTTTATCATGGACATAGAATTGATTGTGATACCAAGGTAGTCTCACATCAACTATAATATGTTCTTATGAATGCAAAGGACAACCACTCAAACCTTGAATTTACTTTAATATTAATGTTTGTTGCTAATATATTAGTCCAATCAAGTCTGGTAAACCAGTCAAGACTTGAAAATGATATTCAACAAAGTATTCCAGTAAGTAAAAAATTGAGTAAGAACAAAGTAAAGACGATCTAAGAACAAAAGGAATGGATGTGACAGAGATTTGACTTGCAAGAGAGTTTGTAATTGATGTGAATAGAATAATATTATTTCTTTCTTTAAATCCATGAAACATCATTTCCTTAAATATTAAACGAGAAACACAATACAAACCGAGAACATTTTATGGAATAGGTAAACCTTAGTGTTCGTCAAATCTGACACATAAAAGATTTATTGATTTGGTCCTAAGAACTGTTCAATCAACAAAATGACAAAGAGCATTTAATGCTTGTATAGACTTTATCGCATGAAAAGGCTAACTTCAAAAAAATCTTCATCTCGGAATAGGATAGATATTGGATCTCTCCATATGTCGAACTGAGGTTGAGTTTGGATCTAGTTTGGCTCAGATTGCTAGAGGTTCACTTTTATCCATTAACAGGAAGTTGGTCTCATTCAGAGTCATCTTTTAAAGGTTCAGAAAGCCATTGTGATCTTTTAATGGTTATTCCTTCAAAAGTCTGGTGTGAAGGAGAATCTATAATACATGGTGACAAGGACGTTCCCCGAAGAGAAGTTCAAGCTTTGCTTCGACTTGGCTGATGTTCACGGGTGGTATGTCCCTATGGGGCTTGATGGTAGATATATATATATATATATATATATATATATATATATATATATAGATAGATAGATAGATAGATAGATAGATAGATAGATAGAGTTCTAGACTTGAAAGTGTGTAAAGTGATGAATGATGGCTAATTACCCCTTATATAAGGGGAGTGCACGGCTATGAGGGGTGTATGGATGTACACCCATGTGTACGGCCGTACACTCCTCTTGAAGGAGTGTTTTGCCCGAATGCTATGTTATGACTTTGAATAACTCATCCCTGAACCCAAAACTTGATTGTACTAAGCTTAGAACGCTCAAACATGTCCTAAAAAGGCTAAAAGATAGAAGAAATGAGTCTGACTCTGAATTGAATGGCTTATACAAAAGAGAAATTTTGGTTTTCACATCATTCCCCCATTCGAGGGAATTTCGTACCGAAATTCAAACATAGAATACAAATCACGGACTCAGAAAAAGATGCGGAGAATGATGTGACAACCCACAAATTCTCTTTTGTATAAGCCATTCAATTCAATCAGAGTCAGACTTGTTTCTTCTATCTTTTAGACTTGCCTAAGACATCTTTGAACGTTCTAAGCTTAGTACAGTTAAGGTTTGGGTTCAAGGATGAGTTATTCTAAGTAATAACATAACATTCGGGCCAAACACTCCTTCAAGAGGAGTGTACGTCCGTATACATGGGTGTATGACTGTACACCCCCCTCATGGTCATACACTCCCCCAATATAAGGGGTAGTTAGCCATCATTCATCACTTTACACACTTTCAAGTCTAGAACTATCTCTCTCTCTCTCTCTCTCTCTCTCTCTCTTTACCTTCATTAAGTTTTCATCAAGATCTTCAAAGATGTAAGTGTTTCCCATCTTGATTTGTTTCTTTGATTGGCAGGAAGTGAGCGGATTTGGTCAATCGGTCAACAATTACCCATATGGTATCGTACACACTCAGAGTTTTGGGTAATTTGGTGATAAAATCCATAGTAATCCTCTCCCACTTCCATTTATGTAATTTCGGCTATTGAAGCAGACCTGAGGGCTTCTGATACTCAACCTTCACCTTAGCACAGGTCAGTCACTTTCCTACAAAGGTAGCGATCTATGCTTTCTTGTTTGGACACCAATATAACTTCTTGAGATCCAGGTACATCTTATTCGAACCTGGGTGAATGGAGTATCTGGTATTGTGAGTTTCGTTCATGACAACCTCTCTATAACGACCGAACTTTGGGGTCCAGATCTGGCACCACCACCTCCTCAGTTTGATCCTGCCATATTCCAGGCAGCTGTTACGGCTATTGTGGCTGCCGCGATGTCATAGATAAATTCTAGTGGTTCTAGCAGGTCAGGAAGTGGTGCCCATCCCCTTAATCTCGATGGAATCTAGGGACACAAGAAGGACTGTTCCTACAAATACTTCATGAATGCAAAGCCCAAATCCTTTTATGGAAATGGAGGTGTTATAGGCTGACTCAATGGATTCAGAAGATCGAATTGGTCTTCGAGATTTGTACGTGCTCCGAGGCAAACAAAGTGAAGTTCGTTACTTGCACCTTCACCGACAGAGCATTGACCTGGTGGAATGGTCGACTCAAATCCATAACCCTCCAGTAGCAAATGCTATAGGTTGGGAGAGCTTGAAGGATCTTATGCTTGTTGAATACTGCCCAAGGGGCGAGATTTAGAAGTTAGAACATGAGCTTTAGAACCTAAAGATGAAGGGTTCCGACATTCCTGCATACACATATTGATTCTGTGATCTGGCTCTTCTATGTCCGGGAATGGTCACATCGGAAAGCAAAAAGATATAAAGATACATTTAGGGTTGATGCCTCCAGCTGAAGGAAATGTCTTTCCTGCTAAGCCTACCATTTTTGATAGAACCAAGTGTCTGGCGCAGACCCTGATAAATGACGCAGTTGACTTGGATGAAGTATCAGCCGCTCCCACACCACCGAAGGCAAGTGGCGAGAAGAAATATTTTTGGAATAAACGAAAGGGCTAGTCTTTGCAGGAGCCCTCAAAGTAACAACAAACAGTGGCAGTCCATGCTGCTACTCCCCCTGCTGTAATTCCTACTACTCCAACAACTCCCAGCCGCTATGCTGCAAACCTACCTTTGTGCAACAAATGCAACTTACATCATTTGGGAGTTTGTAGAGAAATGAAATGCAACAAATGTGGCAGAAAGGGGCATACAACACGATTCTGCAAAACACCAATTCAACCGACCAACCAGGCAGTGGAAGCATGGTGGGCCCATAACCCACAGGTCCCAGGATCAAAACTTGGCTCTAATACCATAAAGATTACATCATAGTAATCATAGTAAACACAACCATTACATTGAATACATATAGGAAAAAGTATTTACATATGTTTTGATACTATACATGAAGTCATCCACCCCTGAACGTTTCCACCATTCTGGTTTGGGGGTGTAACAATATGACACATAATTTTGTCATACATGGTCTAAAGCACCAGGCCTCGGAAGCGACTTTCTGAAACCTATTGCTCATCCCTTGAAGGATTTGCAAAATCAAACGTTTATGGGAGATGTTCCGAACCGCACTCATTCAGATACCCCTGTCTCACCACTGTTACCTCATCCTAAGACTTTAGATCAGTTCTAATCTCTGATTCCTGATTTCCAACCTATCATTGTTAAATTTCTTGATTTCATGCCTCTTCCACCTCTGATACCCCTCAACCTGAATCATTCTTTAGTTTCATTACCTTACATCAATTGTACTGAAGTTCAAATTCTGAACTTCAGTCCACTGAATAATTGTGTTGTTGAGGAAATAATTCTGGAGACAACTGGACATGACTCTGATAAATCTGACTTCATTTTGGGGTCCATTGATAGTGACATTGATGAAGAAAGTATATGTGACGATTCATATGACTCTTGCATCTCTAACTCTGATGTTATCTCGGAAACAAATCTAGCGCCAATTACACCTAAGTTCGACAATCCATCATCTGGACAAACTTCCAAGTTATCATCTAACTCTCGGGAGAAACCTTGGTTAAATAAGAAAGATGTTGTTCAACCCTAAGACAAAATCCAAAATTGCCCATAAGAAAGAAATTAGGTCAAGGCAAGATTCTAGATTCATTGAGAAATCCGAGAAGAAAGTGTCTCGAACAGTTAGTCCAGCCACTAGGAACCACAAGACCTTTATGCATTTTAAGATTCTTAAGAGGCCATCCCATCTTCCTAGTTAGCATGTTCAAAACAAACATGTCATTCCTAATCTGAAAAAGGTCATTGTTGAGACTCTTTCTGTGAAAACTGCCTCTCTTCGGACAATTTCTTCCGTGTTTATTGCTAAATCTAATGGCATAGTTTTCAAACAAAATCAATTTCCAACACAAAATGTGCATTAAAAATAGAATGCAAAGAATAGGTTGGTAAGAACATTGTTGTTACATGATCAATTCCCTCTTCACACACTCCATGAACTCCAAGTGCTCCATTAAGTTCCAAGTGATCCATTATACTTAAATACTGCATGTGAATGCTCCAAACTCTCAAGTCACATTTAATAAATAAGAAAAAAAGGCAATGTAACACCATGAATATTTGATAGTTGAAACTTGTACACATACCGGTCCAACAGAATATTGTCAATGTTTCAAATAATGGATGATCTATCAAAAGCCATGGAAAAGAAAGACGTGGAAGGATCTGAAAGTACAAAAATGGAAGATTCTAAAGACATGTTAGCCAGTATATAAAGATATGGACCGAAAAAATCATTAATTAGTCAATCTAATAAACCAAGTTGATGTGACTAATTGGCAGAAAGACGCATGTAATAAGGCCTGCACCCGAGACATTTGTTGTTAGAATTTGGGGTCTTTAAAATATAACTGCACTTGGTAACTTCTAGTATCGTGATTGCAATTACTTTCAAAAATTAGTGATTTAAGTTTACAATATGTGGTATCACAAAATCAGATTTAGGATAATCCAAGAACGAAAATGTAGAAGCCAAACCACTTTTAAATCCAAAACACACAAAGTACCTTGTTGTTTTATGTTTAATGAGATACATAATTTCTTATGATGAATTTTGTGTATATACAAAATTAACCCTTTTTCCAAAACATTTACATTACATATATCTGTCTTTCTCTCTCTCTCTCTCACACACACACACACACACAAACACACTCTCTCTCTCTCTATGTGCGTGTGTGTGTGTGTGTGTGTATATATATATATATATATATATATATATGTAAATCAATTGATTCTCTTTATTTGCTTCTTCTCCCCCAAAACACCACCTACTAATACCAATAAACCCCACCACCAACGATATGGAAGGACTTCGTCGGATGTTGACACGCGTTTATTTAAAAAACTCCACTGGTGGTGGAACCGTCTGTATAAAGAAGGCCAAGGTTGTAGAACTCGTTACTCAGTACCTCCTTGGCCGACTACCGAGTACTCGGGGAGTACTCAGGGAGTACTCGGATTTGGTAATTCATGTAAAAAGATTTTAAGGACATTATATATGTTAAAATCATATGTTGATTTTAATTTATGAGAAAATTAGATATATGTGAATACACAAATACTCAAAAGCACATAATGGTCTCATTTCGTGAATAATTACTGAAAATTTAAGATATATATATATATATATATATATATATATATATGTATATATATATATATGTGTGTGTGTGTATGTGTGTGTGTAGTAATAATCACATGTGTGTGTTAAATAATAAATTATTAATTATGTTATACATATTAATCGCTGAGTTGACAGGGTATTACAACATTGCTCAGTTCAGTAAGGGTCAATCGTGGAGTACTCAAGATTTTGCAACTCGCCTCAGTAAGTTACCGAGTAGTGAGTACTCAGAGGAGTAATCAGCCAATTCGGCGAGTTTTACAACACTTAAGAAGACCATAGATACCAGAGGCAATTCTAGTTCTTCGAGCAGATGCAACTGCAACAAGCACTAACTAGATATCCTCGTATGGTGGCATTCAACTGAAACAAAAGGAATCGAATGTTAAAGTCGTCGGAAAACATGGACAATGAGAGATAACCAATGTGCTAAAACCTAACAACTCAGATTCAGTGGATTTCTCTAGCGAATTCGGCAATAGATACTTCAAGGATATTGGTGGCCTTCTCCATTTTACCCACCATACCTGTACTACGCCCCCTCATTCTCTCTCTCTCTCTCAATATATATATATATATATATATATATATATGGGATAAGGAATATAATTACAGCCCCACCTAAGCTTAGGTACTAAATCTCTAAAATATGTTGTTTTAACTTAGTAATATACTCGACTTGATTTTCATTTGGTAAATATAGCATTTTTATAACATTTCTTTCCTCCATTATCATTTTACCATCTTTGTTTTTTTCTTCCATTATCTTTTATTACTTCACCCTAATGAATATTACTTTTTTTCATTGTTACGATTGGCGAAGTTAATCAATATTTTTGCTTCCTTATCAAAACTATTGTGTTGATCTTGAATCTACACATTCAGGTGTTAATCATGAATCTACGACCACAATCTTTATATAGTAAAACGACGTATTTTCATGAGGTTTAGTACCTATGCTTAGGTGGGGCTGTAATGTATATTCACTTTTCTCATATATATATATATATATATATATATATATATATATATATATATATATATATATATATATATATATATATGTTGTGTGTGTGTGTCTTCTCATTATTTTTGTACATATACATATGTAGATTAAAACTGATGTGTTTTCTAGGACATAAAACAAGAAATTTCATGTAACGGGAAAACTCTTAAACCCTTAAGTTCATATGCAACATACAAATGATCTATATTTTTTATTAATAGTAACTAACTATGAATATCAAGAAGCCCTGTGGAAACCCTAGAAATTACTGAAAATCAAAAAAGTGTTTACCTTTCGATTATTGAAGCAATTAATCAACTAAAACATCCTTTCACTTCCTTGGAAAGCAAGCACCAAAAGTTTGGATGCCTCTAATGGATTGTACCCAAAAGCCTAGCAACTAGAAAACTTTGAGAGAGAGAGAGAGAGAGAGAAATAGAGAGAGAGAGAGAGAAAGGAGAGAGAAGATTAATTTCGGCTCTTATGTGGTGGAAGAAGGGACGAAAATAATGAACCCCTTCAGGGGTTTATATAGGTGAGTAAGGAGGCTTAGATAAGGAAGGTGTCCTTGGAGAACCCTTATACCTTTTCGTGCTCCTTAAGCCTTCTAGAACCTCTAGGAAGCAAAACTGTCCCCTATGGAAGGTTCTGGAATTCTTCAATGCTCAACTTTTGAATATTGTCCCCTTTATTCCTTATATTTTCAGTTAATTAATCACAAAATTAATTCTAATTAATATTTTATTAATTCTTAATTAATAAATATAATTTATAATTAATATATTAATAAATTATTTTTTATTTCTTTTTAATTTATTAATCATATATAAATTAGTAAATCATTATCTCTCTCCAAAAGTCTTTTTATTCAGTTACTAGTTATGAAGGATGCCCAAAAAAGACTTTACTATTAATTCAAAAATATACCAATTTAATTATTCGCTTATCACCTTAATCCAAAAAAAAACAAACGCATACAGAAACCTATAAATTTAATGTGTTGCACTTATTCGATCCGTGGTTTTCTTGTGATTTGATTTCCACATGGAGCAGATGAATTCAAACAAATGTATGGTTGAAATCGAACTGACCAGATAATACATAATTCACTACCTATTATCATCACTCACGCCAGATAAAGAAAAAGAGAGTGAAGTATGGTTAGAGAATGTAACATCGGAGATTGTAAATGTAACAACTATTTTTCAGACAACTCCATTTCTTGAAGGATTTGTCAAATTTCATGTCAAGATACAAGATGGGAAATTGTTGTAGTGCTAAATCTACACTCAATTGATTTGTATTTGTGGATCTTCTTGGAGATTGAATTTTTCATGGTATCTCGGATATTTTCATCTAAAATCTAGGTGGGAATAGAGGTGGTGTTGGTGGGCGGTGGTGAAAATCGTGGTGGCATTTCTTTTTGGTGGAGATGACATTTTTATGTTTTCTTAAGAGTAAGAGATTCGTAGGAGTGACAACTTAGGTATGGTAGGGGTGGAGTGAGTTTTATTTTTAGTTTTTTTTGTAATTAAAAGAATAAGCAACTAAATTAAAGAGAAATCAAAAATAACTATTATAGGAACATATTCATCATTTTAGGTGAGGTATAGACCAAAAGAACAAAATAATGTCAACCATATGGACCAACATCACACAAGTAATCTAAAATTGTATACTTAATGCACCACCAAACATTTTGGTACTGAAACCATATATTTTTGACAAGTACGAGGATAATTTTTGCAATTTTTTTCTAATTTTTTTTAGTAGAGGGAAAAAAAATTATATTTATATAAATAAAAAATATGAAACTTATTAATTATAATCATCATGCAAATATATTTTATTTAATATATAATTTTTTTTTATTATTTACAATTAATCTAAAATATTTAAAGTACAGTACATCATAACTATTTTTATTTTCTATTTTTTTTATCTAAAATATTTGAAGTGTAAAAAACATAAATTTACTATTTTTAATTTTTATGTGATATTTCGAGATTTTTCTTTATGTTTTTTATACAATTAAATTTATTTTTATAAAAATATGATCCACCGTTAATTTTGAGACAAAACATTTTAAATATATAAATATTTTAATTTTATTCTAAGAAAATGAATTCAATGAAATTAATGTTATATTATTAATATGCTTAAAACATTTAATTATTTTATTATTAGTTGACATAGGTTTTTTTTTTAATTTGCTTTGAAAAGATTAAGTCTTTATTAAGGAATACATGTAAATTTTGATAAGTAAATAATTTTATTAAATTAAATATCAAAAAATTATATTGAACCAATATAAATTTAGTATGTTATTCAACTTTAGTTTTTACCCAAACCGATTAAAACTATTAAATTGAATTTTATTTGGTTCTATATCATTTAATATTTTTAAATTTCCTATAATTCATTAATTGTGAGGTTTCATTTTTATTTGAAGACAACAATGTATTTATATTACGAACCCAAAACAAAAATATAATTTTACATTTAACTCGAAACAACACTTATATTTTTAAAACAAAATTAAAACATATTATTACTTTTATGATATCGTATTTTTTTTTAATAACGTATCATATTTTTTCATAAAATCAAATATATTTGTATGAAAAAAAAGATAAATCTTGAAAATTACATCACGTAAAAAATAAAAAAATAATAATAAAATTAATTTTTATACTTTAAATACTTTTAAATAAAAATTAAGAAATAAAAATATTTATTGTGGTATTTTAGTTTAAATATTTTAGTTAAAATTTAGATAACAAAATGATTTACATATTAAACAAAATATATTTGCATGGTGATTAAAATTAATAAGTTCTCTTTTATATAAATATTATATTTTTATGTTTTAATTTTTTTATTTGATTTATGATAATTAATACGAAATCCAATAGTCTTCTGTTAAATGTCAAACAAATAATCTTTACATCAAATTTCACTAATAGTATTTAGGTGAAGTTTAGCAAAATGTCATAAATGATTATTATATAAAATGATCTCAACTTAATGGCCACATTAAACATACAAATCAAAGAAGGGGCATTCATGTGACAACTTTTGTCAAAAAATACCATTGGCATGACAAGTTTTATTACAACAGAGATGTAAAAGAGTTTTAACAAAAAGACATTTTTTAAACCATAAATCATCGTTTCGTTACATACTTATAAAGTAAACATTTTTCCTTTCACCATATCTATTTGAAATTCTCATTCTTTTTTCTTTCACCACATTCATTTGAAACTGCTATAATTTTTCAATTTCTTTCTAATAATGATTATAAGCTGGTTAATAAGATTAAATGAATATAAAACCTAAAGTGTAAACATATATAAACTAAATTTCAATACTAAAAGGATATATTTTCTTCTACTTATAAAGTTATGTTTTTAACTTTTAACATATTATACTTAATTTATTATGTCTAATATGTTGGTGTATGTAAACCATCATCATTTTAAAGCTACAACTTTTAAATAATTTGTATAAATACCAAAACTGTTAATTTACATATAACTTTACAGGATCAACTTAAATATGATTTTTTTGTTTAACTTAAACAACCTAAAAAATATTTTGGTAAATAGTTAAAATTGATAAATTGTAGTGTCTTTCTAATAATAATTGTAAGTTAGTTAATAAGGTTATATAAGTATCAAACCTAAAATGTAATCATAAATAAACTAAATTTCAATATTAAAATTATATTTGTACTTTTACTTATAAAGTTATGTCTTTAACTTTTAACATACGCAACTTAAGTTATTAGATTTAATATTCTTAAGTTATTAAATTTAATATTTTTTTGTATGTAAAACATTATGAGTTTAAAGCAACAACTTTTGAATAGTTTAAACAAAACACTTAAATTGTTAATTTAAGTATAACATTACAGTGTCAATATAAATATAAATTTCAGTTTCATTAAAAAAACCTAAAGAATATTTTGTGAATAGTTAAAAGTGATAAATTGTAGTTCTAAATGCAAAAACTAAACTCTAATCTTAATTTAACTAAAATATTTCCTAAAGATATTTTTATAATCGTTAAAAGTTTTAAAATAGGTAGCTTAATAACTTACAATAACAATAGTTAGAAATAACTCTATATATATAATTATATTGTTACCTTTATAACGTTAAGCAAATAAATTTAAAAAAATTAATTAACAATAACAACAACTATAAATAACATTAAACCATATACTATATTTAATTTTATTCATGAGTAACTCGCGGATAGAAATCATTCAAACGATTGAAATTATGTAGTTATAATAAATGTAAATATTATTATATATTTCAAAATAATCAGTAAATTATATCATTTTAGTATAAGAATTATTATATCAAATTTAACAATGTTATTGTTAGTTAATAAGGTTAAATAATTAATATATTAAATAATTTTCAACTATATAGATAACACATTCATTTGAAACTCCTATGACTTTTCAATTTTTTTCTAATAATAATTATAAGTTGGTTAATAAGGTTAAATAAATATCAAGCCTAAAGTGTAATCATATATAAACTAAATTTCAATATTAAAATAATATCTTTACTTCTACTTATAAATTTATATTTTTTAACTTTTAACATGTTACACTTAATTTATTAGTTTTAATATATTGTTGGATGTAAACCATTACCATTTTAAAGATACAATTTTGGAATAATTTGTATAAAAATGTAAATTATTAATTTGAATATAACAATAGAGGGTCAACTTAAATATAAATTTTAGTTTAACTTAAACAAACTAAAAAATATTTTGTAAATAGTTAAAAGTGATTAACTGTGGTGTCTTCCTAATAATGATTATAAGTTAGTCAATAAGCTTAAATAAATATTAAACGTAAAGTGTAATCATAAATAAAGTAAATTTCAATATTAAAATAATATATTTACTTCTACTTATAAAGTTATTTGTTTAACTTTTAACATATTATATTTAATTTATTATATTTAATATGTAGTTGTATATAAACCATTATTTGTTTAAAGCTATAACATTTGAATAATTTGGATAAAATACTTAAATTGTTAATTCAAATATAACATTACAATGTCAACTTAAATATGAATTTCAGTTCCACCTAAAATACCCAAAGAATATTTTGTGAATAGCTATAAATGATAAATTGTAGTGCTAAATGCAAAAACTAAATTGTAATATCAATTTATGTAAAATATTTCTTAAAGATATTTTTATAATAGCTAAAAGTTTTAAAATAAGTAGCGTAAAAAAACTTACAATAATAATAGTTAAAAATAACTCTATATAAGTGATTATATTTTTACATTTAAAATAAAAGAAAACAATATTTGATGTTTTAAATAATTATAATGATAAAATTTAAAACGTTAAAGAAATAAATTGTAAAAAAGTAGTTAATAATAACAACTATAAATTACATTAAACTATATATTATATTTAAGTTTATTCATGAGTAACCTCCATGGGTAGAGGGCATTCAAACTATTGAGATTTTGCAATTTTAATTGATGTATATATTATCATATAATTCATAATAATCAATATATTATATCAACTTAGTATACGAATTATTATATCAAATTTAATAACAATATTATTGTTATATTTAAAATACATATATTTGTAAAAATTTCAATTATACAGGTGTTTTTTCACAACGCACGAGCATTTGTATAGTATTATTTATAGAATTGTCAAAATTTTATAAGGTGGGAAACAAGGATCATGCGTAGACAACGTAGTTGAAACGAGTTGGATTTTTGGACACCAATTTGTCCGTGTTGCCTTCTCCATATCTTTCCATAAATGCACATGCATGCTTAGTTCTACAAGGCATCCAATCAATATCACTTCAAATGTCCAATCTTTTACCTTTTCAACTTTTTGTTATTTGTTTTTAAGAAAAATATTTATAAAGAACTTGAATGAAATTTAAAATTTTTATTATGTTATTACATTATATAATAATATTAATTTATATTTTATAAATATCTAAAATATTTTATCCGTAACAAGATTTTAGGATTTTACCTTGTCGTGCCCTCTTTTGACGGTGGTATGACTATGTGTCACGCAACGCCAGCGGTACACATGAGGTCCGTCCCTGAATTTTAGAGGGTCCCTGAATTTTAGAGGGCTGGTGTGAAAATCAAAATAAGTCCCCATAATTGTTTTTGTAAAATATTATTAAAAAAAATTGTTATTATAAAATTCAATATTTAAAATTACTAACAAACATTTCGTACATTTGCAATGACAACATCATGTGGTACTCATTAGTTAACTCTTACAAGCAACCAAAAATCTCATAAATTGACTACTAAATCATGTCTTTACTAATTAATAATAAAATAGTAAACTAAAACTATTACAAGCAATTTTACAAATAAAAAAATGAAAAGGGAGCACATTTTTATTTTCTAAACATTGAACTTTTAGAATTTTAATAAGAAAATTCACATATTACACTTTTGATAATCAATATCCTGAATAAACTCGTTCTCAATTGAAACCAAAGTCGAAGTGTTTAATCTCCCTTGATGTATGGTCGAGTGCACATAAGATTTTAAAAACTTAAATGTTGTAAAGCTTCTTTCTATCCATGCAATTGTAATAGGAACAATCAACATTATTTTGTATGTTTAAAAAAAACTGGATAAATGTTTATCATTTTTATGAAATTTACCGCTCATTCGAGCGATCACCCTGATATTCACTCCTCGAATATCAACCCTATTTACTCACTGGCTCTCTGGTTCTCATAAGATCGAATCCAACAAGTAGCTATTGCTCGCCCCACTGGTTAAGATAAATCATCGAATCATGCCCCATGAATGAAAGGGCTCACACCCCACCGAGGCATATTCACTAAACTGCTATCAGAACCCACCCGAACAAAGAATCTGTCACACCCCCGAACCAGACGGCGGAAACGTCTGAGGGCTGTCGTGACTCAATTGAATACCATCACAATGAATATACATGAAACATAACATTATACATCACCAACATTCGGAATGATACAACTGGTAGCGTTTACATCCATTACATTGTTCCCAGAATATTACATTCTCAAAAGTAACTGTTTGATACTAAATTAAACCACAACAAAACGTCATAGAGTACAATTCATCCTTCACTTTATCTGTTACCTGAGAATACAAGTATTTTGAAAAACGTCAACATATGAAATGTTGGTGAGTTCATAAGTAATGTTTGAAATCCAACGTTTGTAATGTTTTGAAAAACACCAGAAAATCCGATATTTTCTGAAAATAGTAAAGTCAAGAATGTGTGAAGATCCATAGGTATGCTTGTTTGTTTCTATACTTGTAAAAATTGTTCATTTAAAATTTGTGTGCATTCCGAATCCGTATGTATTGAAATACCCTAGGAAAACCCAATGTTTTCCTAATTCTTTGAATTACATGAACGTACATTGAAACAATTGCAACGTGTGAAGTTATCGGTACCAGGCGACGTTGGATTATTTTTTAGCATGATTATTTGCTACAAACACACGTTACACAAACGACTAGTCTATAACAATACTAACGATCCCGTAGGCATCGTCCGTACTAATCACGTTATCCAACCGCCCTGACTACGTGTAGTCCCACACCCGAAGAGAACGAGGACACGAAGGCCTCGGTAACTCCATTAGCCGGTTAGGGATAAAAGGTACGAGGGGTCCCAGACCCGCCTCGCATGAAATGGTAGACTTTACTAGCAGTACCAAAGGACCCTTGGGGAACAGTAGTATACAAGCCATTGAAAGTCCTTTTACGTTATGTCGGATCGGTAAAACCCAACACTTCGTAAGAGAGAGGTCTTCGGGCCTTAAGATCAGGTCATTGGGCTAGCTAGGCTCAACGAACAAGATTTTACACTTTTGGGGGCCAAAGGTGGTGCGTAGACGTCTGTGCACACTCGCATGTATAGTGACTTCCCAATCGTTATCGTAATGTCGTAATGTCATAGTGTCGTCGTGTTAGTAGTTTTAGATTTTTATTGGTTCGAGACCGAACCAATTCGTTTGACAACGACTTCTGGTGTTGTAATGTATTGTATTTCGTCGATAGTCGTGGTATCATCATTTGATCAAATTGCATGTATTGAACTAGTCTTGAGGATTTTTCTGTTTTCAGCCCC
This sequence comes from Lactuca saligna, assembly GCF_052625555.1. Classification (NCBI taxonomy): domain Eukaryota; kingdom Viridiplantae; phylum Streptophyta; class Magnoliopsida; order Asterales; family Asteraceae; genus Lactuca; species Lactuca saligna. The sequence goes on along the minus strand of NC_136420.1, from coordinate 305,469,214 downwards.
TCCTTATTTGTAAAAATTTACTTTTTCAACCCTTTATTTAAAAACTTTCCGGTTTGGTCCTTAAATCAATTTTCTTGACATTTTAATACCAAAAATTATTGAAATAAGTATTTTCCAGCATATTTTTCATAGAAAACAGCTTAAGTCCCTGAATTTCAGTTTTTCTCGGTTATAACCTTTCTTTTTCGAAAGTTTGACAATTTTGGCCCAAATTGTAATTTTTTTTTGCAACTTTGGTCCTTTTTAAATTTAAAAAGCATTTTTAACCTTTGAAAAGGACTTGGATCACTTATAGTCCACTGTTTTATAGAAAAACACAGTTTTGGCCCTCCAAAACAGAAAATTTTGCATAATGGGCCTCATTGGGCCGAAAATGTCATTTTTAGCCCATTAAGCTTGAAATTTATGTTTTTAATCCTCTAAATGAGTATATTTCCAGAAATTGTTTTATTGAAACTGTTTTGACATAGTTCAACCCTCAGAATTCGTGATTTGTCAATTTAGGCCCTTAAAGTTTGTATTTTTCGCATTTTAAGTCCAAAAATGGTATTTTTAGCCCAAAGAAATTGTTACTAAACCATTTAGCCATTTTTCTAAAAATACTTTGTATGTAGAAATATATTTGATGCTAGAGTCATTTAACATAAGGTATATCTCGGTTTTGAGGGGTTTTATGGCTAGATCCAACATTATAACACACAAAAGCACACATATAAGCATGGAATCATACAAAGCATACAAAACACATATAGATCTACACTTTCACTTGCATTCCCCCCCCCCCCCCCCCCTAAAAAAAAAAAAACTTATAAAAACCGAAAATAAGGGGTATGAAGCTCACCTTGTTTGAAGCTTTCGGTTTTTGGAAGAAAAGATGGAAGAAAGTTTGGTGATTTTCGGCCTTAGCACCTTTCCTTGGTAGATCTTGAGTTTGATGACTTCTAAGGTGCATGATCACAAGTTGGAATAGATTTAGAAGAGGTTTTTGATGGAGTGAAGTAGCTAGATCATGGATATAAGTAAAAACTTACCTAAGATGATGATTAACTTGCAAGATCCTCTTGAAAGCTCCTAAATTTCGAGATTTTTGGAGTGGGGAGGAAGGAGTGTTCTTGAGAGAGTTGAGAGATTTTTGTAAATGTGTGTGTGTGTTGCTCAGCCGAGAGTGAGAGGGAGGAGAGAAGAGAGTGATTTTGAAGTGATGTTTGCATGGAAGAATGAGATGAGTTGCATGGATGTCCTATGGATAACAATGATGTGGCAATGGTAAAGTCAACTCTTCCATTTCCTCTTGGGCTTGTGCATTGGGCCGAGAATTTGGAAGGGAAGAGGAAAAATTTGGGCCTTTGCCCCTAAGCCCAATGTTAGTGTTAATCTTGAGTATGTTTTAAGTCTAAAGGAATGTGGTAGGATTTTTATATTTTTATTGGACTAGTTTAGGTCATTCATGTATCAAGGCTTTTAATTCATTTCATTCTAGGTCCAACATAGCCCAAAATGTTGAAACAAATAGATGTGGGTCCAATTAGAGCCCATTTAAGAGTTCTAAACCCAGGATAGTCAAATTGGAAGTTTATTGGTCCATTAGGCCCAATAAGGAAGTTCTAGTCCAAAGTGGACCTAAATAAGAACTTCTAGGGTTTCCAATTGCTTGTTGGCTATTTGTAATGCTTGTATGGTGTATTTGATTGAAATTCTGTTGTCACAATAATAGGTGTTACGCATGTTCTTAAGCTTTTGATTCACTTTAGCTTGAGTGTATAGTTTACAAGATACAAAATTTCCAGTTGTGACAGAATCCTCAACACTCTGCCCTTGGACATAAAAGAAATAACCACGCTTGCTCGGAAGTGTCCTCAGTCATCACCATAAGTAGCTCTAGTTCATTTCTCATATCCCTCATTGATACTGAGCACCAGGTCAACTTTTGATTCCACAACTGAACCTCTAAAGGTCACCCATAACATGATCCAAAATATCACACTAACTTCCTTCCCGAGTCAACTATCTCGGCCCAGTGACACACAAGTCATGAAATTCTCTTTTACTCATACGACAACTACCATCCAACCGAGGATCGACTCTACCCCAACCTCCGACATCTACTGCGCATATCTCCTGCACAAGTCGCGATATCCCCCCGTACCTGAGTACTAAACTATACAGGTTTTAGACATCCGATGACAACAATACCCCTCATCCAAGAATTCACCTCAGAGTTCTAGAATCTCATCTCGTTTACCTACACACCATCAATACCAAACTCAACTCAAAATTTTGGTCCTTTCCAAAGTTGGAACCTTATGTCCCAATGAAACATTCATCTCATGACTCAACCTGTGCCCCATACAAATACCACCTTTCCAATCCCTTAAGTTGCGACAATCACCACTCAAATCAAAATATAATGATTCCCGTCAAAGATGGAGACCCCAGTCTCGCCCCTGGTTCAACTACCAGGCTCCAAATATTCAATACTAGGGTTACTCAAGCGCAAAACTATTATGCATCATACTCTGATCACACTCTCTTATCGTCTAGTGAGTACTATGGCTCTCTGCATCATCACGATATCCTCTGGCTAGTGTGTACTAAGGTCCCTGTAGCATCACAACATCCTCTAACTAGTAAGTACTACAACTCCCCGTAGTATCACGACTCCCTCTGTCTGACTTGTGAGTACTACGGCTCCTGGTAGCATCACAATACCCACTGACTAGTGAGTACTACAACTCCCCGTAGCATCACAACATCCTCTGACTAGTGAGCACTATGACTCCCCGTAGTATCATGAATCCCTCTCTATTCACCCTATAATCTCATTCTTACTACAACACCACACTACGTTCACGAACTCATGCTCCGCATACTATCAAAGATAGCTACACACACTCAACCCCAATATGCATCACGGACTCTGACGGTAACCTCCATAATAATACCTTCCCCTGCTGAGATCCACATTCATTAACGAATCCCTCTTGATGACAATACTCGTAGGACTCCCACTGGAACTGTAGATACAAGATACACCACTAGTCGTCTCAAACTCAAGATTCTAAATAACTCCGAAATCAAGACATTATACTCAGGTACCACGGAACACCATTACAGAACATCCCAATGTCCTACCTCAACCACTGATATCCTACTCCTAGCATCATACAGATACAACAATACATTCCCTCTGAACCCCATAATTAATTCTTCATTTTACCCAATGCGCAAATTCGGTATATCCAAACACTCAATTGGAATACAGAGAAAGTGCTAACACTTCATAACACACTGATGATCTTCTGAAACGCTTCCCTCTGCTACTCAAAATCCAAGCAAGAATACACATACCGGCCCGAAAGTTGGCTGCTCAATCGTTTCTATCTACCCCAAAAAGGGCATACATCATCAATACTTTGACTCATAAGTTCTCATCTACCAATACCATCCTTACTAGCCTCCCACTTGGAACGGCCCTGACCACCACTAGGTTCCTGACCGTTGGCCACCTGCCGTGGAGACACTCGTCCACATTCATCATCTCGCTCTGCACTTCTCCTCAATCACCAATAACTCTGGTCTCATGAATTCATACTTCAGGTCTCTAAATACCACTTTTAAAACTGCTCTTGAACAAATCTCTACTCCTTTCAATACAGTACCCGGTTCTCCGCTACTTGGGGTCCGAACCATCACCAATTGGCGCACAAGCCATCCCACCAACTGTTTCCACTACCAACATTGCACCTGCCCTTGGAAGGTGCTACACAACGCTCGATAATCTCTTTTAATGAGATCAAGCAACCTCAATCATTCTGAATCTCAGATGAAACCTCAGGAACTTCTCATCACGGCTTCCTCTAGTCGTTCAAAGTCTCATACCATTCCCAAAACCGAACTTCTCAACTGTCCAGTAATATTATTGACTCTTAGACTGAAACAATAAGTCACCATACTCCTCAATCTTGAATTCTCAACCCATGTTCCAACACATTAATCATCAAAAGAACAGGGACTCTACCCCCACCCTCAATATCCATCAAGACAGATGAGCCACCGCCCTGATATACTTGTCTGAATTATCCGCTGATCCCGCTACCACACGCCCTACCATACTTAATTAGGGTGAAATGTGGTCCTTCACCATCTCAGTCCCAACTGACTACCTGCTCATGGTAAATCATTTCCTCACGGTAGACATGCTGCCTGATACAATGGTGGGAAAAATAGTCATCAATGACAATCCATAGGGTTTAGTCCTAAACCCCAAACTGAAATCTCACGCCTCTCCTGTTCCCTACAGGAAACATAAATAGTACCCATCAGGTCACAGAAGGTGACATCTCCTTTATCGGTTGATTGCTCACTCGGACCACAATCCCCTATAAATGCCATTTCTACTAATCCCTGAGTCTTGCGACTACATCTGACATCTTACCAAAAATACTTTGAAATGCTCTCGACCTCCCTCTCAAGGAATTCCTTTTCGAACTCAATCATGGCCCTCAGGCCTAAAATCTCATTGTGTCCCATTTCCACCTAACTAATCGTGACCGGGTAACCGAAGAACCACAAGCATCATTCGCTACAAACCATGATACTTAGCCCATGACATCTCTTCTCAATCCGCTACAACATATGGTACTCGAACCATAACATCACTCCTCAATCTGCTCCAATGTATAGTACTCGAACCATAACATCAGTCCTCAATCTGCTCTAATGCATGGTACTCGAACCATAACATCACTCCTCAATCCGCTACAATGCATGGTACTCGAACCATAACATCACTCCTCAATCTGCTACGATGCATGGTCTTCGAACCATAACATCACTACTCAATATGCTACGATGCATGGTACTCGAACCATAACATCACTCCTCACTCTGCTATGATGCATGGTACTCGAACCATAACATCACCCCTCACTCTGCTACGATGCATGGTACTCGAACCATAACATCACTCCTCACTCTGCTACTTAGAACCTTTAGAATACTCCCTATATCGAGTATCGGTCCTCTGCTTTCGGTAGTATGGGCCCATACTACCTGCCACATGTACCCATACTCTCTACACGGACCATCCCAGAGCTCCTAAGTAGGTGCTCAATCTTCTTGTTCACCAATTCTATCACGCGTGCTCGCTTCTCAACGAAATGCTCTACTCTGCATCGTACTCATCTGACTAAGGTTACTCCTTAGGTTCCTCCTTGGTCCTTCCACTTCTCCTCCATCAGTTGCTGAAGAGCTCCTAATGATGCCAGCCATCTACCTCCTGAATATCGTCATACGTAGAACACACACTGTGTGATAACTCCGCTTGCTCTGTTCATTCTCAAAAATACCAACGAACTCTGCAACTCTAGCCCACGCGGGTTCTAGCTACTCTCTCGATAAGCACCACAATACTCATCTAGGTATTTCTCGTAGATGACTCCTCTACTCAAATCCCCTAAAAGGATTTCAGCTGAATACTCTTACTCATCATATACTCAAAAACGCATCACATATAACAGCAACTCCTAGGCTAAGGCATCACAAATCATGCCACGCTAGTCCTAAGATATGAAATATCTAGCCTGTCTCTAACATGCATAATCTCTTAGAAAATGTATCATAAATGTCTCATAACACAATAGTAAGGGTATTTTGGGAAATCACCATTCAGGCGCTGGCTGATCGTACACATGACACTGTTCTGTTTGTCTCAAAACTCTTTTACTCTTTGAAAATTATTTTATTATCAAAAAAAATTCCTCATATCCTCAGTTTGAGTTCAGAGACGCCGAAGGTGCGTCCGAATCCCTCAAACCAAGGCTCTGATACAAACTTGTAACACCTTAAAATTTCAAACAAATTTTCACATTAAAAAAAACACTTTATTTCACAATATTATAAAACTCATTGTTTCATATATTCGAAAATAAGTAAAAATCCCAAGATCATAACATATAAATAAAACTCCACGTGTGTGTGAACTGATCATGCCGACGCCTTCCCACGATCCTCACTAGTACCTGAAATACATAACACATACTAGCCACTCGAGGCTACAACTCTGTGGGCCCTTGGGCCCTAACTCTATGGACATTCTGATCCTAGCTTTGCGAACCTTCCGGTTCTAACTTTGATATACTCTGATATACACATGACATAAATCACATAGAAATAATGCAATGCAACACATCACATAAATAGCATACTAGATACTCTATCCCATAACACTGGTTAGCTACTCAAGGTAAACTACAGTGAGAAGACACACCTCAAACGTAGTCGGATGAACTCTCATGCTCATCTTCCCGACCTACCCTCCTCCTATTATTCAAATAACATTCCCGGTCAATACTCTGTCATAGTCTCATCTCTGACGATTGGGTAGAAGACCATTCTACCCCTCCATGAACTCTCTTAAGTCAGCCTTGACTAAAACCCTAAAGTCAACGGTCAAACTTTGACCCAAATCACCGAGTGCACATGGACAACTCGACGAGTCCACACGCCCACAAAATCCTCCTTCTCACCTCTCTTGAAATGTCGAGTCAACCCCTTGCTCGACAAGTTACCTCTGGCACGAATCGTGGGGGCAACCCCTACTCGACTCGTCGAGTCCAATTATGTACTTGGCGAGTTGCATCCATGATCATACTCAAATGACCTTCTGAGGCCAGATCTGTTCCTCTAATCCATAGATCTGGCCTTCCCAAGCTCAAAAAACACATAATGGTACAAATTTGATACACATGCAACGCTCATCAATCTCAAAATGGAGAATTCACTCATAAATGGAGACCAAAGCCCATGACTCATAAAGGATTTGCATACAACTGGGGTATAGGGACTCTCTAGACCTCCCAAGGTCCAGATCTAAAGATATAGACACAAGGGGACATCACATACTCTAGATCGCTTACCGAAAGAAGAGAAGAAACCCTAGATTCATGAAATCTAGCACACAAACGAAGATGGATACGAATCCTTACCTCCCATAGCAGCTCTGAACGAAAAGATGGAAGATTTATGTCCCACACGACAGCCTAACTCGAAATCCATCCTTCCCTTTGCTAAAACACACCAAAAGATGACGAATTAGCCTTCCTCTTGCACTACAAGCTTCCTCTCTACTCTCTTGAGTTTTTGATGGTGTAATGGTCGCAAATGACGGCCATAAGGACCTTTAAATAGGTCCTAAACCCGGACAACTAGGGTTTTTCTTAACAACACTAACTCGGCGAGTCCAGATACCCAACTCGTCGAGTCCCTTCATTAAACAAGTAACCAAATCGCGATCCTACTTGACGAGTTGGGGCGTCAACTCGCCGAGTATCTTCACATCCCAAAATAAAATACTCAAATTCCCAAACCTGGATATCCGGATATTACAGGCACCCTTGAATTGCCTGTCAATATGTATGTTATGTGATTGTATGGTATGTGGTATGATTGGCTAACTCACTAAGCTTCGTGCTTACGGTTTACAATTTTGGTTTTAGATGCTTCGTTTCAATGGAAAGGAGTCGGCTTGGTCGTAGCTCATCACACTATGTTTTCTGCACATGGGATCTTTGTGATTACACTCTGATATTATTTTATGAAAACATGCTTTGATTATTGACACTTTGATTTTGACATGGAATGTTATTATTGATGGATTTATACTTATGGTTTTATAATAATCACTTATTTAAAAATGAAATTTTTGGCCTTGAATTTTGGGATGTTACAGCCATGGGCTGGGAATCCCTGAAGCAGATAATGACCAAGGAGTTTTGTCCCCGACAAGAGATATAGGCTTTAGAGTAGGAGCTTTAGAACCTTGTCATGAAAGGATCAAAAGTAGCTGCCTACACCTCCTGATTCAATGACCTTCCAAACCTTTTCCCATGAATGGTGACCCCGGAAGACAAGAAGATTAAAAGGTACATCTGTGGACTAGCTTCACCTGTTCAAGGTGTAGTTACTACATCCAGACCATCGAATTTTGATAGTGCTAAGGAATTAGCCTATCAGTTGACTGAACAATGGGTCTGTCAGGGTACCATGGCCCCACCAACAGAGAAGAAGCAAACTGGAAGTTCCAAAAGGATGTTTCATAGGAAATCAAACGAGGAATCCAAGCATCACAAGACTGAACCAGAACCATTGGTGTCTACGTTGTAATTACTAATACCCCCCCCCCTCCGGTAGGTAAGTCCTACACTGGGACTTTATCTTATTGTATAGATTGAAATTTCCACCATGTCGGGAATTGAAGGAAGGTAATTTGAAACAAGTGTAACACGATAGCTCACATCTCGAGGTATTTTACAAGAACCCAAACCACTACGGCTGGAGAAAGCCGTAACTATTTTGAATGAAATCAACCGGGGCATTTTAGGAAGGACTTTCCGCAACAAAAGAATCAGGGTGGCAATCGAAGGGCACTTATGATCACTAAAGGAGGTGATCTTCCAAAACCACTATAATGTCCCAAGTTTCAAGTCCAAAAATTTCTGTTTTAATATGACGAATTGGAAAACATTATCAGAAAACATCAACAAGTCATATCATTTGTAAACCATAATCTCATGTCTGAACATCATATTATAAAAGTAGTAACATTGTCAGAGTACAATCCCAAGAAAGCTCATAATGCGGAAATTTGATATGTGTGTATGATGTGCAGCTACCGCACCGACTCTTTCCCCTTTACTGAAGAGGTACCTGAAACGAAACAGAAAAATATAAGCACAAAGCCTAGTGAGTTACCCCATCATACCACATACTCTTAGGGTAAAATGTCTATTTTACCCCTAGCCAAAGTCAATATCCTGATCAAGGTCAACTTATAATTGACATGACTCGCCGAGTTGCGCCGCCAACGCGCCACGTCCCTATTCGTTCATCTGACCCCCTCCCAACTCTACTCGTCAAGTTCAGCAAAGACTCGGTGAGTTCTCCTTGTATAACATCATCGAATGAACCTTCATCCGACTCGTCGAATTGTATGAACAACTTGTCGAGTCCATCTTCAAAGGGTTGGGAGATTGCCTTGGACTCGCCGAGTCTGTTCATACACTCGACGAGTCCTATGATTCCCAAATCCATTGCTAAGTCTAATATGTTGTGTCACTCCCCTAGACCCCTTTAAGACCATTCTAACACTCAGTTGGGTTCCTTTGAACCACAACAACTTGGCGACGCAAACCCTGGACTCGCCGAGTTCCAAGAACAACTCGACGAGTCGGTGTTGTCCATGTCTTATATATCAATTTCTGACGTACAACACTCATCCAAAAGATAGATATAGGCTTCTAAGATCGATCTAGCACGTAAAGTTATGAAGTTTACGTGCATGAATGGGAGTATAAGCTTAATGCACCCAAAAATGAGGTCTAAAGGTGCATGTGGCTCTCAATAGCTACAAAGTTGGCCAATTTATGCAATGTAGTCCCCTAAGGACCCTGGATCTGGAGTTTTAACCCCCAACCATGCTTGCACTCATGATTGGTCACCAGAAATGGTTCCAAACATCCCTAATTCACACCAAATAGGGATCTAGAACATGAATGAACAATTTATAAGTTGTATACCTCTAAGGAACTGTAGATGCTACACAAATTCGAAATCTTATGGTTTCCTCGTGGCTCCTCAAGCTTTTCCTTCTTTCTTGTGATCACAAACCATCAAAATCACCAAAAAGGGCCTTAGATCTCAAAAAATAATTTGGGTTCATGTATGAGGTGTTTTGGGAGCATAAGGGACGATGGAGGCTGCATTAAGACATTTAAATAGGGTGCAATACCTCGGATATAGGGTTTTTTTGAAACAGCGCCTAGTCGTCGAGTCAGTTTGCCAACTCGTCGAGTAGGTCACTAAACTCGCGAGTCCAAAGTCGATTCTACTCGACGAGTTAGAATTCAACTCGCCGAGTCCCAGGCCAAAATATTACAATTACTTGATTGAAAGTACGTACCAGGAACCGGGTGCTATAAATCTCCCCCACTTATTTTAGAATTCGTTCTCGAAGTCTGCTGCTTGATCCTGAAAAGCTCTGGACTCGGGATCGAGCAGCAGACTTCTGGCTCCCTCATCCATTCCGAGCCCTTTCGGTGCTGCCATTTCACCTTCACCAACTTGACCCTCTTCTTCCTTAGATCCTTCGACCTCCGGTCAAGGATCTCCACAGACCGCTCGATGTAGTTCAGGCTGTCATCTACCTGAATATCCTCCAGAGGTACCACTGCCAAGTCATCCACCAAGCACTTCCGTAACTAGGATACATGGAAAGTGCTATGGATCTGACTGAGTTCCGCTAGAAGATGTAGTCTATACGCCACCTTTCCCACCCGGGCTATCACCCTGAAGGGTCCAATATACCGGGGGGCCGGCTTTCCCCGCTTCTTGAATCAGATGACGCCCTTCCATGGCGATAACTTCAGGAAGACCATATCCCCGACCTGGAACTCCAGGTCCGAGCGATGCTTGTCGGCATAACTTTTCTACCGACTCTGAGCACTCCGAAGCCTGAGCCTGACCTGCTGAATCCTTTCTACCATCTTGAGCACTACTTCGGTGCTCCCCATGACCCTCTGGACCACCTCACCCCAACATATCGGGGTCCTGCACTTCCTCCCGTAAAACATCTCAAAAGGAGGAAGATTGATACTCGCATGGTACTTGTTGTTGTAGGAGAATTCATTTAATGGTAGATAGGTATCCCAACCACCACCGAAGTCTAGCACACATGCATGCAGCATATTCTCCAGAGTCTGGATGGTCCGCTTGCTCTGTCCATCGGTCTACGGGTAAAAAGTGGTGCTAAACTGTACACGAGTACCCAAATCATCGTGGAATTTCTTCCAAAATCTGGAAGTAAACCGCACATCTCTATCGGAAATCATGGAAACTGGCATTCCATGCCGAGACACCACCTCTGGAATGTAGATGTCGGCCAGCTTCTCGGCCGATATACTCTCCTGGTTCGGTATGAAATGTGCACTCTTGGTCAATCGATCCCCGATGACCCATATGGAATCCATTCCCCGCGAGGTCCTGGGAAGTTTGGTAATGAAATCCATGGTAATATCTTCCCATTTCCACATGGGAATATCTAATGGCTGCATCTTTCCGTGTGGCCTCTTGTGCTCGACCTTGACCTTCCTACAAGTCAAGCACCGCTCCACATACCATGCTATATCCCTCTTTATACAGGGCCACCAATAATCAAGACAAAGATATCTATACATCTTCGTCGCTCCGGGATGGATAGAAAACTTGGATTTGTGCGCCTCCTCCATTAATAGCTGAAACACGCCATGATAGGGGACCCACACCCTACGGTGAATAGTCGATAATCCTTGGCTATCATAGTCGAAGGACGAAACTTGACCCACTATACGCTTGCTCTTCTGATGTTCCTCCATCATAGCCTCGTGCTGGGCCTTTTGGATCAGCTCCATTAGTGGACTCACTATTGTCATCTTCATGGAAATGTCTCTGATCGGTGCTACCTTACGGCTAAGCGCTTCGGCCACCACATTGGCATTCCATGGGTGGTAAAGGATATCACAATCATAATCCTTCACCACATCTAACCACCGACGCTGCCTCATGTTCAGATTCGGCTGATCCATGAGGTATCTTAGACTCTTATGGTCCATGTAAATGGTACATTGAACCCCATAGAGATAGTGTCGCCAAATCTTGAAGGCGAAGACGACCGCCCCTAACTTCAAATCGTGCATCGTGTATTTCTCCTCGCAGGGCTTCAACTGCCTTCACGCGTAAGCAATGACATGCACTCTCTGCATCAATACTGCGCCAAAGCTCGAAATAGACATGTCGCAGTAGACTACAAAATCATCCACGCCCTCCGGCAGGGCTAAGATTGGCGCCTCACACAATCTCTGTCTTAGTGTCTGGAATGTTGCCTGCTACTCAGGCCCCCAATGAAAGACCATGGACTTCTTCATTAGCCGAGTCAAGGGTACGAATATCTTGTAGAAATCTTGGATGAATCTCCGATAATAGCCGGATAATCCCAGAAAACTCCGAATCTCATATGGAGACTTCAGAACCTCCTATCTCATCACGACCTCCACCATGGCCGGGTCGACTAGAACACCGTTATAGTTTATAAGGTTCCCAAGAAACCACACCTCACGTAACCAGAACTCACACTTGGAGAGCTTAACATACAAGCTCTCCCTCCTCAGAATATCCAAAACCTCTTGCAGATGCTCCTCATGTTGCTCCTGTGTCTTGGAGTAGACCAGGATATCATCAATAAAAACTATCACGGTCTGATCCAACATCGGTCTGCACATGCGGTTCATGAGGTCTATGAATGCAGCAGGGGCATTGGTGAGCCTGAAGGGCATCACCACAAACTCGTAATGGCTATAGCGAGTCTGAAAAGCAGTTTTATGTATATCCTCATCTCTGACCCTCATCTGATGGTATCCTAACCACAAGTCTATCTTGGAAAACCAAGATGCCTCCTGAAGCTGGTCGAACAAGTCATCTATCCTCGAAAGTGGGTAACGGTTCTTCATTGTTACCTTGTTCAGCTCCCAGTAATCTATGCACATGCGATGCAACCCGTCCTTCTTCGTGACAAACAGGATCGGGGCTCCCCAAGGCAAGCTACTCAGCCTGATAAATCCCTTGTTTAGCAGATCTTGCAGTTGCGTAGACAACTCCTGCATCTCGGGAGGAGCCAACCAATATGGTGCCTTGGCTATCAGTGTCGCACTAGGGACTAGGTCGATCCTGAACTCCATCTGTCACTCCGGAGGTATCCCAGGAAGCTCTTCTGGAAACACATCCACGTAGTCCCGCACCACTGGAACATCGCTCACCGTTGCCTTACCCGCTTCCTAGGTATCCATATCATAGGCGACATACCCAGCGCAACCCTACTGAAGGTAACTCCTAGCCCTCATTGTTAAACATAGTGTGGGTCCACGCTGTGGCCTCTCGCCATGGATCACCAACTCTCTCGCACTTGGGGTCCCGACTTGCACTAATTGCTGCACGCAGTCTATCGCTGCCCCATTAGGGCTCAACCTATCCATGCCTATAATCACCTTTTTCCCACGCAACGGAATGGGAACCAAGTCTACCAGGTAGCGCTCCTCGAATAGCCTTAATACGCAATCTCTGAATACTGTTGATGCTCGTACTGATCGGTCGTCAGCAATCTCAACCTCTAAAGGGAAATCTAACATGTCCGAAGACTCAAGGAACCTCTTGCTATGTGCAAGAGAAACAAAGGATCGAGTGGCACCTGAATCGAACAACCCCTGTATTGGGATACCGTTCACATGGAACGATCCTAAACATGTATATACATAATACATCAATATCATGCGCATCATAAAAATAAAAACCAAGGTGAAGAAATCATACCCGTCACCACATCGGATGTGGCACATGCCTCCTCGGTAGTCCACTGGAAGGCCCGGCTGCTCACCATCGGAGCCTCTACCTTGCCCTGCAGGCCATCTGTAATCCGCAGGGTCACTAGAGCTGGCGCCTTCACTGGCGTTGCTGTTGTCAACTGCGGGCAATTGGCCTTTTTATGGCCCCTCCGGTTGCAATGGAAACACAACAACTCCATAATCTGAATAGTAGGTGTAGGGGCGGTACAATCCCTACTGAAGTGCCCCGTTTTTCCGCACTTGTAGCAGTCCAACGATCCCAACCTACAAGCTCCCTCATGTAGTCTGCTAGATTTCTTGCAACGGCCCTGCGCCGACTGGCCTTTCGACCTAGTGTCTGATCCCTTGGGCTACTTCAACGAAGCCCCAGTCATCTGTCAATCCTCGGCCTTCCTCTTATGGATGTGCTCCAAATCAATCTCTATATCTCTCTCTCTCTCTCTCCCTTGCCCTGACAATAATGGAATCCAGGGTAGGATAAGCTGAAAAGCTGACATGCTCCCGAATATCAGCTCGCAGCATGTCATAATAGCGGGTCCTCCTCATATCCTCGTCTCCCGCATACTGGGGCACCAATAAAGCCCTCTCTCGGAACATGGCGGTGATCTCTGCCACTATCTCAGTCGTCTGCCTCATATCCAGGAACTCTCGGGCCAACTACTGAAGCTCCACTGCAGGTGCGAACTCATCGCTGAATCGGGTCACAAAATCCGGTCATGTCATAGCCTAAATAGCTGAGGCTCCCAGAGAGTCACCAACCGACTCCCACCAATCTCTGGCCCTATCCCTCAAGCATCCTGCTGCATATCGTAGCCTCAACCCCTCGAGTTAGAAGCTGCTCAACTGTGCAGACTCAATGTCTGCAATCCATCATTAGGAAACATTGGGGTCCTTCGCCTCATGGAAATCCAGCGCACCACTGCCCCTAAAGTCCTTAAAGGACAGCGTACGTGATCCTGATTGGTTGGTCGCCATGTCACTCCTAAACTCCCTGAGGCGATCCTCCATCAGCTCTACTATCCCTTCCTTGATCGAACCAAAGATAATCGGGGTCGCATCATGGATGGCTCTAGTGATCTCCGACACGATAAAATCATGTAGCCTCTAATCTACTGGTTCAGAACCTGAACCCGAACTCGATCCCTTTCCTGAACTGCCAATTGTTGGTCTAGGACGTAGTACCATCATTCTGTAAACACATAATGACAATTGTCAGCGATACTAACATATTTAGAGGGATCACACCTACCATAAGTTCCCTGGTCTTGTCTCACACTTACTTGATTTAAGTACGGATCCTCTGCTTTTAGTAGTGCATGCCCATACTACCTTCCACATCTATCCGTACTTTCCTCAAGGACTACCTTGACTCCACCAATTCCCCTCTACTACTACTGTTCTCTGCTACTCTCATCCTAGGCTTACCCTAGCGAAATCTCCAACTCCAAACCAGTCCTCATCTGCTGAAGGCGTCTTTGTAATGCCAATTAGCTATCACATGAATACTATCACACGCAACGAGGCTGGGACAATCCTTCGAATAAGGGACTCGTCCCTACAACGGTTAAGACTCAGACAAGAGCTATGCAATAGGGTCAAACCCAATACTCTTAGATTATTCAACCCTGATTGCATGTGAATTAACGTATTCACCTAATAGCTAACTCCCACTACTCATAGTCCTACAAAGCACAAAGAAAGAAACATTCAGAAAAAAGGGAACAAACTCAAGTAATTCAATTCACATAACAAGAATATGTACTAGCATGCAATGTAAGCTCATATAATCAGGCATAACCTAAACATGCTATCCTACCTCTATCTAACCAACACTATCATGCAACTCAAAAGCACTCATGCATCCTTCCTAGATCCTTAGTCCTAATCTAGCATGTTGTTATACTAACTGATAATCATAACATAAACTTGTATGGGTAATTTGGGGAAAACTTACTTGAGCTCGGCCGGTCGCGCATATCACACACCTTGTTCCTTCACAAAAACCTCTAATTTAGATTTTAGAAAACCATTTTCTTTGTAAAAATCTTCTAATCCCCAGGTTTGAGTCCAGACACTCCAGAGGGTGTGTCCGAATCCCTCAAACTAGAGCTCTGATGGCAACTTTTAACGTCCCAAATTTCAAGTCCAAAAATTTCAGTTTTAATATAACAAATTGGAAAGCATTTATTAGTAAACATCATGAAGTCATATTATTTGTAAACCATAATCTCATGTCTGAACATCATATTATAAAAGTAGTAACATTGTCAGATTACAATCACAAGAAAGCTCGTAATGCAAAAATTCAATGTGTGTGTTTATGATGTGCAGCAACCGCGCCGGCTCCTTCCCTTTCATTGAAGAGCTATGTTGGGCTTATAGTGTTGTGTCATGGGCTCGAACCTTAGCCCACTTTTGTAGCCGGTTTGGGTCTGTCCAACCGTGCATGTTTTTGTTCTAGGGTTTTTGTATTTAAGGTTCATGCATGCATCTTCTATTAGCAACACTTTAATTATTTTTCTGATCAATTATTGTAAATCCTAGCTCGCCTCTACATTGGAAGTTCTTTATCGAGCTCTGCTGAGGCGTGACTATATTTGAATCATAAGCATTACGTTGACTCCATACTGTGTTCATAATCATACTGTGTTTGTTTTGTTTGTTCATCATCGTTTTACCTGTGAAAGATCTAATCGACCTGCGATTAATCCTATTAATTGGTATCAGAGCAGGAGGCTGTGTAATTCATACACATCTCTTCTTTTGAAGAAGTTATTAGGGTTTTTCCGCATTGATTAATATTGATTGAGCCGTCATTCCACATTGGCGATTTCATTAATTGTCGATCTTACTCTAACGATAAATTACAAGTCTAATCTTAACACAAGTAATCGATCAAACGTTGTCACAATGTCCATGGATGATTCACAAACTAATCCAATCAACATCTCCAATAGTATTGGTTCAAAAACAAGGATTCCAATCTTATACACTCAGGATTATGAGGTTTGGACGCACCACTTTAAAGATTATGTGATCGGCTCAGAAGATAATGGGTAATTGATCTGGGAAGCAATCACAGTTGGCTCGTTTGCTCACTCAAGCACCTCAAAGATGTTAAAACTCAAAAAGAATACAATCAGCTTGTGAATGATGTGAAAGACATTCCTCAAGATGAGAAGGAGAAGTTCCAATGAAACATCAAGGCCTTAAGAATGATTAAGTTTGCTTTGCAGTCAGATACGTTCCATTTGGTGAGTTCCTGCGCTACAGCTAAAGAGTTATGGGATAGGTTTAAAGAATTGTATTCCACTGATGAAGATCTGGAATATTCGATACAAACTCTGTTGGTTTCTAAATTTGGTGATTTCAAAAAGAAGCCCGAAGAGAAACTTATTCAAGCTTTTGATCGCTTTAATCATCTCTTAAGTAAGATGATAAAGCATGGGATCGAAAGGAAGGTTATTGAACAGAAGGTCATATTCATGAACGGTCTAGGATCTGAATGGATGGCAGTTGTATCCACAGTTAAGGCACATGAACAGTTTAAATCATATTCTCTGGCGAAACTAGTAGGAATTCTGAAGTCCCATGAAAGTGCACTGTCTAAGGAAACGAACATGGTTTCTAGTATGGGTTCATTAGCCCTTGTCTCTAAAGGGAAGAGTTCAGTTGAAGAAGAAGAAGAATCGGATCTTGCTGATTATGATCTAACCGGTGAAGAGTATGCCCTGATGGTGTCCAACCCTAGAAAATTCATCAAAAGAAAGTTCCCAGCCAACAAGAACCAAAACTGGTAGGGAAGTTATAGTTTTGAAAAGATGAAGGAGGAACCGAAGATAAGTTCGAAGTCAGAAGAATCCAAGACATAAGGGAAAATTGGTGGAGACTCAGGATTTGATTGCCACTATTGTGGAGGCAAGAATCACTTCGCCAAAGACTGTATGCTGAAAAAGAAGGCAGAAAAGATAGATGAGGATTATGAGGAAGCGAGCCTCCTGAGACGATTGGAGGATATCAAGAAAAGAAAAATAGTTGCTAACAATAAAACCATGAATGCTTTAATCGTACAGGATACAGGTAACAGTGATGAATTTGGTGGAGTGGAAGTGTGGTCCACGGATTCAAAGGACGAAGAAGTAAGAAAACCCACTCATGGCAAGGCAATGCTGGTGAAAGAAGAACTTGTAGAAGGAAGATGTTTGATGGTGACCGAAGGAGTATCTTAGATGAAAGGATATACGACTGATGGTGGGCAAGAAGATGAGAAGGAGAGAGAGGACAAGTGTTTTGCTGCGAAACCTGTTAGTGCACAGATCAACGAATGTGATGAGCTGATCAAGAAGGTACAAAATATTGTTACATCTCTGAAAAAACCTGTTACTAACTATGAAAAGGAATTAAATAGCTTAAAATCTAAATTTTCTAGTATAAGTAGTAGTCTTACCCAAACCCGTGTCACAAAATCTAACCTGAGTGATCAAATTAGCAGGATATCGTTAAAGAGTGAGGAAAGGAGGATGTTGATTGAGCAGAAGGAGAAGGAGTTGATTAGATCCAAGGATGAATCAATTTATTTGCAACGAGACAATCTTAAGCTTTTAAAACAGCGAAATGGTTTTTGTTTAATTGTTAAAAGACTTTATTTTAATATCACTCAATTGCATCTCGATTGTGAAATAGGAAAGAAGATACATCGCATGGTTTTACCGTTCCTTGAATTAAAGGAGGATGAAGTCGATGCCGAAGGTTACAATTGTGAAAACATTGTATCTTCTGATGAAGTCTCTCTAGCATACAAAATTGGTCTTGAGAAAATTGAGACCTACATAAAGTCCAAAGACCATAAAGTCATGCTCAAAAATATATTAGATGAAAATGATAGATTTAAATTAAGAATCAAAACTTTATAGAAATTTAACTCATTGAATGCCAAATTAAGTTTAGAAAATTAAAGTGATGTTGAAAATGCATCTGAACTTAATGAGGATGATGGTATGAGTGAAATCTCAGTAGAGGATGTGGTGGACTGCTCAGAATTTGTCAAAAGCAAACCTGAAACTCACAAAAATCTCATTTCTGAAAATTTCGTTGAGTTCGCTCGCTCGTTGACAGACAAAACCAAAATTCTCAAGGCAATGGACGTTGTATATCAAAAGGTTCAGACCACTCCCAATCAGGTCTACACAGTTCAAGGAGTCACTCATCAACAAATAGCAGAACTGACTGCTATGGTAGAAGAAGATAATGCAGCTGGATGTGAAGATTTCTTCTAGTCAGCACCGATAGACAATGCTAATAAGACAGAAGGCTTATCTCAGAAAACTTCATGGAGAGTGAAGGGTAGTTATGTGCCCAAACCACTTAATGAGCCTGGAAGATATGATGTGCCAAGCACTAGTGGCACCAAAACGTCTCTGGGTGAACCAGCGCTTACTACCAATCAAACATCTTCGTCTAAGAGCGAAAGCAATGTTCATGTTCCGAAGAAAAAGGCTAACATCCACATAAATCCAAAACAGGTGGCAGATCAAAAACACCAACGAAATCTGAGATACAAGAAGAATCTCTCAGAAAGAAAACAGTTTTAGAGATCACAAAACCCTCATTATGTCAGGTAGGAAAGGACTCATCAATCTCTAGAAAAATCAAGGAGTTGAAAGGATAGTTTCGGTCCCTTGAATACAAGGAACCGAAAGGACAGCTTCGGTCCACAGAAAGATAGCAACCGAAAGGAGAACTTTGGTCTTCAGAACTTCAGCAACCGAAAGACCGGTTTCGGTTCTTAACACAATATCAATCGAAAGAATGAGTTCGGTCTAAAGTTCAATCAGAAGAACAAAAGGGAAGAGTGTTCTCGTTCTCAACCAAGGAAGAATAATAATCAACGATCCAAAATCCTCTCTAAACCCCATTCTTCTCATTCCAATTCTTATCCTTCAAAAGATTTAAAGGGAAAAGGAAAGCTCTTTCCTGAAGAAATCCAAAAGATTGCAGACGTCAAATGCTCAAACCTTATGTCTATTGAAACTAAGCCAATTAAAATTAAAGTTTTCACATTAAAACAAAAAGATGAAACTACTTTAATTAAAATAACTTATTTGGTTGATATTTCTCTTGCTATTCCATGTCGTGTAAAAGGCTCACGAGGACCGAAGAAACTTTGGGTTCCTAAATCTTCTTGATATTTTGCAGGTTATACGTGACGAGTAGTTTGACGAAGAATGGTATATTGATAGTGGCTGCTCGCGTCACATCACAGGAAGGAAGGAAGAACTCAGGGAGTTTCGATCTCTTAAGGATGGCGGAATTTTCAAGTACGGCAATAACTCATATGGAACTATCAAAGGCTATGGAATGATTATGAATGGTGATTTCTCAATAAGAAAGGTCACATACGTTGAAGGATTGCAGCATAAACTTATCAGTGTATCACAGCTGGTAGTTGGGACAGGATTGAAGGTATCATTCGATGATGAAGGCTCGGAGATACTCGAAAAGAAGTCCAAGAACATTCTATTGAAATCGAATCGAAAAGGGGAAATGTACCCTTTAAACCTCAATCCAATTCAAGGGAAACCAGCAGTTTGCTTACTAACGAAGGCTCACTTAGATGAAAATTGGTTATGGCATCGAAGACTCTCTCATCTTAATTTCAAGGATATAAACAAGCTGGTTTTAGGAGATCATGTTCGAGGTCTTCCAGTTCTCAAATTCGACAAAGAACACAAATGTGCAGCGTGTGAAATGGGAAAGCAAAGTCGACAAAATCATCCTTCTAATATCAACACAATGGTGAAAGAACCATTGGAGCTGTTACATATCGATCTATGCGGTCCCTCTTCCATTGAAAGTATTGGTGGGAACAAGTATATTCTGGTAATTGTCGATGACTTCTCTCGGTTTACATGGGTGTTCTTCTTGGAGCATAAATCAGAGGCTACTCCTAAGCTCAAGCTCTTCATAAAGCAGGTAAAAGGTCAATTGAGGAAAGTGGTTCATATTGTCTAGAGTGACAATGGCTTGGAATTTAAAAACAAGGATTTTGAAGATTTTCTGGTGGACAAGTGAACGACTCATAATTTCTCCGCCCCATATACTCCTCAGCAAAATGGAATCGTTGAAAGGCGAAATAGATCATTGTATGAAGCAGCCCGTACCATACTAAGCTTCGCTTCATTGCCTCTTTACTTCTGGGCTGATATAATTGTTGCTGCTTGTTACACTCAGAACAGATCATATCGGAACAAGCGATTCTCCATTACTCCCTATGAAATCTTGATCAATTGTAAGCCGAATGTGAAATTATTTCATGTGTTAGGTTCAAGATGCTTCATCTTCAACTCCAAAGAGAATCGAAACAAGTTTTATGCTAAGGCTAGTGAAAGAATATTTATGGGATACTCCTTGCACTCAAAGACATATAGAGTTCTGAACAAGCGCTCTAAGAAGATTGAAGAAACATATCATGTCACTTTTGATGATAGTTATGTCAAGAAAATGAAGACTACTGAAGATACACAGCAGGAAATCTTTCCAAAGACAAATCAGGTTACAGCTTCTGTTTCAAATCTTTTTGAGAAATATATTCTTCTTTTTGATGTACCTGAAAAGGCTGTTGATTCTGAATCCAAGGCGAAAGATAACAAAGTTAACAGTCTAAAGCACTTCATTGACGATGTTGCACGAAAGATGGCTGACGATCAACTGAAAGCAACCGAAACACCAGTCTTAAGCGAACCTTCTTGTGACCATCCCTCTGTCCAGGGGCAGGGTCCGTCTCTACAAAAAGATCACGACACTTTATTCCAGGGGAGAACTCTTCGTCAAAATCATCCAGCTCTACTGAAAAACCAGATGAATGGGAACATTCTGATTCGGATATTGAACTCGTATCATCATTTGAGGGGGAGAACATGCATATTAATGATGCCGATACACTATTTGAGTTGGAGGAAGACATTAATGCAGAACTGGATCCCTCTTGGGATCCAAACTACCCACCACTTGTTAAATGGACCAAAGACCATCCTCAAAGTCAAATTATTGGGGAAACTTCAGAAAATGTTTTAACTCGATCACAAATCAAAGCGAACCAAGCTGCACTATTTTATCAAGTGGAATTTTGCATGTTCAATTCTTTTCTTTCCAAAGTAGAGCTGAAGACTGTAAATTCAGCTCTTGATTATTCTGACTGGGTCCAAGCCATGTAGGATGGGTTAAATGAGATTGAAAGAAACAAAGTATGGCGTCTAATTCCAAACCCAAAAGATGCTTCGGTTGTTGGTCTCAAGTGGGTTTTCAAAAATAAGATGGAGAAGGAGGGGAATGTGATTCGTAACAAAGCTTAGTTGGTTGTGAAAGGATACTGCCAAGAGGAAGGTATTAATTACGAAGAGACCTTCGCTCCTATTTCAAGATTAAAGTCAGTTTGAATCTTTCTTGCCTATGCTACACAGAAAAACTATGAAGTCTATCAGATGGATGTCAAGTGTGCCTTTCTCAACGGAGAACTTGAAGAAAATGTGTACGTTGAGCAACCACCAGGTTTCGTGAATGAAAAGCATCCAGATTACTGTTACATCCTTGACAAAGCGGTATATGGCCTGAAGCAGGCTCCCAGAGCATGGTATGAAACTCTCACTAGATTCTTAAAAATGTCTAAATTTAAACAAGGTTGACCCAACCTTCTTTCGTAAGAGAGAGGGTAACCACCTTATAATAGCCCAAATTTAGATTGATGACATCATCTTCAGCTCCACGAATCCCAGATTAACTGTTGAATTCAGGAAGTTGATGGAAACTAAATTTGAGATGAGCTCAATGGGTCCAATTAACTTTTTCCTTGGCTTAAACATTAGATAGGGACCCGAAGGCATCTTCATCAATCAGGAGGCATACACCAAGACACTACTTGCTAAGTTTGGCATGATGGGAGAATCCAAAGTTAAAGTTCCAATGGCTTTTGGGACAAAGCTTACACCTTTGTTGGAAAAGCCAGCTGCTAAAATGACGTTTTATCGACAAATGATTAGGTCACAAATGTATCTCACATCCACCAGACCTGACATCATGTTCTCAGTCTGTTATTGTGCCAAATTCCAAGCTAACCGATGCGAACCACACATGCTTCCTATGAAAAACATCTTTCGCTATCTAAAGCGAACCTCCTTTCTCGGTCTGTGGTATCCAGCCAACTCAGTATTCTTTGTCCAAGCATTCTCAAATGATGACTTAGGTGGTTGTGGATTAGATCGTAAAAGTACCACTGGAGGATGCCAATTTCTGGATGGTAAATTGGTTAGCTGACAATCAAAGAAACAAACTTGTGTTTCTCTCTCCACTGCAGAAGCTGAATACATCGTTGCTGCATCATACACATCTCAAGTTATATGGATACAAAGTCAGCGTAGAGATTACGGGCTGAACATGAAGAAAATCCTACTAGATTGTGACTCTGAAAGTGCAATTAGGATTTGTCACAATCCAGTGCAACACTTAAAGACTAAGCACATAGCACTGAGGTATCACTTCATCAAAGATCACGTGGAAGATGGCAACGTAGAAATTCACTTCGTAAGGACCACTGATCAACTGGCAGATATATTCACTAAGGCTTTACCTGAAGCAAGTTTCAACAAAATTTTGCAAGGCCTAGGAATGACGGAAGCAGAATATGTACCAAAATTTCCTTTGCTTCAAAAAAGGTAAGAAGCAAAATAGAGCGAACCGAAATGAACCGAACGTTCGGTCTATTTTAGGTTCGGTTCGACTATACACTGAAATGAACCGAATGTTCGATCTATTTTGGGTTCGGTCGTTCTGACCTTGTTCACTTCTTTTTCATCTCAAGACATTTTGGGTGTATTCATTTGTATTTTTTTGTTTCCTTTATTTTTTTTAATTTTTTTTATCATAAAATCCAAAAATATTTTTCTTTTTCGCTTCATCAAAATTCTCATAAAATACAAAAAAAAAAAAAAAATCTATTTTTTTGGATAGTTAAGTGTCCCTAGAAACATGTTATTGCATGTTGACTCAAGCCTCTACAGATTTTGAGTGAAGCCTTAACAACATGATATATACAAATCATGTTTTCCCAAACTAGGTTGTTACATTCACTCTAATCATGAGCTACCTTACTCTTCTCATATTGAGCTTAGAGTTTTCTACTTGGTCCTTCTTTTATAGTAGAGGTACATTCGCTTCTTATACTACCTATATTATTTTTCGTCATTACACTTCATCTCACCAAAGTAACCCTTGAGACTCTCAGCATTTACCACTGATGTTTATGGTTATACAGAAATCTGTGTTAGTGATCTTAGTTTCGTGCCACTATGTACTAAGTGAAACCCACAATTTAACACCTTTAATGAATTGACGGTACAACCTCACTATGTTACAATTCCTATATGAAATCTCTTTTTATTTTGAGTGATTCTTCTGAAAATTTCTATTACCAAGATTTTTTCTTCCCCAAGGATCCAATTAGGGTTTTTTTTTTTTTTTTTTTTTTTTTTTTTTTTTTTTTTTTAGATTTCTCATTTCTCCACACATCAATAACTATCTTCCATACCTACTTGTTCAACAAATCACATTGCTCTCACAAGTACTTCGTTCAGTTTCGGTCTTATATCAAGTATCGATTTCATGAATTGAAGCGAAAGCCACTCTTAATAGCCTTAATTAAAAAGAAGCCTTTCAATACTTCTTAACAACTACTTGATCGTTATTTAATGGGAATCCACAAAGGCACTTTAAAGTCTCTCTTGACTTTGAAGCAAGAGATTTGTGCCCATAATCAGTTGCTTTATGTCTCAACAAAATATCACTTAAACCCCCAAAAAGTTTGTTTTATTTCTTTACCTTTCACACTCTATGCACGAAAGTCCTTGATTTTCCAAATTCTGGTTCTATTCATGATATCTTACTTGTTACACCTTCGTTTCTACAAGTACTCCAATGTCCGATAAAGTTAAAAGGAGATGACGATTCAAGTCTATTATGTGGGTGACATTTGGGATAACGTTAACGATGAGTCAGTAGTTATCCAACTGTCTTGACGATTTGAAACAACGCTTTTTATGGAATACCATGTAAAAAGGGAACGTCCTTTCTCTTTCCTGCGTCATCATTGGGTATGCCAACTGTTCACTCTGTCCCATCAGGCATGGTTTTTAATTAATTCAAAGATCTCAGCCGCATATTTCTCTCTCCTACTTACGTATAAAAAGGTTTGGCACGCTCCTCTTTACCCTTTTATCACATACAAACTCTCTCAAAGCATAAGGCCGATTTTTCTCACTGTTCATCTTCTTCCTCTCAAGCTTCTTCAATGGCATACTCCTCTTCTGTTCACGATACATCTGTTCACTCCCACCTTCTCACAATCAAACCTTAACAAAACCTCATTATTGACCTAACACCCTTTATCTATGATCCCTATATGTTGTAAGTCGTCGAGTGTCTTAAATACTCACCTTTTGTCGATGCTCTTTCGAAGGTCGAAGTTGTTCCCATGACCTGCCTTTCTCACATTTATTCAACAGCTTACTATGACAAGGCTGCTGAGCGGATCCACGTTGATATTCGCAATGAGAAGACCTCCATCTCCAAGACTCGCTTTTGTGCCCTAATTGGTCTTTTTCAAGAACCAACTCTGGTAAACCCCGACTCAATCACCACTGGTCGACTGTTCTCCATGTTCTATCAAATGGGGTACTCTGAAACCCTAACCACAGTTACTAAGTTCAAGAAGTCTTGCCTTCCTCCTTAGTGGAATGACCTTTTCACTCTTTTTTTCAAAGGTCTCTCCGAACGAAGCGCCGGTTCAGATGGAGCAAGCAAGTCATTCATGACTGTGCTTTATGGATGTATCACGAGATTGATTTGGACTATGGGATCGTTATCTGGCAACAACTCGTTCAAAGCTTGTATTCTTCATCCAGACTGTTGAAAAATGTTCTTATGTAACCTTGTATGTGACCATAACTGAAATAAGATGAACTGTTTTTATATAATCTAACAAATATTATCAGTTATTTCAGGTTGCATGAATGCGTGATAAAACGGAAAATACGAAAACACGCGAATGACGAAAACACATATGTGTGACTAAACATTTTCAACAATATATATATATATATATATATATATATGTGTGTGTGTGTGTGTGTGTGTGTATTATATACATATGTATGTATTATATATGTATATATGTATTATATATATATTGTATATATGTTGAATAGTCAAACAAAGGAGAAATGGTCAACAAAGTCAAGGAAATGAGAAGCCAAATGAAGACCCACGTTTTTTGCCTCCTACTCTACATCAACTTGCATGACCAGCCATACTCTTCAACTTACACTCAAGTACACTAGATGAAGATATTTGTTTCAATGCATATATGTATACGTGAGTATGTTGTGTGAGTGTGTGTGTTCATTTGTAATATTGTAACACTTCTACAAACTACAAACTCTCCCAAGAACATCACAAATCTTCATCCTCCTCAAGAACAAAGACAAATCCATGGAGCTAAATGAAGAACACCAAGATCAAACAAGAAGCCAAGTGAAGAACACCAAGATCAAACAAGAAGCTAAATGAAGAACACCATCAACCATCTTCCTCTTCTTCATTGAAACTAAAGGTTTTTCATCTTCACCACCTTTGATCATCACATCATACACCACCAAACACTTTCCTTACATCAAAACACCAAAACACAACCATGAAACAACCCAAAACCTTCTGCATCAAGATCAACCACAAAACCCATCACTATTCATCATCATCTTCATGAGAAATTTCACCACCTTTACCACCTTATATAAACCTCCTTCCAACCTCTAAACAACCTTGAAAACATCCTCAAAACACCATAACACCATTACCCTAGCCAAAACATCACAAACAAAACTTACCTTCAAATCACAAAAATCCCGAAATTGACTCTGACACGAACACGCCCCGTGTTAAAAACCAAGGCAAAATCAACACGCCCCGTGTTGCCCTCTGATTGCCTACTTCATACTTCTGAACCTCAACACGCTCCGTGTTCAGCAAGGCTAAATCAACATGCCCCGTGTCAGCATCAGCATCATGAACACGCCCCGTGTTCAGCAAGGCTAAATCAACACGCCCTGTGTCAGCATCATTCTTCAAGAAAACCCTCCAAAACCCTCCTACACGACCCGTGTCACTTGTGCCTTATCTTACACGACCCGTGTGCATGTTTTTACCCAAAAATACTTCAACTACAAATACATAAACCCATGTATTTTGTACCCTTTTGTAAACACTTGTTTTACATAAAATCGAGCTTTAAATGAACTTTTTGTTACTTATCCAATGCCGGATTGATCTTTGAACAAATATCGACCAATCGCTCCAAGAGTCCCAATATCGACCAGTCCATTCAAAGAACAAATATCGACCAGTCGCTCCATAAGTCCAGTTCAGTCAATTTATTGACAAACCTACTTGATATATATTTATATATTTATATACTTTATTATAGCTTTATGTCATTTAAATATAGTCATTTAAATACAGTCATTTATATTATTTATAGCTTTACGTCATTTAAATATAGTCATTTATATTATTTATAGCATTACGTCATTTAAATACAGTCATTTATATTATTTATAGCTTTACGTCATTTAAATACGGTCATTTATATTATTATAGCTTTCAGTCATT
The DNA here is from genome assembly GCF_052625555.1 of Lactuca saligna. Lineage (NCBI taxonomy): Eukaryota > Viridiplantae > Streptophyta > Magnoliopsida > Asterales > Asteraceae > Lactuca > Lactuca saligna. The sequence goes on along the minus strand of NC_136420.1, from coordinate 305,442,074 downwards.
TATAGCTTTCATATTTATACTTATTCCGCAATTATTATTCCTTTTATATATATATATATATATATATATATATATATATATATATATATATATATATATATATATATATATATATATATCTTATATATTAAACTGATATATCTGTCACACAGTAACTGGTAACCGAGCCTTTTGTTGTGGTGATCAGATTGTTATATTTCCAACAAATCGGTATCTGAGCTGATATATAAAAGGAATAATATACAACACAGACATTCGAAGATCTCATGTGGAAGGAACTGGTCCATCATTACAAAGTAGGCCATGGATCGTCTCCACGTTCCAATCATGGCAGACTCTCTTCTCTCCTCCATCGCCACCTTTCATGCCACAAAAATTATAGTTACAGATCCAACCAAGTATTCCTTCATTGGATCGATCCCTGATGCCATGCTTGGCTGTGTGTCTGATGCTAGCATTGTTCTTCAAGAATACAACAAAACATCCTTCTTCGGGTCCAAGGGAACTCACATGCCATGGTTCGCTCCATTGAAGAGGCTGACAAGCCAGCCAAGAGGGGAAAGAAAAAAGAGACACAGAAGGAGGTGAAAGTCACAAAACCAACCAACGGTCAAACACCTCAAAAGCGAAAGTCCAACAAGGCTGCTCCATCACAGCCTAAGCCGAAGAAGCTGAAGAAGCCACCTCGGAGACTCATACTTCAATCCTCAAGCAATTCAGACTCAGAGTATGTTCCTACTAAACACAAATCTTCTGCTCCCTCAGAATCAGAAAGAGAAAGTTCTGATGAGAAGGCTTCGGGTCGTGGGAATACCCCGCCTCGCTCGCCTACCCCAGAGATACCTGTTCGCTCCCAACCCCCATCTCCTCCACCCGTTTCTGTACCTGTCTCTATCCCTCCAATCAATACATCTCAACCTTCCACTACTATTCCCATCCCTGCTCCAATCTTCACTGAAACAACAACAACCACCACTACTGGAGTTCGAACCAACATATCTGATACGGGGGCTCGTTCTTCTGCAACCGAACCACCTGTTTCAACCAAACCCCCAGTCACAACCGAACCTCCAGTTACCACCAAACCACTTTCTCCAACCTAATACACTGAAACCAACACGGTTCTGGGCGGTGAGGACTTGGAATTTGATTCCAATTATTTCAGTCCTTACCGTGTTCAAAGTGATGAAGACGAAGATGCTCCTGTCACCAAACGCCATCGTAAGACTGTTACTGACAAGCTGGATTAGTTGCTTTCCTCCTCTTCCTCGGGTATCTATTCAGATGCTGCTCTCATAGCTTTGTTCTCCTCAGTTGTCCAAGAACATAATTCCTCTCTCACTGATGCAGCTAAGGCTATTAACGTCTCTACTTCCCAATGCCAAAAGGCCTCCCTTGTTGTTGAGGCTTCAACAAAGGAATGCAAAGAAGCGACCGCAAAAGTCGATAAACTAATTTCTGACGCTCATTTGTTTTTAGACTCTTTGCAGGCGGCTGCTCAAAAGAATTCTCAAACGGTGAATGCTTTGGTTGATAATCTTCAGCACTCTCTTCGATCTGAACGGTCCAATCTTGAAGCTGCTCGTCAAGCCATCGAAGCTACAAATGCCACTCTTCGTAATAAGGTCAGTGATCATTTGACTCAGCTGGAGGCAGAGTTGTCCGTGGAAAATCAAGTCATGGATGAACTGGACAAACGAACCTCTCAGTTAAAGATGCAGAACTTCAAGCTTCCTACTACAACAACTGAGCTTAATGATTTGAAATCTGAAAGGGAGGTAATTCGAAGATCTGTTGGCGATGTTCATTCCATTTTACTTCACCTCCTTGATGCCCATGATCCCATCATAACCATTACTATCCGAAGGCATTTGGCTGAGAAACTTCGACCTGCACTGGCCATCCTTAGTCGTATTGAGGGTGTTTCGGTGACTACTATCCAGCCGACATAAGGGGGAGAAAAGGTGAAAACTCAACCTCCTCCTAAATCAAAGCCAACAGCTTAACTGAAGGTTAATGAAGCTTCAGTCAGTAAAAGGAAAAATAAGATTGGTGAAGATGACACTGATGTTGAAGATGAGGTTTTTTAAGAGAATCCCGCTAAGCCTTTTCAGAAAGTAAAATCTTCTGATAAAGAGCTTCAAGAAAAGATCAAGAAACAAGCGGATGAGCTAGAGAAGAAACAAAAAGAAAATGAGCTCTTGGAGAAGAAGTCCACTTTTCCATAGTGGACTATTGACTTGCTTCAAAGAAGCGCTACAGATGAACCAAGCTTTCATTGACTCGAGCCTGTTATATCGTTTGGGCTTCAAAACTCAAAGGATGAGCAGTTTGATATGCCAATCACACGAAAGGCGTTCGTCTTTCAGTGCTTCAACTCAACTGCTGCCATCCCATCTCCAGAACCGAAGGGGGATCGGGATCTGTTAGAGTACTATTTGGAGTTCGCTCACCCCTAGTACTTGACCTGGAGTTCGCAGAAGATCACAATTTTCAAGGTACTAAAGCGTTATTCCGCAGGGAAGTTCATAAACATCAAATTTAAAGTGACTCGAGGCTCTGAAGGCTTAGTTCACAATATCTCCCTGGCTGATCTGTCAAACCTCAACCCTCATAACTAGATACTCCTCAACAACATTTTACTGTCAAATCCTCAGGTTTATCAGCCGATCATTGACCATATCAAGCAAATGCTTGTCTGCTACATTCACGAAGTAGCGAAAATGGATCATGAAATCCCCTCAGTAATTCACTAGCGACCGACGATCAAACCAATGGGAAGTCCTGGCGATATTAACTCCATGGTCAGAGGGAAGATTGACACAGAATACAACATTGTGTTATTTGTCAGGGGCAAAGGCCAAAAATTTCTGTTCGCTCTTGTTGACAAGCACCTCTTCTCAACCACTTTCTTGGAGCATATTCTAGAGATTATCCAGAGGTGTAATCAGAACACAGCAACCGACAAGAAGTTGTTTACTGACTTGCTAAAGTGGTACATTCAATTTTGACGGACACTTCTTTCAATCATCCCTCGGCTGTTCAAGGTTGTGAAAACTGTGAAGCCAACTCAGAAGAAATAATCTCCCGCCACATTTGACGCAAAGGATGACATTGTTGGGCTTATAGTGTTGTGTCATGGGCTCGGACCTTAGCCCAATGTTGTAGCCGGTTTGGGCCTGTCCAACTGTGCATGTTTTTTTTCTAGGGTTTTAGTATTTAAGGTGCATGCATGCATCTTTTATTAGCAACACTTAAATGATTTTTCTAATCAATTATTGTAAACCCTAGCTCACCTCTACAGCGGAAGTTGTTTATCGAGCTCTACTGAGGCGTGACTATATTTGAATCATAAGCATTACGTTGACTCCATACTGTGTTCATAATCATATTGTGTTTGTTTTGTTTGTTCATCATCGTTTTACCTGTGAAAGATCTAATCGATCTGAGATTAATCCTATCAAGGTATCAGAAACAAAACCGAAAACTGTATGCACAAAGCTTAATGAGTTCCCCCACCGTACCACATACCATACAATCATATAGCATATATACTGTAGGGCAATTCTTGGGTGCCCGACCTACACGGTGCGACCATTCTGGGGTGCCGACCTAACCGGTACGACCTTTCCAGGGAGTCGACCTACCCATGTCAAGCCATTTTGGGGTGCTGACCTACCCGTGTCAAGCCATTTTGTACCCGTATCAAGCCATTTTGGGGTGCTGACCTACCCGTGTCAAGCCATTCTAGGGTGCTGACCTACCCTATGGTCCTAACAACCGAACCTTAGGGACTATTCCCCTCCTCCTACCACTATAACATATAACATATCATGCCAGCATATAAACATATCATAACATACTGTCAAGCATATCTGGGGTGCTGACCTACCCTTTGGTCCTGACAACCGAACTTTGGGGACTATTCCCCTCCTATTACCACTATCACATATAACATATCATTCCAGCATATAACATATTAGGTAGTAGAAAACCAAGATGAATATCACAAAGACAATCATCTAACATACAACTCCTACTGGTGGGCTGATATTGTGGCCGTAGACCCACCACTACTGGAAGGTAACCCACCTCGTATGAATGAATGCTGTCAATCCGAGTAAGAAGTCCCTATCTGCTGCTCCGACGATTCTCCGACTATAATCTCGTAAAGACACTTAGTCAGAAGCTGATATTTACTCTTAGGGTAAAATGACTATTTTACCCCTGGCCAAAGTCAATATCCTAATCAAGGTCAACTTCTAATTGACCCGACTCACCGAGTTGGCCGCCAATTCGCCGAGTCCTTATTCTTTCATCTGACCCCCACCCAACTCTACTCGTCGAGTTTAGCAAAGACTCGATGAGTTTTCCTTCTATAACATCATCGAATGAACCTTTATCCGACTCGCTGAGTTGTATGAAAAACTCGTTGAGTCTATCTTCAAAGGGTTGGGAGATTGCCTTGGACTCGACGAGTCTGTTCATACACTCGCCGAGTCCTATGATTTCCAGATCCATTGCTAAGTCTAATATGTTGAGTCACTCCCCTGGACCCCTTTAAGACCCTTCTAACAATCAACTGGGTTCCTTTGAACCACAAAAGCTTGGGGACTCAAGCCCTAGACTCGCCGAGTTCCAAGAACAACTCGACGAGTCGGTGTTGTCCAAGTCTTATATCTCGATTTCTGATGTACAACACTCATCCAAAAGATAGATTTGGGCTTCTAAGATCGATCTAGAATGTAAAGTTATGAACATTACGTGCATGCATGGGAGTATAAGCTTAATGGACCCAAAAATGTGGTCTAAAGGTGCATGTAGCTCTCAATAGCTACAAAGCTGGCCACTTTATGCCATGTAGTCCCCTAAGGACCCTGGATCTGGAGTTTTAACCTCCAACCATGCTTGCACTCATGATTGGTCACCAAAAATGGTTCCAAACAGCCCAATTCACTCCAAAAAGGGATCTAGAACATGAATGAACAATTTATAAGTTGTATACCTATAAGGAACTGTAGATGCTGCACAAACTCAAAATCTTCTGGTTTCCTCGTGGCTCCTCAAGCTTTTCCTTCTTTCTTGTGATCACAAACCACCAAAAAGGGCCTTAGATCTCACAAAATGAATAGGGTTCATGTATGAGGTGTTCTGGGAGCATAAGGGACGATGGAGGCTGCATTAAGACATTTAAATAGGGTGCAATACCTCGGATTTAGCGTTTTGTCCCAACAGCACCTACTCGTCGAGTCGGTTAGCCGACTTGTCGAGTAGGTCACTAAACTCCCAAGTCCAAGGTCGATTCTACTCGACAAGTTGGACCTTCAACTCGCCGAGTCCCAGACCAAAATGTTACAATTACTTGAATGAAAATACGTACCTGAAACTGGGTGCTACAACCACCTATTGTTATTGGTACGTTTCATATCAACAATGTTTATGCTTTAGTATTTATTAATACTAGACAAAATTGCAAAAATGGTCCCTTTGGTATGCATTTTTTTGGGGTTTTAGTCCAAACAATGACTTTTTGGATTGGTGGTCCTTTTGAGATAGTTTGTATGTGAAAATAGTCCCTCTGAAAATTGAAATAACTATAATACAAAACATGAATCTATTGACAAGTATCTTTGAAATTGGATTAGCGTGAACATTACCACAACAAAAACAAGTTTATAAGTTCAAAAACAACTTAGGGTAATGTTCCTAGTCCATTTCTAGCCAAAAAACTTGAAAATATGCTGTCTGGGGTCCAACTCGTCGAGTGCATGAACACGACTCGGCGAGTTGGATGCATTTTGCCTTGGACTCGTCGAGTCCCTTTTATGGACTCGGCGAGTCTGCTGGGCTGACAGCACCAATTTCGATTTTTCAGCTTCTATTGCAGGTTTAACAAGAAAACAAGCCTAGGCTCTGATACCACTGTTGGGTTATGAGCATTCTAACACTCCTAAGTGTACATGCAACCCTAAATACCTTGGATCTATGTTTTCTCTATTATACATGCAAATATGAACATCCAAGGTATTATCCTAATCTAGCATACAAAACTATCAATATAACAAGATAGAATACATACCTCTTTGATGTAGAATGTCTTCATGAAGCTTGAGTGCCTAGTGCCCCAAGTGTGACACCTCAAATGGTTCACAATCATCAAAACACTTAGAATAACTTGAGAGAGTTCTACACTTCATGAAAATCGGCTAGCCCTTTCTTACTCTCACTAGTGGCCAATTTTGATCAAGAATAAGATGCTTATATAGTTATACAATTAGGGTAAACCCTAATTGTCATGACTTTCCATTTCCTTGGATCCATGGGTTCAAATATACCATGGAGCATCCATGGAGCATCATATGGGTTTTAGCCCAACTAGATAATCCATGGAGCATTAGCCCACTATACAAGTATGGATGATTTACACAATCAACCCATATATTTAATTAGTCTTCTTTTGATCACTCAATTAATGCTAGATTAATTCTTGATCAATACTAATTAAATAATCTCATTATTCTTATTATTAATATACTAGAACTTATAATATATTAATAACCATAAGTGTCTTATTTCTGTCATTTAGTCTATCCAAGTGCATGATGGTATGCAACCCAAATGGACCATGCCAGGTCGGGTCAAGTCTTACCAATTATAGTTATGGACTTAGACATTAATCCAACAGTCTCCCACTTGGATAAGTCTAAAACTATTATTGTGTATGACTTCAGGAACCAACTGGCAATCGTAGCTCTCAAAAGCTTCTGTCGAACTCTGACCTTGTAGATGAACTCTGATCTTGTCAATGACTTGTCCATTAGATAAGGGATCATATATTCCTCCATTCTAGATATCATATGGACTGAGACATGGATTATAATCATTCTCTCTGTCCATTAGTTGTTTCCCGATTTCCGATTTATGACGACTGACTAATTGAACAAATCAAATCAGTCCTGGCCCGGCCGAGCACTTCCATTTGTCATCATCAAATCATCGAGGGGCCCACAGATATCACTTTTATCCCGAAGGTAAAAGGAATGGATAAACTTCGACTCATATGGCTTGTTCTACTACTTGTTGAATCATACACAAAGACACGTTTTATAGCACCGAGTTACCAAATGCAGTTTCGTGCAATCAATGTACAACCAACTCATAGTAACAACTCATATCTCTAGGTTTGAAGAATATAAGATATTATCGTCTCATGATCACTCATGATAAAATCCATGAAGTGATTCCAATGAGCGCGGGTTGAATCCAATACTCAGAACTTATGAGCACTCATGAGTGTTGTAGCCATTTGTCCAACACCTTAGACCTCTACAAGCCAACCCATGACAGTCTTAATTCATATCTACTTCCAACATATGACCGACTGTGGATGGTTTGAATAACTTAGTCATTCCGGAAGAATAATCTAGTTTATTCTGGAAGTCAAAACATGCAAAATGAAACACAAGAATAATTGAATCCAATATGGTATCAAAACCTATGAACATAAATAAAACATCTTTTATTTATCACCATATGATTACACATTATTCATTGTATACTGTTTCAGCTATCAACTTTATTCTTGAATTTAAAACAATAGTTGTCCCAAGCTCCAAGCATGTACACTATGTTTTTCTAAACACTAGTCATGCCATACACCAAGTATGCATACTATGTTTGTCTATGATCTTTACTTTGTGAACTAGATCAATTGAACATAACTTCAATGATTCTCTTTTCACACTCCCAAATCCTTACTGCAAATGCAAGAATTCCAAATTCATGCTATTTACTGAAATCTGTTAGATTCTAAACTTATAGGCATTGATCCTCTTGTAACGATTATGCACAAATTCACAAAGACTTGGCAACAATCATTACAGAGCATTCCAAAGGAGATCTACTCCTTGGAACCATCCTTCTTGCATTAAGTTTCCTCAATCTTACACAGATTGAAAATTCTAACTTTGAAACATTTCTAGATTTCATTTCGACTATCACTTCTGAACAAGAGTTGCCTCCTTACAGATTATGTCAATATGGTCCTTCCAGAATTATCACTATACTTCCAACTGTCCTTGAGCAACCAATCTTTGGTAAACCTTAGATTGTCCTCGATAATTGTTTAATCCTTTTAGTCATGTCCAGTTCTAAACCTTTTCCCTTAATGCCCCAGGCATTTGGAAAATTTTAGAAAGGATGAATATAGCACATGTAATCGATCCTATATCTGAAGCATATGGGACACGATTCATGATGTCTCACATAAAGACTAAACCAGTCTTTTGCTATAACATTTCCATTTCTATTTGCCAAGTTCTCATAATTTAGATTATGAAAAGGGATGTCGTAATCATAATCGAATTTTAGAACGCAAATAATGGACCCATATACAGAATTTCCTTATGTTGAGCCATTCCAACATGAAATCCATATATATTCTTGACTAAATGATTAAAACCTCACGATCTAAGCTTATAGATTTGAGATGAAGTATAATTTCCTCTCCCTTAATTATAGCAAAACAACTCTTTCCCAGTTGAAACTTTTGTTTTCTATAATTAACATTGCTAACTTGAAATACTTATCATAATTATCATGCTCCCACTAACATGATGATTATTAGCATAACACTTATGCTCCCACTAGCTTTGACATGTACTCAAAAATCAGCTAGACTTCTAGAAATCAATACTTTATTGACTTTCTTACCAAAGTTCAGATTTCTGATACTGGATTGTTTTGATAGAACTTTATCAAAATCATACACCTTCCCTTAGATAGCACACTTGTGTGTCTAAACAATTATGAAGAGGGATGCCGTAATCATAATGGTTAGACCTTTTTGCCACTTCTCACAAGTCCAGGTTAGTGTGCCGGTAAACCACACACGCTCCACTAACGACTTTGAGAATGCAAATATCACAATTGCTATCTAGCTACAATCTACTTAGTGGAAGTGTTTCCTTACCATCATTTTCATGAATCGGAGAGAAACCTTATGACACTTAGATTTAATGGTGTATGAGTTCTTATCCATGTGAATTGTCATAACCATAGTCACAAGACAAGAATTATGACAAATCCAAACTCATATGGATTGAACTCAATCTTAACTTCTTGCCACCTGGCAGCTCAAGGGCCTACCATTGCTTCCAAGTTGTTGTGCAACCAATTGAGAATTCTAAGAACTCATATGCAAAGCCAACTTTGATTGGAATGGGCACAAAATATGTCAACACGATAGGTTATAAACCTCAAGTCGTGTGCTAGTGAAGAACTTCAGGTTTTATTCTTGATTAGTTCTTGAGACTTTCAAGACCTTTAAGACTCCCACTGTCCTCTTGACCTATAAGACTCCCTTGTCAAACATCCAAGAGATAGTGTGGATTCTAATCAAGACAAACACCTCACACAATTGGCCTAAGTTGGTCTTTGTTTTATCCAAAACATCACAACTTACCAATTTCAAATGTACAAGAGTAGAAAACTTTTACTCTTACATTTGTCAAGTGTTTTAAACCTTCTTTAAGACATGTCACTCAAATTACAATCTTGGAGTATGACTCTAAGACTTGTATTGGAACGAAGTATGACTCATCTTCTTGATTTAACCATTTCAACAATTCAAGATCCCTTCTTCTTAGTCATAAGAATGCACTAAGACTTTCTTAAAGAACTAATTTTGATATGGATTCTTAATCATTAAGATGATCACAAAGTTGATACTAAAGTACTCTCCCATCTTTTCAGATTTGAGGAACTTTTATCCTTCTGCCTAATTTGATTCTTCTTATTCGCTCTGCCATGCATTGGAACCTTTTCCAATGTCTCAGAGTTACACTTACGCTTGTAAGTATAATCATATTTACTAAGCTTTAGTAAACTATGACGAATAGCCTTACATCTTTTGTGGTGGACTTAATCAGTGCACATGACTATGTACTCGATCCCTTAGTCCATTACTTGACTCACACATCCATGTGAACAAGTAATTAGTCTTAATTTTTCCAATACTTGAAAGTTCTCATTCATCATGCTAGACAACTTGCATGATTCCAAGTTTCGGTCCAATTGAGACTTGGTGATGAGAATCTTTCCTTATTTGGTAAATTTAGACATTACCACAAATGAAGGAATCAATTTCATATTTCCACTCTTGCTATTAATGGAATCATATAAGCAACAATTTTTCCTCAAATGCCATTGTAAGGATATTTTTAAAATAAATAAAATCAAAATTTTCTTTTATTTTAAAACTATGCGGAAAAACTTATCCTTACAATCCATATGAAAACTTGTTGTTATCTATTCCTTAGCAATATCTCATAACTCCTAAGAAGTAGCTCAAGAATCCGATTTTCAAACTACGCGATAGAAATCCATCTATGCCATCAGATTCAGCATATTCTTTCTTTAAGTTCCTTTACTTTTCTTTGATTCTTAAAACATTACCATGTGACCCAGTCACATCATGTATTAGGAATCTCAAAATAGAAACTTAACAGAGTTAGATTAGTGGACTTTTACCTGAAGTAGAGTCAATCTTGTTGACTTTAACATCCTTAGGTAAATTAGGCAGCTTCGCAACTAATGACCCTTACTTTGGCAATATAAACATATGGACCCTTTGATAATGGTACACAGGACTATTACAGACTTAGCCTTTTTCTCTTTACCATTTGGTCAACCTAGTTGACTATGGTCAATCCCTTTCCTTGGGAAGAGAATGTTTTTCTGGATTTCCTGTGTCACTATTGTCAATGTCCATAAAGTTTCAGAAAGTTGATCTTAGAAAATAGATAAGATCATTAAGGGTCTTGTCATAGTCTGTTTCATAGGTGTTCCAAAAGAACTCACTATGTGACTTAGAAAGTAGTTGAGCCACTAACTTTCTCAAGACTTTGACACCCAACTCTCCCGGCTTGTCAATATGTGACTTCATCTCCAAGATGTGATCACACCTAGACCTTGCCTTGCCATTAGGGCTTGAGTGATCTTAAACTTTTCAAGAACTTGTGGGTTAGGGAGAATAATTGGAGGAGGAGAAAGAAGTATGATATCCATGGTACCTCATCTTCATTAGGAATGCTTGTTTCAAGAGATTTGGGAAGATCATAAATGTCTAAACCAGACATCTTTTGGGAGATATTCAAGATAGTTGATTTATAGTCCTTAATATGACACCCAATATGAAATATTAAGGCTAGGACCCAACAAACTATTTTATAACTTAGAAGAGGTATGCCGTAATCCAAGCTATAAAACAATTTGAAGGTAGGTGAATGACGATTCACCAAATTCCACCAAGATAAACGAAATGTATTATTAGGTTTTAATTGGATTTTTGAAACTCCTAGATCTTTGAGATTCATTGAACTGTTCAATGGCATGTTTCAATCTCGAGTGTGCCCTTCAAGTTTTGTGACTGGGATGCCGAGGATCACAAAAACAAGGTGTGAAGTAACCATGCAAATTACTTGGTACCCTTAAGTGTTTACCCCTTAATCGATGTGCTGGTTAACCACACACGCTCCATCGATACTATGATAAACATTAAGTTACCCTTCGCCTACCTTGTTAAATACGAGTTAGTGTGCCGGTTAACCACACACGCTCCACTAACCGACTTAAACAAAGTGTAAAGTGTAATTTCATGGATTAGCACCTTATTCATATTTTCCTAAGTAACTAAGATTGGGAATTATTAAGAGTTTAGTTACTTAGTATTTATCATTAATACTTTTAATGAAGGGAGAATTATAGTCCTGTCAAACCCGTTCGGCTAACGACCCTCCACCAGTCAAGCAAGCGGTGGGTGAGAGTGGACACCCATTAAGTTGCCATTTTATAGGCAACAATCTTATACCCAACTTATAGACCGGCTTCGTGAATGAGGCGTACTAGCGGTAAGACCGACTTTACTCTTATACATGTATATATTATTAACTTATAATATTATAAAGTATAAGGGTTGAATTTTAACTTTTAAAATTCTAAGGGCTAACTTGGAATTAAAGTATTCATAAGAGAAAACTTTACAAATTCCAAAACTTGAGGGCAAGTTTTGAAACTATTCAAAACTAATTAATTCCATAACTTATGTATTTAAAGTAGTTTTAATCCAAAAACTCTTCAAGTTCCATAACTTGATGACAAATTATGGAAGACTTAAAACTAATAAAGAATTAACTTTTTCTTTATTTTATAACTTATGGAATTAATTAAGGTTACATTATTATTATTTTTTTATATTTATTTAATGAAGAGACTCTTGGTCCTCCATAACTTGAGGACAAATTATGGAGTCATAACTCCAATTAATTAGAACTAGACTCTTCATTTTTGTAACCTTTGCCAATTTTATGAGTTTTAAGAGACTTAAATGTGACTTTTCATATAACTTGAGGACAAGTTACAAAAACACATTTTAGAATCAACTCTTAGATTAATTTGGATTGAAAACAACTTTTTCACTCAACTTTTCTATTAATCTAAGCAACTCATAAGAACAAGATAATTCAAATCAAACTTTTTCATGTAATTAGTCTAACCTTTAAACTAATACAAAACATGAATCTATTGACAAGTATCTTTGAAATTGGATTAGCGTGAACATTACCACAACAAAAACAAGTTTATAAGTTCAAAAACAACTTAGGGTAATGTTCCTAGTCCATTTCTAGCCAAAAAACTCGAAAATATGCTGTCTGGGGTCCAACTCGTCGAGTGCATGAACACGACTTGGCGAGTTGGATGCATTTTGCCTTGGACTCGTCGAGTCCCTTTCATGGACTCGGCGAGTCTGCTGGGCTGACAGCACCAATTTCGATTTTTCAGCTTCTATTGCAGGTATAACAAGAAAACAAGCCTAGGCTCTGATACCACTATTGGGTTATGAGCATTCTAACACTCCTAAGTGTACATGCAACCCGAAATACCTTGGATCTATGTTTTCTCTATTATACATGCAAATATGAACATCCAAGGTATTATCCTAATCTAGCATACAAAACTATCAATATAACAAGATAGAATACATACCTCTTTGATGTAGAATGTCTTCATGAAGCTTGAGTGCCTAGTGCCCCAAGTGTGACACCTCAAATGGTTCACAATCATCAAAACACTTAGAATAACTTGAGAGAGTTCTACACTTCATGAAAATCGGCTAGCCCTTTCTTACTCTCACTAGTGGCCAATTTTGATCAAGAATAAGATGCTTATATAGTTATACAATTAGGGTAAACCCTAATTGTCATGACTTTCCATTTCCTTGGATCCATGGGTTCAAATATACCATGGAGCATCCATGGAGCATCATATGGGTTTTGGCCCAACTAGATAATCCATGGAGCATTAGCCCACTATACAAGTATGGATGATTTACACAATCAACCCATATATTTAATTAGTCTTCTTTTGATCACTCAATTAATGCTAGATTAATTCTTGATCAATACTAATTAAATAATCTCATTATTCTTATTATTAATATACTAGAACTTATAATATATTAATAACCATAAGTGTCTTATTTGTCTCATTTAGTCTATCCAAGTGCATGATGGTATGCAACCCAAATGGACCATGCCGGGTCGGGTCAAGTCTTACCAATTATAGTTATGGACTTAGACATTAATCCAACACATACCACATAATCACATAACATACGTAAATTTGTCAGGCATATCTGGGTGCCTGACCTACCCCTTCGGTCCTCTCGACCGGATACTGCCTAACATATCTGGGTGCTGGCCTCCCCTTCGGTCCTTTCAACCGGATACTGCCTAGCATATCTGGGTGCTGGCCTCCCCTTCGGTCCTTTCGACCGGATACTGCCTAGCATATCTGGGTGATGGCCTCCCCTTCGGTCCTTTCGACCGGATACTGGGGACTATTTACCCCCTACTACTACCACATAACACATATATCACATAGTCTATCTAGCATGGCTGGGCATAACCGCCCCTTCGACCCTATCGAACGGTATTCTGGGGGACTATCTCCCCCTACTGTCACTAACACATAACATAACACAGTAGTAGCAACCCTAGATGAATATCACAAAGACAATCATCTAATCACACATCTCCTACTAGTGGGCCGACATTGTGGCCTTAGACCCACCGCTACTGGAAGGTAACTCACCTCAAAGTAGCTGCTGAACTGATCGGGAACTGACTGACTGCTACTACTGCTGCTCCGAAAATCCTCCGACTGCAATTCCCACAACATACTCAATCACACACTGCTAACTGTCCTTTGGGTAAAATGACTATTTTACCCCTGGTCTAGCCCTAAGTCAAAGTCAGAGTCAACTTTCAGTTGACCCGACTCGCCGAGTTGGCTCTCCAACTAGCCGAGTCCCTATCCAGACGATTGCCCTGAGTCCCTGATTCTACTCGTCGAGTTAGGCTATGACTCGACGAGTTCTTCTTCTATACTGACATTGAAGTTCTTCGTCCTACTCGCCGAGTTGTATGAACAACTCGTCGAGTTCATCTTCATCCGATGAACACTTATGCTTAGACTCGCCGAGTTGTATGAACAACTCGCCGAGTCTGTTCTTGATCTATGAAGATTGCCTTGGACTCGCCGAGCCAGGCCATGACTCGCCGAGTCCTACCATGGGTGAGTTCAACTTCCAACTCACCGAGTCACACCCTGTGACTCACTGCTCAAACTCGATATAGCGTAAAGGGACAAATTCGGTGACTCGCAAGCAGACTCACCGAGTCGTCGCCATGCATCCATTAAATACACCGATTTGTTCGATTTCAGTCCATGCCATTCATAGATCCGGGCTTCTAAGACACGAATCACACATAAAGTTTCCAACTTTACGTGTAGATATTCACCAATATGGATTTTAGGGTTCAAAATGCCTCAAAAGGGTAGATCTAGGATAAACAAGCCATATGGGTCCATAAAGTTAACAGATCTGAGCTCCTGGAGCTCAATCTTGCCTAGATCTAGAGGCCAATCAACTTATTACGAAACATTATGCACATACAAGCTTGGGGAATTGCTCAAGAATGTCTTAAATGAAACCTTAAGAATAGAAACAGGGGGAAAATGGGATATACCTCAATGAAACAGCTGAAAAACACAATGATGCTTGGATGGCTCTCCTTCCTCTTGATCTTCTACCCCTTCTAGCCTCAAAACCTTCAAGAACACATACAATAGCCTCCAACTCTCAAGGAACATGCTTAGAATGAGGGTTGGGAGCTCTGGGGGTGAATGGGGCCTGGCAAGGGGCGGATATGAGGTTTAAATAGGGTGCAAACCCTTGAAACTTAGGGTTTCATCCAACAGCGGTGACTCACCGAGTCCAGGATATGGACTCGCCGAGTCGCCAACTTAAACGTGTCCTGGGTCTCGTCCCCACTCAGCGAGTCAGACCTATGACTCGCCGAGTCCAAGGCTAAAAATGGGAAATACTCAAATAAGATTTACATACCAAGAACCAGGTGCTACAAATCTCCCCCACTTATTTTAGACTTCGTCCTCGAAGTCTGCTGCTCGATCCTGAAACAGCTCGGGGTAATGCCCCATCATCTCTTCCATCGGCTCCCAAGTCCATTCCGAACCCTTGCAGTGCTGCCATTGCACCTTCACTAGTTCTACCCTCTTGTTCCTCAAATCCTTCGACTTCTTGTCGAGGATTGCGACTGGACGCTCAATGTAATTCAAGCTTTCATCAACCTGATTATCCTCCAACGGTATTACCGCTGAATCGTCCACTAGGCACTTCCACAGCTGAGAAACATGGAAAGTGTTGTGGATCTGACTGAGCTCGGCTGGAAGATCCAACCTATGCGCCACCTTGCCCACCCGGGCTACAACCTTGAACGGTCCGATGAATCTTGGGCCCAACTTGCCCCGCTTCCTGAATCGAATGACGCCTTTCCAAGGCGACACTTTCAGGAGAACCATATCCCCGACTTGGAACTCCAAGTCGGATCGATGCTTGTCGGCGTAACTTTTCTGCCGACTCTGAGCAGTCTGAAGTCTGCTCCGAACCTGCTGGATCCTCTCGGTCGTCTCGAGCACCACCTCGGTGCTTCCCATGACTCTCTGGCCAACTTCACCCCAACATATCGGGGTTCTGCACCTCCGCCCGTACAACATCTCGAATGGTGGTCGGTCAATACTCGCGTGGTAGTTGTTGTTGTATGAGAACTCAGCCAAGGGAAGATAGGTATCCCAGCTACCACCGAAATCTAACACACACGCCCGCAGCATGTCCTCTAAAGTCTGGATGGTCTTCTCACTCTGACCATCCGTCTGCGGGTGAAAGGCGGTGCTAAAATGCAAGCGGGTGCCCAACTCATCATGAAACTTCTTCCAAAATCTGGAAGTGAAACGCACATCCCTGTCTGAGATCACCGATATTGGCACTCCGTGCCGCGCCACGATCTCCCTGATATAGATGTCGGCCAATTTCTCAGCCGATATGCTCTCCTGGTTCGGAATAAAGTGAGCACTCTTGGTCAGTCGATCCACGATGACCCAAATCGAGTCCACTCCATGCGCGGTCCTGGGAAGCTTTGTAATAAAATCCATTGTGATATCTTCCCATTTCCACAGTGGAATGTCCAACGGCTGCATCTTACCATGCGGTCTCTGATGTTCTGCCTTGACCTTCCTGCAGGTCAAGCACCGCTCAACGTACCATGCCACATCCCGCTTCATGCAAGGCCACCAATAGTCCAGACGGAGATCCCTATACATCTTCGTCGCCCTGGGATGAATAGAGAATCGGGACTTGTGCGCCTCATCCATCAAAATCTGGCGCACGCCCCCGTGATACGGCTCCCACACCCTATGGTGTAGTGTCAATAGTCCCCGGCTATCATAATCAAAGGAGGACACCTGACCCACCACGCGCTCGCTCTTCCGATGCATCTCCTTGATAGCCTCTTGTTGTGCCTCCCGAATTCGCTCCAATAGGGGAGTCACTACGGTCATCCTCATGCATACGTCCCTGATCGGTGCCGCCTTGTGGCTAAGCGCATCGGCCACCACGTTGGCCTTCCCCGGGTGGTAAAGGATCTCGCAATCATAATCCTTCACCACATCCAACCACCGACGCTGCCTCATGTTCAAATTCGGCTGATCCATGAGATACCTCAGACTCTTGTGGTCCGTGTAGATGGTACAACGAACCCCGTAGAGGTAATGTCGCCAACTCTTGAGGGTGAAGACCACAGCCCCCAACTCCAAATCGTGTGTCGGGTAGTTCGCCTCATGAGGCTTGAGCTGCCTCGAAGCGTAGGCAATGACATGCCCCCTCTGCATCAGAACTGCGCCCAACCCTGAAATGGACGCATCACAGTAAACCATAAAATCCTCTACGCCCTCTGGCAGGGCTAGGATCGGCGCCTCGCACAATCTCTGTCTCAGCGTCTCAAATGCAGCCTGCTGCTCGGGTCCCCACCGAAAGACCACGGCTTTCTTCATCAGTCGCGTCAGGGGTACGGCTATCTTGGAGAAATCCTGAATAAACCTCCGATAGTAGCCCGCTAATCCCAGGAAACTCCAAATCTCAGATGGAGACTTCGGAACCTCCCATCTCATCACAGCCTCGACCTTGGCCGGATCGACCAGAATCCCGTTCTGGTTGACGAGGTGCCCAAGAAATTGAACCTCGCACAGCCAGAACTCACACTTGGAGAACTTGGCATACAAGCTCTCCCTCCTCAGAGCCTCCAACACCTCTCTCAGATGTTCCTCATGCTCCTCCTGAGTCTTGGAATAAACCAAGATGTCATCGATAAAGACTATCACAGATCGATCCAGCATCGGTCTGCAAACGCGGTTCATGAGGTCCATGAATGCGACAGGAGCATTGGTGAGCCCAAACGGCATCACCACAAACTCATAGTGGCCATAACGTGTCCAAAACGCGGTCTTCTGTGTATCCTCCTCACTAACTCTCATCTGATTATAACCCGAACGCAAGTCAATCTTGGAGAACCAAGATGCTCCCTGAAGCTGGTCAAAGAGGTCATCAATCCTCGGGAGTGGGTAACGGTTTTTCACCGTCACCTTGTTCAACTCCCGGTAATCTATACACATCCGATGCGACCCATCCTTCTTCTTCACAAATAGAATCGGGGCTCCCCAAGGCGAACTGCTCGGACGAATGAATCCCTTGTCTAGCAGTTCCTGCAGTTGTGTAGACAACTCCTGCATCTTGGGAGGAGCCAACCGATACGGTGCTTTGGCTATCGGAGCCGCACCGGGGATAAGTTCAATCCTGAACTCCACCTGTCGCTCCGGAGGTATCCCAGGTAGCTTCTCTGGGAAAACATCTGCAAAATCTCGAACCACCGGAACCTCGCTCACTGTCGCCTTACCTGCCTCCCGGGTATCCATCACATACGCAACATATCCTGCGCATCCCTGCTGAAGATAGCGCCTAGCCCTCGCTGCTGAACATACAGTGGGTCCACACTACGGCCTTTCGCCATGAATCACTAACTCTCCCCCGCTTGGGGTCCTGACTCGCACTAGCTGCTACGCGCAGTCTATCACCGCCCCATTAGGGCTCAACCAATCCATGCCAATAATCACCTTGTTCCCACGCAATGGAATGGGAACCAAGTCCACCAGGTAACGCTCCTCAAACAGTCGTAGAACGCAATCTCGAAACACCATCGATGCTCGCACCAATTGATCATCAGCAATCTCTACCTCTAACGGGCAATCTAACTCGCCTGCAGTCTCATGAAACCTCTTGCTAAGCGCAAGAGATACGAACGATCGGGATGCACCCGAATCGAACAATACCTGAACTGGGATGCCGTTCACATGGAACGATCCTAATGCATATATATATATATATATATATATATATATATATATATATATATATATATATATACACACACAAAGAACATATAAATATCATAACATCATAAAACAAAAGATAGAAGGAAAGAATCATACCCGTCACCACATTGGGTGTGG
This sequence comes from Lactuca saligna, assembly GCF_052625555.1. Lineage (NCBI taxonomy): Eukaryota > Viridiplantae > Streptophyta > Magnoliopsida > Asterales > Asteraceae > Lactuca > Lactuca saligna. Next base: position 305,423,093 of record NC_136420.1, on the reverse strand, counting down.
CGCGTGCCTCCTCGGTAGTCAGCTGGAATGCTCGGCTACTCACCACCGGAGCCTCTGCCTTCCTCTGTCGGCCATCCGTGATCCGCAGGGTCGCTGGAGCTGGCGCCTTCACCGGCGCTGAAACTGCCAACTGGGGGCAATTGGCCTTCTTGTGGCCCCTCTGGTTGCAGTGGAAACACAACAATTCTGATGTCTGAATAACTGTTGCAGGAGCAGTGAAATCCCTGCTGCACTTGTAGCAGCCTGAGGATCCCATCCTGCACGCCCCCTCATGTGCCTTGCCGCATTTCCGGCAGCATCCCCATCCCTGTTGGCCTTTTGGCCCTATATCTGATCCCTTGGGATTCTTTCCCGAAGCCCCTCCTGTCTGTCCCTCCTCTACTTTCCATTTCCGGATGTGCTCCAAATCTATCTCCCTCTCCCTCGCCTTGGAAATCATAGAGTCCAAGGTAGGGCAAGCCGAAAAGCTAACATGCTCCCGGATGTCAGCCCGAAGCATATCGTGATAACGAGTCCTCCTCATATCCTCGTCACCAGCATACTGGGGCACCAACAAAGCCCTCTCCCGGAACTTGGCGGTGATCTCCGCCACAGTCTCTGTCGTCTGTCTCATATCCAGAAACTCCCTGGCCAGCTGCTAAAGCTCGACAGCCGGCGCAAACTCTGCCCTGAACCTAGTCACAAAGTCCGACCAGGTCATAGTCTCGATAGCTGAGGCTCCCAACGAGTCACCCACTGACTCCCACCAATCTCGGGTTCGGTCCCGTAAACACCCCGCTGCATATCTCACCTTCGACCCCTCGGGGCAGAAGCTAGTCAACTGTGCAGACTCGATGTCTGCAATCCATCGTCTGGCAGCAATGGGGTCCTTTACCCCATGGAAATCCAGCGCACCACTGCCCCTGAAGTCCTTGAAGGACAATGTGCGTGACCCCGACTGGCTAGAGGCCAAATCACTCCTGAATGCCCGCAGGCGATCCTCCATCAACTCCATGATCCCTTCCTTGATCGACCCGAAGATAATGGGAGTCGACTCAAGGATACCCCTGGTGATCTCTGACGCGATGAACTCACGTAGCCCCTCATCTACCGGCTCGGAACCTGATCCCTCTCCAGAACCGCCATCCACCAGCCTTGATCGAAGTACCACCATTTTGCAATACATCACAACAATGATTAGGTATACTGATGCTTCCTGAGGGATCACAGCTACCTACAAGTTCCCTGGTCTTGTCTTGGCCTTCCTTAGTCCGGGTACGGATCCTCTGCTTTCAGTAGTACGGGCCCATACTACCTTCCACATCTATCCGTACCTTCTTCAAGAACTGCCTCGACTCCACCAGGTCACTTACGCTAAGGCTGGTTACTACTATACTCATCCCAGGCTCGCCCTAGGGAAATCTCCGGCTCTACTCGATCCAGTCCTCAGCTACTGCAGGCCTCCTCGTAATGCCAATTAGCCATCACCCGAATACCATCACATGCGACGAGACTCAGATAATCCTTCGAGTACCCGACTCGCCCCTACAATGGTTGGACTCAAACAAGATCTGCGCAGTAGGATCAAATCCGGTACTCTAAGATTATTCAATTCTGGTCACATGTGATGTGACGTATTCACCTAATGGCTAATTCCTATTATTCGGAGTCCCACGTAGCACGAAGCAAGCAACATTCAGACGAGGGAAACAACGTCAAGCAATTCCGCTCTCATAGAGAGAAACTAAACTAGCACACCGTGCTAACTCATACTACCAGGCACACCCTAATAGGCTACCCTACTGCTGTCTACTCTATACTAGCATGCAATTCTCATATAGGTGGAACACATAAGGCAGGCACATAAGGCATCATTCCTAGATCCTTACTCCTATTCTAGCATGTTGTTCTACAAAAGCTGATAAACATAATCATAAACTTGTATGGGTACTTTGAGGAATACTTACTTGAGCTCGGCCGGTCGCGCACATCACACACACTTTTGTTCTTTCTTAAACTCTTTTCTCCATTTTAGAAAACACGCTCTTTTAAAAATCTTTTAATCCCTCGATTTGAGTTCAGACACCCCCGAAGGTGATTCTGAATCCCTCAAACCAGGGCTCTGATACCAACTTGTAACGACCCAATTTTCAAGTTCGAAAATTATTTCATTTTAAAACATTACTTTAGAAAACATTAATAATTAAAACATTGTTTGATCACACCACAACACAACGTAAACCATGTTTAAAAAGCCAAACCATACAACCCATCAAAATATCAGAGTACAAATCCCAGTGAATCTCGTAAATGCGGAAACCAGAGTGTGTGCATGATGTGCCGCTACCGTGCCAGCTCCTTCCCCTTCGAAGAAGAGGTACCTGAAAACAAAACTGTAAAACGTAAGCACAAAGCTTAGTGAGTTCCTCCACTGTACCACATACCACATAATCACATAACATACATAAATTTGTCAGGTATATCTGGGTGCCCAACCTACCCCTTCGGTCCTCTCGACCGGATACTGCCTACCATATCTGGGTGCTGGCCTCCCCTTCGGTCCTTTCGACCGGATACTGCCTAGCATATCTGGGTGCTGGCCTCCCCTTTGGTCCTTTCGATCGGATACTGCCTAGCATATCTGGGTGCTGGCCTCCCCTTCGGTCCTTTCGACCGGATACTAGGGACTATTTCACCCCCTACTACTACCACATAACACATATATCACATAGTCTATCTAGCATGGTTGGGCATAACCGCCCCTTCGGCCCTATCGACCGGTATTCTGGGGGACTATCTCCCCCTACTGTCACTAACACATTAGTAGCAACGCTAGATGAATATCACAAAGACAATCATCTAATCACACATCTCCTACTAGTGGGCCGGCATTGTGGCCTTAGACCCACCGCTACTGGAAGGTAACTCACCTCAAAGTAGCTACTGAACTGATCGGGAACTGACTGACTGCTACTACTGCTGCTCCGGAAATCCTCCGACTGCAATTCCCACAACATACTCAATCACACACTGCTAACTGTCCTTTGGGTAAAATGACCATTTTACCCCTGGTCTAGCCCTAAGTCAAAGTCAGAGTCAACTTTCAGTTGACCCGACTCGCCGAGTTGGCTCTCCAACTCGTCGAGTCCCTATCCAGACGATTTCCATGAGTCCCTGATTCTACTCGTCGAGTTAGGCTATGACTCGACAAGTTCTTCTTCTATACTGACATTAAAGTTCTTCGTCCTACTCGCCGAGTTGTATGAACAACTCGTCGAGTTCATCTTCATCCGATGAACACTCATGCTTAGACTCGCCGAGTTGTATGAACAACTCGCCAAGTCTGTTCTTGATCTATGAAGATTGCCTTGGACTCGCCGAGCCAGGCCATGACTCGCCGAGTCCTACCATGGGTGAGTTCAGCTTCCAACTCACCAAGTCACACTCTGTGACTCACTGCTCAAACTCGATACAACATAAAGGGACAAATTCGGTGACTCGCGAGCAGACTCGCCGAGTCACATGAACGACTCGCCGAGTCGTTGCCATGCATCCATTAAATACACTGATTTGTTCGATTTCAGTCCATGCCATTCATAGATCTGGGCTTCTAAGACACGAATCACACGTAAAGTTTCCAACTTTACGTGTAGATATTCACCAATATGGATTTTAGGGTTCAAAATGCCTCAAAAGGGTAGATCTAGGATGAACAAGCCACATGGGTCCATAAAGCTAACAGATCTGAGCTCCTGGAGCTCAATCTTGCCTAGATCTAGAGGCCAATCAACTTATTACGAAACATTATGCACATACAAGCTTGGGGAATTGCTCAAGAACATCTTAAATGAAACCTTAAGCATAGAAACAGGGGGAAAATGGGATATACCTCAATGAAACAGCTGAAAAACACAATGATGCTTGGATGGCTCTCCTTCCTCTTAATCTTCTACCCCTTCTTGCCTCAAAACCTTCAAGAACACACACGGTAGCCTCAAACTCTCAAGGAACAAGCTTAGAACCAGGGTTGGGAGCTCTAGGGGTGAATGGGGGCTGGCAAGGGGCAGATATGAGGTTTAAATAGGGTGCAAACCCCTGAAACTTAGGGTTTCATCCAACAGCGGTGACTCGCCGAGTCCAGGATATGGACTCGCCGAGTCGCCAACTTAAACGTGTCCTGGGTCTCGTCCCCACTCGGCGAGTCGGACCTATGACTCGCCGAGTCCAAGGCTAAAAATGGGAAATACTCAAATAAGATTTACATACCAGGAACCAGGTGCTACAAATACCCTTGGGGTATTTATTTTTCATTTTTCTTTCATTTTTTAAATTAAATATTTATTTATTTACTTTAACAATTAAAAAATAATGGAGGACCCACCTCTCTCTCTCTCTCTCATCCCGAGCTATCACTTCATCACACACACACAAACAAATGAACCTTCCCTTTTCTTTCAATCTCCACCCTTCTCCCCTTATTTGTTATATTTTTTTTAGATTACACTTCATCAACTCATCAATTCCCCCTGATTCGATTCGATCTTCGAGGATGGAATGATTAGTTTTTTGGAAAATAAACATTCGTTCTATTTTCACCATTCTTGTTCATCCAAAAGCTGATTTACCCACCTATTATCCCTCCATACTTCTCCGTTCCTCTAATTTTGATGGGGGAATTGATTAATGGGTTGTTCTTGATTTTGGTTTGGTGTTTGTTACAAGTTTTAATTTTTATCTGGGGATGAGTTCAGGTGGAGATAACGATGGTGAAGAAGAATAGGTGGGAGGGAAGAGGAAGTTGATGAGGAGAGATGAGGGGAGGAACCAAAAGACACACACATACATGGATTTCTGGTGTGACTAAGGACCCTTCATCCTTGCTCAAAAAATAATGAAGATGAAACCTTCATCCTTATTCAAAAACCATTACAGGATGTCAACTAAATCAAATATTGGGGTTTCTTGCTCCAAAACCCTTAGAGAACCTGCAACTAAATCAAAGGTTTGACATTTAAAAATAAACCCATATTTCAACGGTTTCATCGTGTGTGCCCTGAATTAAAAAGAAATCTGGAATTCATATGGGTTCTTGAAGAAATAAACTTGAACGGAATCAAAATAGAAGTATGAAATAAAACTAAAAACTTGATTGAAAACAAAATCAAAATTGTTACATGGGTTTTTGGTTCTGGTTAGAGGGAGAAACAAAATCGAAATCGACACCATAAACAAAATCAAACCCAAATAAATATTCAGTGTGTGTGTATCTCTTCCCCATGGTGTTTGTGATCAATGGTGACAGGGGATGATTACCTCGGTGCATGTTTTTGCTGTGGGGTTTTCAGTTGTGCAGCTTCGGTGGTTGAAGAAGGAAGCTTGGGTTCAACATTCTTGATGTATGGATGATGGTGGCTAAAATGAAGATGATGAATGTCGATGATCTGGATTGTGTGTGTTTGCTTGAGAGAGAGAGAGAGAGAGAGAGAGGGGTGGGTCCTCCATTATCTTTTAATTGTTAAAATAAATAAATAAATATTTAATTTAAAAAAATGAAAGAGAAATGAAAAATAAATACCCCAAGGGTATTATAGTTATTTCAATTTTCGGAGGGACTATCTTGACATACAAACTACCTCAAAACGACCACCAATCCAAAAAAGTCACTGTTTGGAGTAAAACCCCAAAAAAATGCATACCTCAGGGACCATTTTTGCAATTTTGTCTTAATACTATTACCGATAAAATCTTTACCGATCATAGGTTTTGATGCATGACAAAACATGAATTTCGCAAACTTAATGAAACCTACACAATAGCTATGGTAAAATCAATTTAGATATATTTCTAATTTCCTTCTCACCCAGGATAGTCATATCTTTCATATAGAAACTAAGGATCCTTGCTGGTAATCTTTGTTTGCTAAGTGTATACGTTAGGGTTGTAAATAATTAGGATTTTATAGACTTAGGATTTGTGACTCTACTTTACTTCCTCTTCCTTGTTTGATTGTGGGCTTAAGGTAGAATCAGTTATTCGATCGTCTATTCGATCTTGATTATATATGGCGTGTATGCACAAGGAGGATATAGAAGGACCAGGTAGGGATCATGTACCATGCAAATACGTTATGATTTATCGAATCCCTGTGTATTATCGGTACGAACTCAATTTCGGGATGAAATTTCCTTTAACGGGGACGTAATGTGACATCTCGAAATTTAGGGAAAAAATTATAGCCGACCAATTCACTGTGAATCTCTTGATAATATGAATTATTGAGTTTTAGTGCATCTAATGAAGAATAAATAATTTTATTTCAATTATTACATGATGTCAGATGATACCTTACTTCCAAATGTGTAGACTGTAAACCGAATCAAACCGCTTAAACGACAACGCTAATTAATGCATCTAAAAAAACTAAAATTTTGTATTAAGCAATTCTGAACAAAACAAACATTAAAATATTATAGTAAATATTCCCCTATTTTTTAAAATATAAAGAACTTCCAAAGTATGCAAACGATACGACAGTTTTAAGAAAACTGACAATAAAACATTATTTTTCTTTAGTCGCATAAAATAAAATCGATCTGTTGAGGCACTTACACTTTGCCGATGGGATTTCTAAAAACGTTTTTGGACTCAAGTTATAGTATATTATTTAATTTCACATTTGAAAAAAAATTTACGCAAATATTTAAAAAATTCATGAAAACTGACACCGCGGGTTGTTAAGATACGGAATTTCAAACGCAAATTCCCGGAGATCCGTAACTCCAAAAATTAATCTGTTTGATATTCTGGAATCTATAAATTAAACTCTATCTAACAGTACTTTTGAAAAAAATCTAGATGTACGGATCCCAAAGCACCTAGTTTTGTGTGTTTTGAGCTTGTAATGGAGGTATAACCCATCTAGGATCCACATGGGATGATAGACTCAAAAAAATGTGATCCTCCTCCTTGTTGTACCAAAACCCACATGGATCTCCTTTCCACCACCTCTTTTTCTTTGTGTGTAAGTTTCCCAAGAGAGTAGAAGATGAGTTGGAGCTATAGTTAATTTGTGTTGTATTTAGGAGCTTCAACTATATTAAAAAAAAAAAAAAAAAAAAAAAAAAAAAAAAAAAAAAACTTATACCACCTCCAAAAACATACCTCAACCTTCAGTTTCTCTTCTCTCACTCTTGATCTCCATCTCTCTAACAATCTTTCTCAAAATCTCTCTATCGCTCTTGGTGTTTGTTGCTAAATTCGATCCCTAAGGGTCTCTCCACCTCATTTGGATGGAAACCCATCGTCCCCAGCAAGAAAAAGGCGACAGAAGACCACCGAAGTGGCCTCCTGCCACCTCCTTCGCCATTAATCTTACAGCCTCCAAGTCACCGCCATCATTACCGGTTGCTGCAACTACTCCACCTAGTAAGCATCTTCACCTTCTTGGTTCGTTATCCAACTCTCCATGCATTTAAAATGAAGGAAAGAATCGATTTTTTATTTCTTCTTCGTGTTTGCATCGAGGCCACCAAAAACACAAGAGGTGGTCTACCGTGTAATCAAACTGCAGGGAAATTTTATTGACTTTAGTCCTTTAACTTTGTATTTGTCCAGCAATAGTCCCTCCATATTTACAATTATTTCAAATCAAGTTTTAAATAATGAAAGTTTAATGAAAATGTTTTAAACTTACCTTAAGTTGGACAAATCCTTTCAAAACAAATCCAACTTTAATACAAAATTAAATAAATAATTTTTATATAAATTTTGATTTATTAAAAAAAGATTAATAATATTTTTTCTTAATATTGATTTATTTTATAAAAAAAATAGAATATATAAATTTATAGAAATTATAAATTTGATTTCAAGTTTAAATAAAATTTTGGATTTATTTAAATACTTAGGGAAAGTAATAAATTGAATTTTTAGAAAATTTATTTAAACAATTATTTAAATAAATTTTGAATTGGCAAAAAGTTAGTAAATTATTCAAGGAATTATTATAATACCAATCACGTCCAAATATTAATATATACCCAATCACGACTTAGTTATCTAGTTTTGGTTATCAACCTACTTGTTTAAGGCGACTTCTATCTATTATCACTTGTAGGAACTTTGTATTTAAACCTTATGGTGAAATATGTATGCTGTTTTGTTTATCGGTATACTTATGCTATATATTTAGTTTATCTATGATCCATAAACTTAGTCACTACTCCCGATATTTTCCGCCTTGGCCGGGGGTGTGACACACCATCACCATCATTTATTATTTTTACAATTTATATAATATATTTTTATATATAAGTTATAAAACAAAGTAAAATAAGCCAAAAAAAAAAAGATAAGTTTTTAATTTTATATAATTTCAATATCATTTTCTGTCAAACAAACATAATATGGAATTGGATTCAAATTTCATTCCTAGCAACCAAACAGAATATGAAGTTGGATTAGAATTCTTAACAGATTCTAAGTCTTTAACAGATTTCAGTTACTTCAAAAACATTCTACGAACTAAACGCCATATAAGTAATAAGAAAATAAATTATGATTTTGTTTATGGTTTTACTTATGTCATGTTACTGGGAAGAAAAAATTCTATTTTGTCCACTGCTTTTTCTAGTAAATACCCTAAATTTTCTTGATTAAGTGGTCACATTCACATGTAAAAGTAATTAAAGCTCGCTTAAAGGCCAAGTCATTAGTATACAATGAGATGATATATTATCATACAACTGTTTGTATCAAATTATCATCAAGTTATCAAATTTAAAGATAATTCCAACCTTTTCAACTATTAAATAAAACCATGGAGATATAAAGGTCATGGAAAAGATTTGAACCTATATTAAAAAGATAGAATTGCAAAAATAGTCCCTGTGGTATGTATTTTATTGGTGTTTTAGTCCAAATCATGATTTTTTTGGATTGATGGTCCTTTTGAGGTAGTTTCGTTGCATTTTTAGTTCCTCGGTAAATTGAAATGATTATAATGCCATTGGGGTATTTATTTTCTATTTTACTTTCATTTTTCTAAAATCTTATATTCCTTTATTTATTTAACAAATTAAAAAATAAATGGCCACTCTCTCTCTCTCTCTCTCTCTCTCTCTCTCTCCACCCAATATTTTTGGGTTTTCAAGAACAAACACTTATTTTCATTTCTGGAGCAACCCACCACACTCCTTCTTAACACTTTTATATCTTTCCTCTTTTTTAGATTTCTTTCCACTGAGTCATTACCGGATATTTGTATGATAACCTTCGGTTTGGGGACCTGAGAGGGATTCGATAACATATTGATTTAGGAATATTTACATCTCATGCTTGTTTGTGCTTCCATCAGACCTTGTTATTGCTCCAATTTCCAACTAATGGAGACCTTAGAAAAAGATGAGGAACATCGATCTAACAGCCAAATCCAACCACCCAACCTCGAATTTGAAGTCATGAATCATACTGTCAAGGAAACCGACCTAAACATAACCCAAACATAACATATGAAGTCGATCTTTGTGGAGAGAAAGAATTTGCGCCTAATTCAGAAACAAAAATCCAGAGATCCAAATCGACTTCCTCGATCGATAATCTGATGTTGAACAAGTTGAGAAACAATATGGAGACGCTTCCAAAGGATAAAAAGAACAGAACCTGATGTAAGTAAGGGAGAGAAATCGGGGGATGTATAATCTTCACGGATTGAATTGTGAATTCCTTAAAGTCCAGAACTATGGAATTGAAAAGGATGGCACGAAAAAAGAACATATGCCTAAAGTTTAAAACCCTATTAATTTTGTTATCGGACTTCGAAATCTCTGTAACAATAACTTTAAAGATGAAGAGTAATCAGCAACAACGAATTCGACAAATAATTGAAGATGGAAGCATCCACCAGAGAAGAGGGAAAAGAGATTAGATACAAAAAATGAATAGAGAATAGGGAAGAATTAAATCGAAAAAGGGTTAGGGGAGGAGGGTTTTGATCGGACCCTGTGAGGGTTCGATTGCCTTCATGATCTCTGATTGCCTTCTGAAACTCACCGATTCGAAGCCCATGAAATCCTTCATGGGGTGAGATACAAGGAGCGAGAAACAGAGAGGGAGAGAACTTCCAAGTCATAAATGAATTTGAATTCACTATCTTCTACCTGGGTTTTGTATGAAATTTTTGAGTTATGATGAAAAGCAACAAAGAGAGAGAGAGAGAGAGAGAGAGAGAGAGAGAGCCTTTTCAAAATTTTAATTATTAAAATGAATAAACAATTATTAAAACTTAAAAAAATGAATTTAGAAATAGAAAATAAATACCCAAGGGTATCAAAATCATTTTAGTTTTTAGAGGGACCAAATTCGCAATGAAACTGACTCAAAAGGACCATAAATCCAGAAAAAAAAAAAAAAGTCGGGGTTTGGACTAAAACCCCAAAAAAATGCATACCACAGTGAAATTTTCTTCAACTGCAGGTCCATTAGAAGTTCCAATTGCTCCTTCTTTGACTTTAATTTCTCTTAAAAGAGTGTTTTCAATCTCTGCAATTTTTTTTCTCTACCAATTGAAAATTTTCTTCAGAAATCACATGAATGTTGTTTTCAATTTCTTTTTCGACATCTCAAAACTCATTCTGCAAAAAACAGATCCATACCCATTGATTGAATGTCAGTAAAGCAACATCATAGGTCTTTGGATCCTTTTTTTTGGTGATATATCACCCTAGAAGAAGCATCCGTAAAGATTCTAAACAGAAAAACATCGTTAAAACTTAAAAATATGACATTCATTTACAATTATTAAGAGAAAAATGGAGAGTCAAGTGTCATTAATGAAAAGAAGATAACTAATGAACATATCACACATGCGTTTTCAAGCATGTAATCGATAAATCCGTAATTATAAGAAGAGACTCCATCTCCAACGTTATATAAAAGATGAAATATTGAATGAAAATTTTGAACGAGATTTCAAGGGATCTTGAATGAAATGAAAAACTTGAATGAAATTTTTACAGGAAAGATTAATGTTATAGTTCAATGTTTTTGAATACAAATTGTTTTTTGGTGTGTTTCATTCTTTTTAAAGCGAAATATTTTATGATGCGGTTTCCACATAATTTTTTGGTACGGTTTTGAAAAACCCCATTAGAAAATTCTTTAATGACACAATTTTGGAAACAACACTAACAAAGCTATTTTATGGTGTGATTTTTTTCTTATTTTTTGATGTTGTAGATATTTAATAAGATGGTTTTTAGAAAGGACAAGATCAAAAAATAAAAACGCTCGTAGTATTAAATGACTTGTGTACTAGTTACGTTAATAAACTAACATTTATGCAAAACTAATGTAATACTTAATTTAGAAATTTCCCTGTTGTGAATTCCATTGATCTCTTGTTGAATTGACGAGGTTCAACGTTGAAAATATACTCTAAAAAGAAATATCATAGAAAAGAAAAAACATATGCTATTTTCTTTATTTCTGGAATTTCAAGTTTCAACAATGGTTACCCTTCCGTTGATTTGTTTATAATATCTAAAATGCAATTTGGGTAGGGGTGAGTTATCCAAATGGAATTGGCTCAATATAGTATGCTTGGAAAACTAAAAGTTGTGAGAAAACGAACGGTAAAAAGTGGGCAACTTGAACAAGTTGTATCCTAGGGAGATGAATTATCATTTGTTATCCTATCATAGGCTGTGTTGCATCATTAAAATATCCTCTCTCTCTCTCTCTCTCTCTCTCTCTCTCTCTCTCTCTCTCTCTCTCTCTCTCTCTCTCTCTCTCTCTCTCTCTCTATATATATATATATATATATATATATATATATATATATATATTTCAATTAAGAAAAATAATGTTTAAAATAAAGTAATTATAGTAAATCAAACATTTATTTTTACGGCAAAATTTTTCGTCATATCGGTGCGACGGGTGATATGTATTATTAATATGTGAATATAAATGTAAGTATATTCTTATATGAACACATACCATCTTCAACACCACCATCACCTCTGCCATGCCTCACCACCACCACCTCTCGCACATCTACAACCAACGTTGTTGCCACCACCATCGCCATAACTACTATCATTTTCACCAACACCTCTCCCACCCATAACCACAACCATCGCCACCATAACCACAATCAACATCTTAGCCATCGCTGCAACTATAACCATCACCACCACCACCATTACTGTCACCGCTACTCTTTCCATCGTCACTAACTCTCCTACCAACCGTCATATTTATATACAAATAATCATTTGTTAATAAAGGCACTTTTATATATATATATATATATATATATATATATATATATATATATATATATATATATATATATATATATATATATATATATATATATATATATATGACTGAGTTGAGAACACCAATTTTAAGAACGTTCTCTACCAATCAAGGGTATAAATGTAATTTACTAACATAATTAAACATGAAAAGTCATGGGTCATTAAGTGATTCCTATAGTCATGGAATATAACATTCTTAATTAATATTTTCTTCCAAAACTTTCGAATGTGAGATTATATATATATATATATATATATATATATATATATATATATATATATATATATATATATATATATATATATATATATATATATATATATATATATATATATATATATATATATCATGGTTGCAGAAATCGGGATTAATCGTTTAGCGTTCTCCAACCGTCAAAGATTATGGCATTAATCTGAAATTTAAGATTAAACGGGTTTGGCAGGATTAATTGGCCTTGGCGGGATTAATCGGTCAACAAAAGTCAAAAAAAAGTCAAAAAAAGTCAAAAAATCGAAAAAGAAAATGTCAAAAAAATTTAAAAAAATTCAAAAAACGAACTTTCTTTTTTTACTCCAAAATTTTCAAATTTTCAAAATTTCAAATATTATACCAAAATGTTCATATTTTCGTATTTCCAAATTTTCTTATTTTCTAATTTTCAAGTACTCGTTTTTTCTTAAGATATATTAATATTTAATTAATTTTAATATTTTATTAATAATCTATGGTCCCCGATTAATCATCGATTAATCCCCGCCTAGACCGATTAATCCTTTAACACCAGTCTTTATTAATAATATATATATATATATATAGCCTTAGTTTATTTTGTTTCTCGTAACTATTGTGTGTCAGAATGTACAAATCTGGACCATTTGATGAAATATAATCAAATATCATTCATCTGAGGGTCTATGATAGTAGAGTAGGATAACATGTACCATATAATCACACAAATTTCAGCATAAGGGCATTTTAGTCAATTAACCTATATTAAAAAATGAAACTTTCGGATTTTTAAGGATAACTAATTCATTTATTTTTAAAAATCTAAATATTTAAATTAATTCAAAATTAAAAATCCGATTTTTTTTTCTGTCAGAATGATAGAATGTTAACCATAAACTAGAAAATATATTTTTTGATTTTATTCTGTTAGAATGATAGAATGCCAACCATAAAGTAGTAAATACATTATGAAAAAGACTACATAAAATCAATTTTTGAACTAATAATATACCAAATAATTACATTGTATGATTGTGATTCATTCAATAATAACAACATTATGAAAGAAAAAAGAAAAAAATCATCAAAATCTAACGAAGTTTCCTTGTAAAACTAACAGTTTTCTACCTAAGTGAGTTTAAGGCCGTAAACCCGTTTACGGTTGGTGTCGGGTGGACCCCACCACCAACCGTACTATATACGGGACCCCCAACTTCATTTGAACATTATTGGCCGAAAACACTCCCAGTCTCTCTCTCTCTCTCTATCTACCTCTTGACCGTAACCTCCAAGACAACCTCATTCTTCCGAAAATCATCCAGAAAACACCTTTGGAGGTTGTTTAGGAGCATCAAATACATGTTTTTCACCGAATCCAACTTCCTTGTTGAGTTTATGTCCGTACACCCTTCAAATCTGCGAATCTTCATTGACCATAAACAGTTCACGGCCGAAAACGTTTCAAAAGGTAATTCACGGCTGTAAACAGTTCACGGTCGTAAACCCCATTCTTGGCTGTAAACCCACCTTAAGTGGTGCATTAGACTAAAACCCGCTTTTCCTGATTCTATCAAGTCCCGATAACATTCCTTAACCGAAAGCAAGCGTTTTTCTAACACCTTATCTAACGAAATCAGTAATTTAGATACATACATGTATTTAATTGTTATTAGGATTCCGTTAAGTGCCACATACAACAACTCGAGCGTCTTCATTTCCAGTTTGTTGACTCGACACTTGCACATAATAAACAGTTGGTTCATACCCCCCTACGCTTTTATGGTTTTAAACGTTTTCAGGGGGAATGCCAGCCAAACACAAATGATTTTATGAACTAAAACAAATGGATTTCAATGAGTTTAAAATTATGCAATTTATACATTAAAAATGATTTTCATATTAATTACTTAGATATTTATCCCTCTTGTAACATGCGGAGCATAAGGGATACTTTCAAATTGAAAACATAATTGCATAGTTTTCAGAACAATACACAAACCAAGTACATAATATTTCAGGCAAACTATAATAGATATAGTTTGGAGAGTTAAAAATATAGTTTTTACCGATTCAGATTATATACATGGGCAAACATATAAACTGTGACAACTTTAGTTTATGATATGCATTACTACGTTCAGATAACAAGAGTATAACATCAAATAATTATTCAAGTATTATTACTAATACTCTATCAAATATACAAACGGTTTCCAGTTATGAGAAAATAATACAGAACTACACGTAAATTAGTTAATACAGGATCATGAGACAACTCTTCATTTTACCTTTCGGGGTACTGGTAAATCCCTCAACATATAGTGTAACCAGAGTCTACTAGAGGGAGATCATGAGATTTGTGAATAGATCTATTCAGGACTGACAATCCCACACCTGAACTGCTAGCTACAGCTAGACAGGCATACCAAGGGTGACAAAAATCATACCGTACAACGCCTGAAAAACGACGTTGCGATCATCAGTTATATCAAGCATGGTTATAGGACTCACAATAGTATAAACTGACCTTTGTTTACAGGATTTCATTCTTGATTAGTTTTATTTTAATTAATAGAACTACCATACATTATACTGGAGGATTCCAGGGATATATTACTTGGTTTTATTTTAAATAATAAATCTACAATATATACTGTTGGTAGCCAGAGTTTTCAAACAAAACATATTATACATACTAGTGGTAGTCAGGGTTTTCAAACAAAGCATACTATACATATTGGTGGTAGCCAGGGTTTTCAAACAAAACATAGTATTCATACAAGTGTTAGTCAAGGTTTTTGAACAAAATACAGTTACGAACATACATGCTGATACTCTTTCAAAATCGTTTGTATTCTTAGGAAACCAGTAGGCAGGTACTCCCGTAGCCTTTTGAGAAGACGGAGCATATAGAGTCTCGTCTTTATTTTGCTACTTTTGATGTATACAAACAATGAATCAAACAAATGTAATTATTCATATCTTAATGTAATGGTTGTGTGTACTTGGATTACTCTGATGCAATTGTTATGATACTACACATGATGTCCTCCACACCTGAATAGTATGTTTTGACTGTGGTGTTGCTACGGGCCTAAAACTTACCAAGCTATATACAACAAGATACCGATAGAACAAAGCATACGATTTAAAATACTATAGAAGTATTTTAGCTAGAGCCGAATAGAGGTTAGAGATTCGTTCCAAGTGTTGCTACTTATTTCTTCCTAGCGATAGTTTACTTGAATTGGTAACCTTTCTTTGTGTATCGCTTAGTAGGACACTTTATCTATCAGGTTGAGATATATTTTGTTTCATATCTCTTGATTCAAAAATCTAGGGGACTTACCATCCGATTCTTCCTGATTATTTTTAGAAGAAGATGTCGCCGAAGAAAAGACCCAACAGAAAGAACCACAATACCCCAAAGGATCCAATGCCACCACCCCTCAGTTCGACCCAGCCATGTTCCAAGCAGTAGTCACGCCCGTTGTGGCTATAGCGATGTCGCAGATCAATTCTGGTGACTCTAGTGGGTCAGGAAGTCGTACCCATCCGCTTAATCTTGAGGGCGGTCAGGGACACCAGAAGGAATGCTCCTACAAAGATTTCATGAATGCGAAACCTAAATCCTTCGACGATAATATATGTGTAATTGCCCTAACCAGATGGATCGAGAAGATCGAATCAGTTTTCGAGATCTATATGTGCTCCGAAGCAGACAAAGTGAAGTTCGCCATCTGCACCTTTACTGATAGAGCATTGAAAGAAAATTGTAATGACTAAATGCTTTCAAATGATTTAAAAAGTTTTAAATTGGTTCGGATTTTATGGATGTTACAAGTTGGTATCAGATCCTTGGTTTGAGTGAATTGGAGGAACACTCGTATGAATCCATTCCTAAATCAAGGAATGATTTTCAAAATGATTTAAAACGGTTTTCATAATAAGTAAAAAAGGATGTGAAGTATACGATCAGTTGGAACCAGTAAGTAGACCCCAAAATACCATACGGTTATTTTATATTTTGATATGTTAGAACAACATGCTAGTACTAGGTTAGGGATATTCAGGAATTGCATGATAGAATTTCCTGATTACATGATGTCTACTAGCCTAGGGTTTTTCTTATATGAGATTGACATCATTACTGTAGTTGCTTGTGTATGTATCACGGTTGTACATAATTAAGATGTTATAGCCCGAGAATGTTTGATTTGGCTTTATGTTCTTTTCTTATTGATTAGGGCTTAGGGTTAGATAAGATATTCAAAAGTCTATAGGGTCCAGTGTTATGTGTGGCTAGCATACATGAGTCTTGCAGGGTTGATGGAAGTTTCATGGATGAGTAAGTAGTGTAAGGTTGGGAGGCTAGTCACAAGATATTAGCATTCCTCTAGGAGTGAGGATTGAGCGCTCACTATGATTATGTATATTTTTAGGGTGTTGTGATGATACTTGAGACGAATATGCGTAGGTGTGGAAGGTGGTATGGGCCCGTACTACGGAAAGAATAGGACTTATACGCATTGCAAGGAAGTCAAAACCCCTAGAGTTTAGTTGAAAGTTGGTTCCCTGTTATTGTATGGATTATCCGAGATGTTTTTCGTGTATTATCAGAATTGATGGTTAAGAGACGTTTTGAGACCGAATCCGGTTCAGGATTGGGAGCTAGCAACCAGGATAGGCCAGTATTGTCAGAGGATCATGTCACGGAAATCATCCGGCAGGAGGTGATCAAGATCATTCAGGGATGATTTCCGAAGATGATTGGGTCTTTCAAGACCTCCATGGTTAGGTATTTCTATGAACAATATGCATACACTGTTGAGACGGCTGTCGCAGCAGCTTCAATAGTTGTAACGACGAAGAGAGGAGTTGCTCGAGATTTCCAATATCAGGAGTTCTTACTGGGACATATTTTGATGAGCAGAGGGTTGTAGTTACTTGAGACTAGGGAGATTTTCTATACTCGTTACATTCTACGGGTTAAGCAGGAAAGGTTAGCACAAGGGTTTCTAGATTCGAGGCTTGGAGGTTTCCTGAAGCCGGAATGTGAGTCGTGGGGACTCAAGAAACGAGTGACGATTATGCTCAGCTGGGATTTTGCTGCTAGAAATGTAATGGTTAATTGATGGATTGGACTGTCATTTTATAGGGCAAGGATTCTGTCCTTTCAGTTTTTTTTCGAGCTCGAAGGAGTGAGTAGGCTTGTGACCCAAGGATCAAGTTGTATTCCAACTTGAGGTCAGTTGGTTACAGGGATTGTCGAAATTATTTAGCATCGGTGAGCATAGGTGGGTCGATGTGGCATAAGTATTTTGTGAGGTCCGAGATGCTTTGGATCTCTTGTATCAGGCGATAAGGATTAACTATGCGACCTATTACACTTTTGGGATTTTAGACTATGTCTGAGGAGTAGTTTGTGGCCCGATCTAGGGTAGAGGTTGCTATAGTATTTGCAGTTCAGCTATGGATGTTTGAGTAGGTGAGTGAGTCAAGGTGCAAAACCTCAATGGAATGGTTTCTAGAGCCCGAGAACGGGAAACTTGTTTGGAACCCCTTTTGAAAAAGGGGTATTATGTGGGAGGTTTGCGAATAGGGTCCCATAAAAGGGTTATTCAGTATTGTCAGGATTCAGTGTTTTTTAGCATCCGTTAGTGATTGATGGACGAAAGTGCCAAGGGAAGGAGCTCGTCGCCAAGGTATTACTTGGAGCATTTATCTTGTGGTCTGTAGGATTTGAGTGAGGGGTCATTCAAGCATTAGTAACTGTCGGATTCACTGGGATTTAGGAAGTGTCCATCTAGTTCTTAGGAGTGTGTGATCAATTGGGTTTGTCTAGTAAGGGAACGCTAGTTAGAAGAGTTGGTTGTTGTCGGATCGATCGTTGGAAAGTGTGAAAGATTAGGAATTCTCCAATTTTCATGTATTGTGAAGACTTAGTCAAATCTAAATGGGGGAGAAATGTTTTGGGATACATAAGCCGTAGAGGTGCTGAAAATGGGATAAGTTTTGCATCGTTGTCGAAAAGGAAGACAACCCAAGTTGCAGTTTGGTTTGAGGGTTGTGTGAGTTGGGAGTTCGGTAAAACTCCCCAGCATGTGTATCATATCTTCTCGGTTGTTGATAACAAATTTTGGGGAAATCATATTGGAGTTCTAGTCATGAATTAAGTTCAGTTCGAGTATTTAGTCGAGGATGTGCTGGATTCTAAGGGTTTTTGGATGGATAGATAGAGGGTTTTCTTAGCTGTTAGGGCTCGACAGTACTTTTAGTATGGGTGTATGGGTTATTTATTGTATGCGGTAGATACGTAGGTCAGGGACCAAACAATGGAATTCCAAGAGGGTGAACGATTAACATGAGACCTAGGGTTAGGCCGGGGTTAGAGTGCACAAAATGGATCAGGATTTTGGAACCCCAAGTGGGTGAAACAGTCTAGATGGGAATGATGACCAGGAGGGGTGGTCTAAGGAGATGCTCAACAGTTTAGAGTGGTCCAGATAGACTAAAGGTCAGAGGGGCGTACTAGTCAGGCCGATGGCTCGGAGAACGGTTCAGACATGCTAAAGGTTCTGAGAATGGTCCAGATAGACTAAAGGCCGGTGGGGCGTACCAGTCAGGCCGAAGATTCAGATAACGGTCCAGTCATGCTGAAGACTATGTTTGTGTTTGTAGATCTGTGTCCAAGTATTGAGTATGCTGCTATGTTATAGCAATCAGTAGGTCTATCCCCAAGTATTGAACATGGCAATGGAGTATGCTGAAGATTTGTATGGGGTTTTTTAGTTATATGATCCTGTTCTGAGTATATATGTGTTATGGGGTAGCAACCTGTTCTACAAGTGGATAGTGTAGGGTGAGGTTTCCGCACTGTGATACTTGTTGGTGTTGTTAAGGAAATTGATTAGGCATTATTGGGCAATGAAGGAGGTGAGTACCTCCAGGGTGGAGTGCTAGACAACTGAAGTGATGATAGCAGTGTTGATAGGTTATCGGGAGCGTTCCAGTCATGAGCTGAGGACCGGAGAGGGTATACCAAACTCACGTTGTGAGCTTAGAGGCAATCCAGACCTATGCTGAGGACCATGTACGGGTATCCCAATCATAAGTTGTGGGCATAGAGATTGTGTGGTCATGTCTCTTGTAGGAGCTTTCGGAGGGGTTGTATTGTTGAGATTCGGGGGAGTTGCACTCAATTGTGACGAATCAGAGGATGGTGGATGAGACGCAAGAATAGATACTTGGATCTCAGGTTATGAGTATACTAAAGTTATGTTCATAGAGGTATTCCAGTCTAGGGTATTCCATCATGAGGATGAATGGACCCTATGATTGATTGGACCTGATATATTTGGTATTCCAACCCGAGGTTTGATTGGGCCAAACATGAGTGGGATACGAGGGTATTCCATCCTAAGGATGACTGGATCCGTCGTAGGCATGCCTGGTATTCTAGTATGAGGCTGATTGGGTGAGGCATGAGTGTTCATGTTTATTAGTGGATTGATTTTGTATGATATTTTGGGAGTTGAAGGACGTATTATCCTGTCAACATAAAGGGTTCTCTTCAGGAAGTGGGAAATTTGGGTTTCCGATACTTTGGATCATCAGGATTTTGTCTGGTTTTGCCAGTGGTGGTAGGTATGTTGTTGGTGGTAATCGCTTGCGGGGCTATATTCTATGGATGGGTGGACGACAAAGAGTGATATGGTAGATTATAGTTAGTCATTTGTGGACATCTTATCTAGATGGTCTATTAGGTGGCATGTTGTGCTTGATCGGGCTGAGGCGATCCTGCTCTATGTAGTAGGCCAATATACCCGGTGTGGGCCGATGGTAAGTCGTAGGCTAAGGTTCAACCTAATATGATCCATGGTTCTATTTTTAGGTAGTAACCTTAGGATCCCAGCGTTGTGATGATACTTAAGACGAATATGGGTAGGTGTGGAAGGTAGTATGGGCCCATACTACTAAAAGCACAGGACCTATAAGCGTAGCAAGGAAGTCACAACCCCCAGAGTTTAGTTAGAAGTTGGTTCCCTGTTATTGTATGGATTATCCGAGATCTTTCTGATGTATTATCAGAATGATGGTTAAGAGACATTTTGAGATCGGATCCGGATCAGGATCGGGAGCTGGCAACCAGGATAGGCCAGTATTGTTAGAGGATCGTGTTAGGGAGATCATCTTGGAGGAGGTGATCGAGATCATTCGGGGATGATTTCCAGAGATGATTGGGTATTTCAAGACCATCGTGGTTAAGTATTTCTATGAGCAATATGCAGCCATTATTGAGACGGCTGTCCAAGCAGCTTCAACAGCTGTTACAACGACAGGGAGAAGAGCTAGTCGAGCTTTCCAGTATCAAGACTTGTTACTGGGACATATTATGATGAGCAGAGGACTGTAGCTACTTGAGACTAGGGAGATGTTCTATACATGTTACATTCCACGGGTTGAGCAGGAAAGGTTAGCACAAGGGTTTCTGGATTCGAGGCCCTGGGGTTGCCCGAGGCCGGAATGTGAATCGTGGGGACTCTAGAAAGGAGTGATGATTATGCTCAGCTAGGGTTTCGCAAATAGAAGTGGAATGGTTAATTGATGGATTGGACTGTCGTTTTATAGGGCAAGGATAATGGCCTTTCAGTTTTTTTTCGAGCTCATGGGGTTAGTCTCTTTCGAAAGACGTTGGATGTCATTAAGGTCGAGGAGCCAGTAATATCATTGGATGACAATTAGGTCGATGAGCGCCTGAATTATGTTGAGAGGCCCGTTACCATTCTATAGAGGTAGGTGAAGGTTCTGTGGAACAAAGAGATACCTTTGGTAAAAGTAGAGTGGGACCACCGAAGAGGGTCCAAGTGGATGTGGGAGCTGGAGGCGGGAATGTGGGAACACTATCCAAGGTTGTTCACCGCAGCAGACTTCGAGGACGAGGTCTAGTTCAAGTGGGTGAAAATTATAACGCCCCGATTCTCGAGTATCAATTTATGATTATAATTCTCGTGATTTCAAGGTCTACTCTACGAGTTTGTTGCCTGACTTGTCGAGTAGCAACGACGGGTTGGTCCACATGTTTAAGTGTCCTACTCGCCTAGTCCAAGAAGGGACTTGACGATTAGGAGTTGGAGTATGGAACACTAATTCCAGGGTTTTGCACCATATTTAAAGAATCATTAGCCTCCTCAGCCACCCCATACATCCTCTTGATAGTCCATAAACCCTAATTCGTGTGAGAGTGCTCTATTTGTGTATTTTAAGCTTGGAAAAGGATTCTTGGTGAAAAGAGCTTGGAGAGAAAGTGTCTAGAAGCAAGGAAATGGGGGATCTCGATTCTACCTCAGTTGACATACCCTGGAAGGTATCAAGTCGTTATCTTGGCCTCATTCATTCTAGATCTCGTTTGGAGTCATTTTTAGGGCTTTTCTAGCATATTAGGATGCTTTTCTTGTGTATAAGCTAAGATCTGAAGTTGGAACTTCAGATCTGAACTCTCTGTGGTCTCTAAGTCCATAAAGCTTTTAGCTTTAGCAGTTATGAGCCTCTCCTTATGTTTTCAACTAAATTACAAGCTTGGTTTTGTCATTATAATACTTTAGAGCCTTGGATGCATGTAAAGTTTGCAACTTTACATGATAAACATGCCTTGGGGGACTGGATCTGCAATATGGAAACTTATCATGGATTAAAAGCATCTGAATAAATGAAGGACTGAAGGGACTCGACGAGTTGCTTGGTCAACTCGACAAGTCCGATGAATATTGTCGTGGACTCAGCGAGTTTGTAGGGTGACTCGGCAAGTCAGTTAAGGTTTTCCCGGTTTTTGGCACGCATGAACTTGGCAAGTTGCAAGGGAAAATCGATGAGTTAGCCAAGAAGTTTATGACCCCAAACATGAGGAACTCGAAGAATTACTAAGACAACTCAGTGAGTTGGTGAGTTATGCAAGGAACTCGACGAGTGGCTAGTTGTACTCAACGAGTCGGGTCAACATGGATTGTTGACCTTGATCATTGACTTTGACTTTGACCAACATTTGACCATTTGACTTCTAGGGCATTTTTGGAAGTTAGAACTTCATGAGTATGGTTCTATGTTGAATATAGGTGGAGGCGTTTGTTGCGGTGACCTAAGAGTTTGAACTTATCTTTCGAGTCGATAGTTGCGAGGTGAGTTATCGTCACTATACTCAAGGGTATAAGGCACCAAGGCCAGCCCTTTTCGGATTATTATCATGATATGTTATATCCTGTTATGATCTGTTAAATCGGTGTTCTGGTAGATGGGATGTTATATGTTGGTATGATCTATTAAATTGGTATCCTGGTAGATAGGATGATATATGTTGTTATGATCTGGTAGATCGATATCCTGGTAGATAGGATGATATATGCTATTATGATATGTTAGATAGGTATTCTGGTAGATGGGATGTTATATGTTGTTATGATCCGTTAGATTAGTATCCTGGTAGATGGGATGTTATATGTTGCTATGATCCGTTAGATTAGTATCCTAGCAGATAGGATGTGGTTATGTAGTTATGATCTGTTAGATCGGGGTGTCTGTCTATAGACTGTTATGTAATTACCTATTATATGTGCACATGATTGATTGGTAGTTGAGGGTATTCCAACCTGATGGTTGAGGGCTTGGGGTATTCCAAACCGATGGTTGATTGGACCTATAGTATGTTGGCATTCCAACCCGATGGTTGAGGGCCTGGGTGTTCCATCCTGATGGATGATTGGACTCATATTATGTGTTATATATGTATTGTGTGTGGGCATTCCAACCCAAACATTGTGGACCAATAGTATTCCATCCCGAGGATGATTCGACTCGTAGTATGTTGGCATTCCAACCTGATGGTTGAGGGCCTGGGATCTTCCATCCCGATTGATGATTGGACCCATAGGATGCTGTTTGTCATTGTATGTGTATTGTTGTGTGTATGGGTATTTTGGGGACAACTCACTAATCTTTCGCGCTTACAGTTCAGTTTATTGTTTCAGGTTCAGCGGATGGCCACTGGAAGGCAAAGGCATGACCATACACTTCTTCGATTGATAATTATGATTTATGGAAACTTTGATATTTAAATTATTTTTGAAAACAAATTGTAAAGACTAAATGCTTTTAAACGATTTAAAATATTTTAAATTGGTTCGAATTTTATGTATGTTACACTTAGCTTGATTAAGTATACTCTCAAAGACACAAAGATTTCTATGTGATCCTTGAATGGTAGAAATCAACATAGTTTTTCAATGATCTCATTCGTCCAATCATATTTGTATTCAAAAGTAGTTTATTCTTATTTTGTAGTAAATTGTGTCATTATGTTTTTCATGGATCTCATTCCAATAAAACTTACTCTTAATTCTATAATGAAGTCAAAAATCCATATATAGTTCATAATTATTTGTGTCTGTTTAGAAATTAACATCTTGTGTAGCTCTTTCCATTAAGATCCTTTCTAAACTGATTGTCTCATATGCATTCTCTTCGTTCTTCTAAAGTACTCTTAGAATGCTCTCTTAGTCATCTAGTGAATTAACCATGCATTCAATTAGTATCCTATGACATGTTTACAACATGATCAAATACTATGTCCTATGCATAATATGGGGTAAATGATGAATTCATTTGCCATGTAAATAGAATATAAATCATTTCATTTAGTTCAGGCCTATGTATTATTTACTTTTAAGGCTAGCTTAAAATAGTGCCATATAACAATGCTAAGATTTCTCCAAAAGAATCTTGTGTATTGATCCCTTTCAAGATTTGCCAATATATGTATGAGGACATGAAACTTTTAATAATCATTTTTATCTATCCCTTATCGATTTTACATTCCAAGTATGTATCTTCTCCTTCCTAAGTATTTCATTTTAGAAACACTTTCCGAGCCAAGGTGAAAACAACCTTGCGTAGTCACAGTGTGATTTCAAATGATTAAGTATGTCTCATTCATACAAGATTAGGAATTTCACTATGCCTCCACTAGTTCTTAGTAACACACATGTTTTATTCATTTTAATATAAAAATATACTTTGTGGTTTTATATTGAAATGATGGTTGCAACATCGAGGTGTTTGCTTTATATCCACAAGTGGATCTAAAGCTCTACCCATTTTGTTAGGATATATTTGATTAAGAAAACCACAAGGCTAATCTATATAGATATCTTTTAGTGGATGTATATTAAAAAAAGCAGTATTTATTGAAATCTATTTACTATATCTCATATTCAGAATATGAATTTATAGTAAATAATATCCTTGTTGATCTAATCACAGCTACTTATGAAAAAGGTTTGATCACAATCAATGTCATGAGTAAGATGAGGACCATAGTCAATGACATGAGTATCAGAGAATCCTTTTAACTACAAGCCTTGCTTTAAATGTGTATGGTTATCCATGTAATTTATTCTTTCTAGAAGAATCATTTTCTCCTTCTATCCTTGCTATAGGGAGAAACTTTAATCAAGCCCCTACTTGAATCTCAAACATGGATTACATCTCATATTCATGACTCTAATTCATTTATCATATTCAAGATACGACATAGCATCTGGGTATTTGATGGATTTTCTAGAAACCATCAATAAAAGATCATCAATGAGAGATTCCGCATTTCTCAAATCATAGATGATTTATACCATTAATGCAAACAATTTTTTTTTTATGTATAGCTATTACTCAAGTTTAACAATCATTGTTAAAACTAGTGTTGTTGAGAGAAAAAACATGAGACACACTTGAACAAATGTTAGAACAAGTATAGTTGCGGAATAGTTTATCTAAAAGGTTCATAAAGCTCAACAATAATAATAAGTTAGAGTTAGATAATTAGAAAGTCAATTGCGGAAATGTAAAGAAATATAAATGACAACAGGTAATATATCAAGTATACACATAAGTTGATTCATAACATGGAATGCATTCAGACCAAGTTAGTGAGTGAGATCAAGTGTAGTGACAAAGTCACGAGTGACTTGCTCCTAAGAGAAGTAATAATCAGTTATGTTCGAGAGAACTTTGAGAGTAAGAAGAGTAAGAAGAGATGCATAATTGAGGGATGTAATTGATAGGTTTGAAGGTGGTTCAGGAGGTCTATTAACTGAGAAAGAATGAGCTCTATATATAGAGACTAAAGAGTTACATTGGATCAAATCTCTAAGAGTAGCCATGCAAGGCATAATGGACAATAGAGAATATTACAGAAAACTAGATAAACTTAAACAAAGTAAAGAATAATTAAGACTGCGGTTTGATGATGACTTCGGATGAGGTTGTTGATAAGGGTTTGACTACGGATCCTTGAGGGCTGCGGTAGGCGAAGTTTAAGAGGGTCACTTCCATGATTCAACAATTTCCCCCTAAGTGACCTCTTTAACTTTTCTTCACTTATCAAGTTTTAGGAACTTGATCAGAATCCACCAAAACTTTATGATATTTTCTAACCAGGTGATGCTTCTTAATATCTCGAACTTGACTTTGACAGTTGTGTGTTTTGATTTTTCTACTGCCGGTTGGTCAGATTTCAAGTTGCTTTCTTGTAAGATGACTCATGGAGGTCATTGGAATGAAGTATTTGATCTTATCGACCTTTCTTTTGAAAATGACTCCAAGTTCAGGGAAGTTTGTTGCACCTAGGGATTTCTCTTGATAACCTTTGGTAGGCATTGGTGCAGGATCAAATTGAGGTAGATTAAACTTCTTTTCCAGAACCGGATGAACTTCCGCATCAATTTTGGCGAATTCGCAGAGAGTTTCCTTATGAAATGTGCTTGCCCTTTCAAGTGTTATTTTCATCATTGGATGCTTTTCACATTTCTTTTGGAACACATTTGCTATTAGAAAGACTTCTTCTGGATTCATACAGGGGAAATCTGCTTGGGTGAGGACATAGTCCTGATTCCTTCTTGTAAGAGTGTACTGGATGAAGTCAGCTTTCATGAATTTTCGGGGCTTGAAGTTCTTGACTGCGGATGGTCTGTTATTAGACCAGATTTTCTATATGGAAGAAGCATATTTGGCATATAATCGATTGAGTCTCTCGAATTCCACAGGCAGTCTTTTGTGATCCGGTCGGCTAAGGTTAAAGGGCTCAAATACAATGAAGTATTTGGCATTAGGAGAGATTGGAACATCCCAGTATCCGTCTGAGGGAGGTTCAGCATAGGTAAGGTAAGGTTTGTAGTCATCATCCAATAGTCTGCGGTGGGGTTAATCCAAGAATTAATCAAGGATTCATCCAAGGTGATGTAGAAACCGTTTTCTATCTAGATGAGTTCAACAAATTTGGCTGCTTTCCAATCTGATTTCTTCTGTTTCATCGGGTGAGAGTCGTTGGAGTGCTCGGATTACATATTGGATGCTAGATTCTTGAAGTGAGGAGGAGTCTCAGGTCATTCAGGAGAAAGAACGATTGTCTGTTGCGGTGGAGGGGACTGATGGTTTGGACTCTTGTGACGAGACGGTTGCGGTGAAGGAATTTTCTCAGTTATGAATGGGGGGGGGGGGGGGGGGGGGGGGCTTCTATGATGACAAATGATGTTTGAGTCATGGTCTTCTTCATGATGGTCTTCTTCACTTCCACCTATTGAGGAATTCAGAACCAGAGCTTCCTCAAGCCATTGTTTGAGGCCATCGACCTTGGCACACACCTCCTAAAATTGAGCTTTAAGAACATTAGCCAATTGCTGGTTTTTTGGGATGGCGGTGTTGAAGAGAAGCCGATGAATCTCCTTTGTCAGTGTAGAATTTTAGGGCCATGAAAATTGGACGATAAGGATCATTGAAGTCTTTTGATGGTTGAATGAAGGACTGAGATAGTGGACTCATAGGCAATGTGAATCTTAACTATCAGTTTCTATAAGAGAGTGCACTGATCCGCAATAGCTTTTTGTAAATTTTCCTTGATTTCGGGTACCTCAGAGATGAGGCGCTCCGCAACAGCCATGAATTGTTTATGATCAGCTTGGCGACTTGTATCCAGGGATCGGATTCCTATTTCAACTTTTACAGATATTTTCTCAGCAGCCAGTCTTTCACGGGTTTCCAGTCTTTCAATTCTTTCAATTAAGGACTGCGGTACTGGATGATCTTCAGATTGCGATTAAGTGGACTTGATCGCAACAATAATTTGATCTACATTGGACCTTAGACTCAAAAATTCTTTTCTATACGCAACCATCTTCTTTTTCTTCTTTTTCTCCTTGGGCTTGGAGGTTGAATGTTGAGAACCACTCGATTCCTCTTCCTCATCAAACATCACCATATCATCATAAGAAGGGTTAGGCTAATTTACCTTATTAAAATCATAATCATCATATCCGAAGGTAGGAGCGGAGCTAACTTCTATTGTTGTTCCTTCGTCTTGAGAATCTCTAGCAGTTGGAGTTGGAGATGGAGGGAGTTTAGACGTACCTTCACCACCATGAGTGGATTGAGCCTTGTGGATCGTATCGTCCATTTTTTCCATGAACTCTTGTACTTTCAGAATGGTGGATACGGTATGGCCATTATTGATTGCGTCCGCCCAATATTTAGCTACTGATTGAATCTCTAGTTGTTTCTGTTGAAGTTTCTTTGTTCGACGAGCCTTTCTTGCTTGAAAGGCCCTATGAAAAGCGGCATATTTCTTTGCTTCGGCTTCATTGGTAGGTTAATATGTACTCCATCAGTCATTAAGATCGATGTCGTCAATTCTTTAGAACGACACCGAGGTGTCCCTCGGGTTCACAGATCCTTACACATTTATGCTCAACGTGCCTAAACCACCTATAAAAGATGTAAGCAGAGTAGGATTTCCTGAGCTTCCTCGGTCTCCTTGACCTATGGTCAAGTCTATCCTCGACTGAGTTTTGGGAAGGGCTGAAGAATTGCCCTGCGGTTGGGAAGGTGTTAGAAGTGTTTGGATTACAGACACAAGGATAGATTTCAACTCTTCAAGGGAAAAGAAATGTAGAAAGGAAACCCTTGAGACCTTAGGGCAGAAACCAGCTCTGTCCCCTTGGGAGTAAGTTGGGGGTGAGTCTCCACATTGAGGTGAAATAGACACACTTTCTGTGTCTGAGTTGTATTCGATAGTGCTATTGAATGGGTGTGCGGCCACCCGAAGGACTATCGGAGCCTTTTGAGAGGCTATGACATCAGTCCGTTCACGCATTGGTCTGTGGGATTGGTTTTTCTTTTCTTGAGGATCGAGATGAGTTGATTGTCCTTATCAGAATCACTCATAGAGGAAGAGTAAGATTGATGTGCATTTGGCTGGTCATCTGTGGACACAATTTGGATAATTTTTCTTTTCTTTGAAGGGTCTGCTTGCTTGGGAGCATCCTTTTTCTTAGGAGTTCCATGTTTCTTGGTGTTGCGGGGACCTTGATGAGCTGAGGCTAACTGCTTGCGTCTTTGTGATAAAGACAAGTTTGATAGAGTGGTGGAGGATAGGGATGCGGTACTACCAGGGATAGTGAGTGAGAATGTGGTTTGTAGAGGCAGGGTAGAAAGGAATGGGGGAATATCTTCTGTAGCCTCTATGTGGTCTGAAACATCAGCAGTTTCAAAACCAAGAGTAGAGAGAATGTGGACTGGTAGCCTTCTGATAGGTCCAAAAGCAGATTGATCAGTAGAGGGATTGTACCTTTTGAGATATTTAGTGATGAGGAGATTGATGTCGTTACCCATGCTAAGTCTTGCATCCGCATGAAGATCTGAGATGCATAGAGACCAAAACCTACCAAAAGTGAGTTCGGTAGGGTTCTCTCTTGGACTTTCTTTAGGAATGTACTACAAGAAGTCGTCCCATAGGATCTGACCATAGTTGACATCATGGCCAGTGAAGATACTCCATACCAATTCCAAAAGCTTGAGGCCCATATTATCAGTGCCTCCGGTTCTGCCGGACAGGCTGCAGATCACGAAGTGGCAAACAAATTGCCATACCGCAGGCAACTGATTTTTCTTGAATTCTCCTATGCCTTTGATATTCTTTTGGTAACTCATTTGATAGAGTGAAGAAAGGATGTCTTCCATACTTGGAGTGAAAACCTTGATTGAAGGATGAACTAGTAGGTTAATGGAAGTGAGGAACTTTTCCTTAGTCAAAATTATTGGATAAGGTGTCTACGTCCACAACTATTTATGGTATGTACTTGACCCGACCCGTCATGGTCCATTTGGGTTGCATGGCACCATGCAATTGGATAGACTAAATGAGAGAAATAAGACTTCTACATTATTAAGATATTATAAGTTCTAATATATTAATAATATTATTTAATTAGTTTGATCCAGAATTAATTTAGAATTAATTAAGTGATCAAAAGATAACTAATTAAATATATGGGTTGATTATGTAAATCATCCATAACTTGTATAGTGGGCTAAGATGCTCCATGGATTATCAAGTTGGGATCCACCCATAGGAAGCTCCACGGATGCTCCATGGGAGTTAAAAACCCATGGGTCAAGGAAATGAAGAGTCATGACACATTAGGGTTTACATGGTGTAACCCTAGATGTGTCAACACTATATAAGGAACCCATTCTCCTCCAAAATCGGCTACACATGAACAAGTGAGGGCTAGGCCGATATTTGCAAGTGTAAAATTCTTTCAAAGTTTACTCCTTTGCATTTGGTGTTGTGTGAAGCATTTGATGCATCACACTTGGGATGCTAGGCTCACAAGGTTTCAAGGATCATAAGCAACAACAAGGTAAGTTATTCTATCTTTCATTCAAATTAAAAATTATTCACAATGTATGCTAGATAGGAATATAACCTTTGAATTCAACTTTGCATGATTATTAGACAAACATATATCCAAGGTTATTAGGGTTGCCTATACACTTAGGAAGTGTTAGAATGCTCAAAACCCATCAAGAATGACCAAAGAATCGTTTACCAAATTTAGATGCACCTCTTGTAGATTTTCGAGGGATCAAGACACTGAGAAGGCACATTTGAAAAGAGTTGAGAGAGGAACCACATATATGAATGAATCGAAGGGACCAAACAATGGGTGATTGGACAGAAACTTGATCATCAACTTGATCGGAGCATTGTAGGAGGAATGCTTTTCGAACACAACCCTAAAATTGCTTGAAGCAATCGTCGGCATTTGGTGCCTTGATGCAGAGTCTGAACCAGTAGGATTTGCAGATGCAGATGCCTTGGAGTGTTTCTTGGAGATGCCTGATTTCACCATTTTTGGTGTTGAAGAAGGTTTGCAAGAGAATAGAGTGCAAGTAAAAATTCGAAGTTCAAAAAGCGTAAACCTTTCTTTGGGAAGAAGAAGGGGGTTTTATAGTGGGTAATTGGAGCGCAAAAAGATTTTACCCTAAGTGAAATTAGCTAAAAAACCAGTTGGGTGTTTTCTTGGATTAGAAGAAAACATCTCAGCCACAGATTAAGAAAAAAGTTTATTCTATTTTTTGAGATTTACCAAAAAGGGTTAGCATTTAATGAAGTGTCATAATTCAACACCACGTCTGAAGAATATGTGGTGAAGGCGGGATTAATCCGTTGTATAAAAAGGGAAGTTGTAACGGATCGGACGTTTTGGGGTAATAGGAAGGGACACGTTTAATGGAAGTGACAGGTTAAAAGGGATTTGATTTTGAGAAATCGTTCTTTATGTCATCATACCTAAAATAGGTCTGACACATGGTTTATTAAAAAAGAATGGGACAGTTACACAAAGAATTTTTTTTTAATGTTTTTCCTATTTAATGAAGGATCATTAAATAGCTCACCATCTTCAAAAAATTAATGAAACAGTTTCAAAAAAAAAAAATCAAAGTGTCTGCGGATTGAGACTTCATTTCCCATGGATCATTTGTCATTGAATGGATGACTGCGGCAAAAGAACTTTCAGGATATAGTCTTTGATGAAGTGATACCCTAGTTCAATATGCTTGGTCTTTGAGTGCTGAATTGGATTGTGAGAAATCGCTATAGCACTTTCAGAGTCAGAATAGATTGGTATCCGCAGCATTCTGTATTCGTAGTCCAATAGTTATGTTTTCATCCATAAGACTTGTGAACAACAGCTGGCTGTGGCTACATATTCAGCTTCTGCGGTAGATAGAGATACACAATTTTGTTTTCTTGATGAACAGCTGATGAGTCTTCCACCCAGAAATTGATATCCACTGGAGGTGCTTTTACGATCTAGTTTGCATCGAGCATGATCCACATCAGTGAATGCTCGTAGACTGAAGTCGTTCCCTGCGGGGTACCATAGGCCAAGAGTCTTGCTACCATTTAAATACCGTAGAATCTGCTTGGCTGCGGTCATATGTGACATTTTTGGGTCAGCCTGGTAAAGACAATATCTAGTTGGGTTGCGATGAGGTACATCAATGAGCCAATAATACCTCTATATGTCTTGTGATCAGCTGATTCACCCGAGGGATCAATAGAAATCTTATATCCGAAGGCCATGGGGACCTTAATTGAAGAACAATTGTCCATTCAATATTTCATTAACAGTCAGAGGTGTATTTCTCTTGATGAAGTTTGATGTTCTTGTGAGCTGTGTATGCTAAGAAGATTCAGATAGCTTCCATTCGAGCTATCGGAGCATACGTTTCATCATAGTCAATACCTTCAAGTTGAATATATCCATTGACAACTAGCCTTGCCTTCTTTCTGATGTCCGCACCAGATTCATCCAACTTATTCTTGTACACCCATCTAGTACCAACAATGGTGTGGCCTTGCGGATTTGGAATGAGTTGCCATACTTTGTTCCTTTTGAATTCTTCTCGCTCTTCTTGCATTGAGGGTATCCAGTCTGGTTCTATTAATTCTTCTTTGATCGTTCGAGGCTTAACCGAGGATAGAAACATTGCGTAGTGACAGTGATTAGATAAGTCCTTGGATGATCGAGTATGGATTCCAGCAGATGGGTTGCCGATGATTTGACCTGGTGGTTGGTCTTTCATCCATACATGTAGACGGGGTTGCAGATGATCAACAGCTGCGGTGGAGGGAATGTCTTCAATATCGGAAGACTCTGCAGTTGTGGACGGCAATTCCCCCTGGACATGAGAACATCCTTTTGAATTGTCTTGAACTGGGAAGGTGGGATTTGAGGTTTCTTGGGTAGATGGTGAGAGTTCCCCCTGGAGTGCAGATGGGAGTTCCCTTGAACCTGTGAAGGTTCCCCCTGGATTGCAGATGGGAGTGTGACAATCCTTGAATCTGTTCTTGTGTCAATGTTTTCTATGTTTTCATCATCCATGTCCGAAGAAACGTTTGATGATTGAAAATATCTACGGATAATGATTGGAGCTGCATCTTCTAGTATTAGAACTTCGATGGTTGTTGTTTGGTCCAAAGTAGATTTTTCTTCCTCAACCGGCGATGTGGAGGTATTTAGTGATACCTCATCGGATAGTGTAGGACCAGATACATAAACATGCTGTTGAGCTTCCAGGGACACAAGAACTTTGGATAACTTGGCTATTTCTATGGGGTCAAAGAGATCGTCATAGTTTACTTCAATTATATATAACGGACCCGAAGAAGCAGGAACATCACTTTCTAGAATTATTGTGGTTTTGGTTGATGGAGAGGTGTTGCGAATGTGATAGTCATCAAATTTCACGTCGAAGCTTTCAATTATCAACCTTGTGTCTTTAATGAGAACTCCATAAGCAACTTTGTTAGTCGAGTAGCCAAGCAAGATGCCTTCATCAGACTTTGGTGTGAATTTGTTAACGTGGTCTCTGTTGTTGATTATGAAACTTATACACCGAAATATATGGAAGAATCGGACATTTGGCTTCCGGTCGTTAAGTCCCTCATACGGTGTTTTGTTGAGACGTTTGGACATAATGGTTCGGTTTTTTACAAAACAGGTTATGGCCACTGCTTCGGCCCAAAAGTAGAGAGGAAGGTGGGTGAAGTTGGGCATAGATCTGGCAGCTTATACTAGAGTGCGGTTCCTTCGCTCTACTACCCCATTTTTTGTGGTGCGTAGGGAGCGGAAAAGTTGTGAGTAATGCCTTTGGAAACCAAGAAACTATTTAGTAGATGGTTAGTAAAGTCGGTTCCGTTATCAATGCGGATACGTCTAACTGGCAACTTGATCTAAAGTTCAATTTCCTTGATGAAATTGATCAACACCTGCATTGTTTCTGACTTGAGTCATAGAAAGAAGACCCATGTGAAACATGTGAAATCATCCACTATAACCAGTATGTATTTCTTGTGATGAAGACTGGCTATGGTAGATGGACCGTAGAGATCAATGTGCAAGAGTTCCAATGGTTTAGAAATTGTGGAGTCAATCACCATGGGGTGACTTGCTTTGAATTGCTTTCCACATGCAGGACAGAAAGTATCATTGCAGAACTTGAGGATTGGAAGACCTCTGACTAGTTCTTCGGTGACCAAATTATTGATGTATCGGAAGTTGAGATGAGCTATCTTGTGGTGCCAAAGCCAACTGACTTCGGATACTGCTTTGGATAGGAAGCATAACTGCAGTTTGCCTATGATCAGAGATACGTCCAAAGGATACATAGTAACTTTAGATCTACACTTGATCAGGAAAGTGTTCCTATCGCTTGTCATTACATAGAAAAATTCGTCATCAAATTCAACACGGTGGCCTACCTTACATTGTTGACCAACACCATAACCTTTTGAATAGAGAAGCTTCCCATTGTAACAACACCATAACCTCAAATTATCCCATTCGAATTGTTCCCGAATGTGACATTTCCACCGTTGCTAATTGGCCTGGAATCTCAAAGGTATTCTAAACTTCCTGTGATGTGCAAGGAGCAGGAACTACCGATTAACCATTCTTCTTCTTGTTCCTCCTCGCACAAGGCCTGAGAATTACACGGTTAGTTTAGGCATCCAAACTAGTTTAGAGACTGGGACAAAGTATGAGTTTCTGATTGATGCATGAATTGAGGCTGCAGGGATTCGTTTCGTGTCAACTTCTAATCCTAGTCATGGGTGTTTGTGAGTTTTTGGAGGGTTGCGTTTTTTTAAAAGTTACGAGGTTTCTAATAAGTATCGGATTTGACATGAGATAAACCTTTTTGACCACTACATTGACATTGACATGCTGAAATTTTGTCTTTTGTTTTGACACTTTGTTTGGTAAGTGGTCGGAAGCATGATGTACGCTTGTGAGCGGTCCGTGGTTGGTAATATATGACATTAGCGCTGTTGGAATTTGAAAAAAATTTGTTTCGAGAAAGATTTAGCATGTGTAGATTCTTTGGACCTTTTTCTAGGATTTGGTAAAATGCCCTTCCACTTGTTGAAATTTTGATGTGATTTTAAAAGTGTTGGCATGGGTAAGATACCCTTCCATTTTGGATCATATGAGGAACAGATTTGAAAACCATTGCTTCGAAAAGATCTTTCTTTATTTTGGGTTGTGTTAGATGAGTTAGGTATTGATGTTGAAACTGTACATTCCTTTTTGCATTTTTCTTGATGGGAGAGTTTTTTGAAAAATAGTGAGCAAGAACAAACTTTTCTGGACTCTTAGATTTTGTAAATATTTTATTTTTAGAAAAGGTTTGTTGATTTGTGCCTCGGTATCAAATTTCCTCTTTCAAATCCTTTTTTGCTAATGTTTTTGGAGAACCGCAATCATTAGTGTTCAATTGCGGTTTCCTAGAAACCTTTGAAAATTTTTGTTAACGAGGGCTTGACTCATCCGAACTTGAAGGTTCCGGGTTTTGAGAGAATTAACCTACTTCAAAGTTCTCTATGGGTAGTTCATGGCGAATTGGTTGAAGAGTCACAAAGCCTTTTATTGTGGATTGTGGTAAGGATGACTTAGCTACTGTAGCGTAAGTCTGAGTTGTGACTGCAGTGGGACTTTTCTGAGGTTCATGACTGCACTGAGAGACATTGTGGTCTGAGCACAAAGATAGAAAGCCCTGTGAAACTTCGGGACTATCTATGACAATTTCTTCCTCGACAACTGATGAGGTCTGAGAATTTGAATTGATTGTGCAACAGATAGGAGTTTGATCACTTGTGTGACCGGAAACCTCAAGCACAATTTCCTCAATGACACAATTATTACTTAGATTATGAAATCTTCCGAAATATGTTCTGATATCTTCGGGAAAAGTCTTGTCATTGACTGGGAAATGAATTTCTCGGTCCGAAGGGACATACAGTCGATCTTTGTTAAACCGGGGTGAGGAATCCTTTGCGGTAGGATATGTTGGGTTTTGAGCATTCTAACACTCCTAAGTGTACATGCAACCCTAAATACCTTGGATCTTTGTTTTCTCTATTATACATGCAAATATGATCTTTCCAAGGTATTTATCCTAACTAGCATAATAACATCGATTCATATGAATATATCAAGTTAGAATTACATACCTCTTTGATGTAGAATGTCTTCATGAAGCTTGAGTGCCTAGTGCCCCAAGTGTGACACCTCAAATGGTTCACACAACACCAAATACACTTTGAATAACTTGAGAGAACATACACACTTCATGAAATCAGTTAGGCCTTTCTATTCACTCACTATGGCTGATTTTGTCATCAATAAGATGCTTATATAGTTAGTGACAATTAGGGTAAACCCTAATTGCCATGGCTTTCCATTTCCTTGGATCCATGGGTTCAAATACACCATGGAGCATCTTATGGGTTTTAGCCCATCTTGACAATCCATGAAGCATTAGCCCACTATACAAGTATGGATTATTTACACAATCAACCCGTATATTTAATTAGTCTTCTTTTGATCACTTAATTAATCCTAGATTAATTCCTGATCAATACTAATTAAATAATCTTATTAATATATTAGAACTTATAATATACTAACAAACCTTAAGTGTTGTTTCTCTCATTATAGTCTATCCAAATGCATGATGCCATGAAACCCAAATGGACCATGTCGGGTCGGTTCAAGTCTCACCAATTATAGTTATGGACTTAGACATTAATCCAATAGTCTCCCACATGTATAAGTCTAAAACTATTATTGCGTATGACTTCAAGAACTAACTAGCAATCGTAGCTCTCAAAATCTTCTATCGAACTCTGACCTTGCCGATGATCTCTGACCTTTGTCAATGACTTGTGCATTAGATAAGGGATCATATATTCCTCCATTCTAGATATCATATGGACTGAGACATGGATTATAATAATTCTATCTATCCATTTGTCGTTTCCCGATTTCCGATTTATGACTATTGACTAATTGAACAAATCAAATCAGTCCAGGCCCGGCCGAGCACTTACATTTGTCATCACCAAATCATCGAGGGCCCCACAGATATCGCTTTTATCCTGAAGGTAAAAGGAATAGATAAACTTCAACTCATATGGCTTGTTCTAATACTTGTTGAATCATACACAAAGACACGTTTTATAACATCGAGTTACCAAATGCATTTTCGTGCAATCAATGTACAACCAACTCATAGTAACAACTCATATCTCTAGGTTTGAAGAATATAAGATATTTTCGTCTCATGATCACTCATGATAAAATCCATGAAGTGAATCCAATTAGCGCGGGTTGAATCCAATACTCAAAACTTATGAGCACTCATGAGTGTTGTAGCCCTTTGTCCAACATCTTAGACCTCTACAAGCCAACCCATGACTGTCTTAATTCATATCTACTTCCAACATATGACCGACTGTGGATGGTTTGAATAACTTAGTCATCCAGAACAATGACCTAGTTATTCAGGAAGTTATAACATGCAAAGTGAAACACAATAATAATTCAATCCAATATGGTATCAAAAACTATGAACATAAATAAAACACCTTTTATTTATCACCATATGATTACACACTATTCATTGTATATTGTTTCAGCTATCAACTTTATTCTTGAATTTAAAACAATAGTTGTCCCATGCTCCAAGCATGTACACTATGTTTCCTAAACACTAGTCATGTCATACACCAAGTATGCATACTATGTTTGTCTATGATCTTTACTTTGTGAAAGAGATTAATTGAACATAATTCCAATGATTCTCATTTCACAGTCCCAAATCCTTACTACAAATGCAAGAATTCCAAATTCATGCCATTTATTGAAATTTGTTAGATTCTAAACTTATATGCATTGATCCTCTTGTAATGATTATGCTCAAATTCAGAAAGACATGACAACAACCATTACAGAGCATTTCAAAGGAGATAAGCTCCTTGGAAACATCCTTCTTGCATTAAGTTTCCTAATCTTACACAGATTGAATAATTTCTAACTTTGAAACATTTCCAAATTCCATTTTGACTATCACTTCTGAACAAGAGTTGGCTCCTTACAGATTATGCCAATATGGTCCTTCCAGAATTATCACTATACTTCCAACTGTCCTTGAGCAACCAATCTTTGGTAAACCTTAGATTGTCCTCGACAA
Source organism: Lactuca saligna (assembly GCF_052625555.1). Taxonomy (NCBI): domain Eukaryota; kingdom Viridiplantae; phylum Streptophyta; class Magnoliopsida; order Asterales; family Asteraceae; genus Lactuca; species Lactuca saligna. The sequence goes on along the minus strand of NC_136420.1, from coordinate 305,385,140 downwards.
TTGTTTAATCCTTTTAGTCATATCCAATTCTAGACCTTTTCCCATCTTAATGCCCCAGGCATTTGGAAAATTTTAGAAAGGATGAATATAGCACATGTAATCGATCCTATATCCAAAGCATATAGGATACGAGTCATGATTTCTCACATAAAGACTAAACCAGTCTTTTGCTATAATATTTCTATTTGAATTTGCCAAGTTCTCATTATTTCAGACTATGAAAAGGGATGTTGTAATCATAATCGAATTTGAGAACGCAAATAATAGACCCATATACATAATTTCCTTATGTTGAGCCATTCCAACATGAAATTCATATATATATATATATATATCTATATATATATATATATATATATATATATATGTATATATATATATATATATATACATATATATATATCCTTGACTAAATACAATTAAAACCTCAATCTAATCTTTTAGATTTAAGACGAAGTATAATTTCCTCTCCCTTAATTATAGCAAAACAACTCTTTCCCAATTGAAACCTTTTTGTTTTTTATAATTAACATTTCTAACTTGCAACCTTTATCATAATTATCATGATCCCACTAACATGATGATTATTAGCATAACATTTATGCTCCCACTAGCTTTCACATGTACTCAGAAATCAGTTGGACTTCTAGAAATCAATACTTTATTGACTTTCTTACCAAAGTTTAGATTTCTGATACTAGATTGCTTTGATAAAACTTTATCAATATCATACACCTTATCTTAGATAGCTCACAAGTGTGTCTAAACAGTTTTAAGAACTATGAAAAGGGATGTCGTAATCATAGCCTCGATTTTTTAGACCTTTGCCACTTCTCACAAGTCCATGTTAGTGTGCCGGTTAACCACACACGCTCCACTAACAACTTTGAGAATCCAAATATCACAATTGTTATCTAGCTAAAATCTACTTAGTGAAAGTGTTTCCTCACCATCATTTTCATGAATCGGAGAGAAACCTTATGACACTTATATTTAATGGTGTATGTGGTCTTATCCATGTGAATTGTAAAAACCATAGTCACAATACAGGGATAATGAAAAATCCAACCTCATATGGACTGAACTTCAATCTTAATTTCTTGTCGTCTGGAAGCTCAAGGGCCTACCATTGCTTCCAAGTTGTTATGCAACCAAATGAGAACTCTAAGAACTCATATGAAAAGCCAACTTTAACTGGAATAGGCACAAAAATATGTCAACACGATAAGTTACAAACCTCAAGTCGTGTGCTAGTGAAGAACTTTAGGTTTTATTCTTGATTCGTTCTTGAGACTTTCAAGACCTTTAAGACTCCCACTGTCCTCTTGACATATAAGACTTTCTTGTAAAATATTCAAGAGATAGTGTGGATTCTAATCAAGACAAACACTTCACACAATTGGCCTTAGTTGGTCTTTGTTTTATCCAAAACATCACAAATTACCAATTTCAAATGTACAAGAGTATAAAACTTTTACTCTTATATTTGACAAGTGTTTAAAACATTCTTTAAGACATGTCACTCAAGTTACAATCTTGGAGTATGACTCTAAGACTTGTATTGGAACGAAGTATGACTCATCTTCTTGATTTAACCATTCAAACAATAGAAGATTCCTCTTCTTAATCATAAGAATGCACTAATATTTCCTTACATAACTAAAGTACTCTCCCATCTTTCCAGATTTGAGAAAATTTTATCCTTCTGCCTAATTTGATTCTTCTTATTCGCTCTGCCACACGTTGGATCTTATCTAATGTTTCAGAATTTATACTTAAGCTTCTAAGTGTAACCATATTTACTAAACCTTAGTAAATAATGATGAATAGTCTTATCGATCTTTTGTGGTGGACTTAACCAGTGCACAAGAATATGTACTCGATCCCTTAGTCCTTCACTTGACTCACACATCCAAGGAACAAGTAGTTAGTCTTAATTTTTTTCAATGCTTGAAAGTTCTCATTCATCATGTTATACAACTTGCATGATTCCAAGTTTTGGTCCAAATGAAACTTGAGTGATGAGGATCTTTCCTTATTTGGTAAATTTAGACATTACCACAAATGCGAGAATCAAATTCACTTTCCAATATTGCTATCAGTGGAATCTTATAAGCAACAATTTTCCACAAATGTCATTGTAAGGATACATAAAATAAATAAAATAAAAAATTTCCTAACTTTGCGGAAAAACTTATCCTTACAATCCATATGAAAACTTGTTTTTATCTATTCCTAAGAAATATCTCATAACTCCTAAGAAGTAGCTCAAGAATCCGATCTTCAAACTATGCGATAGAAATCCATCTATGCGATCAGATTCAACATATTCTTTCTTTAAGTTCCTTCACTTTTCTTTGATTCTTAAAACATCACCATGTGACCTAGTCACATCATGTATCAAGAATCTCAGAATAGAAACTTAGCAGAGTTAGATAGTGGACTTTACCTGAAGTAGAGTCAAACTTTTTGATTTTACCATCCTTAGGTAAGTTTGGCAGCTTCGTAACTAAAGCCCATTCCTTTGGCAATAGAAACATATGGACCCTTAGGTAATATTACATGGGACTATCTCAGACTTAGCCTTTCTCTTTACCATTTGGTCAACCAAGTTGACTATGGACAATCCCTTTCCATTGAGAAGAGAATGCTTTTCTAGATTTCCTATGTCACTATTGGCCCTGTCCATAAAGTTTTGGGAAGTTGATCTCCTAATAAAATTTGCCTTACTAGTACACCAAATCATTTCTGATTTAGCAGCACCAAGAAAATTGATAAGATCATTAAGGGTCTTGTTATAGTCTATTTCATAGGAGTCCCAAAGGAATTCACTATGTGACATAGAAAGTGATTGAACATCCACTTCCTCTAGACTTTGACACCTAACACTCCCGGCTTGTCAATACGTGACTTCATCTCCAAAATGTGATCACACATAAATCTTGCTTGCCAATAGGGATTAAGTGACCTTAAACTTTTCTAGAACTTATGGGTTAGGGAGAATAATTGGAGGAGGTGAAACAAGTAAAGTTCCAAGAGATTTGGGAAGATCATACATGTCTGAACTTAGACATCTTTTGGGAGATATTCAAGATAGTTGATTTAAATTCCTTAATATGAAACCCAATATGAAATATTAAGGCTAGGACCCAGCAAACGTTTTTATAACTTACAAGATGGATTTCGTAATCCAAGCTATAAAATATTTGAAGGTAGGTGAATGACGATTCACCAATTTCCACCAAGATAAATGAAATGTATTATTAGGTTTTAATTGGATTTGAAACTCCTAGATCTTTTGAGCTTTATTGAACTTCTCAATGGCATATTTCAATGTCGAGTGTGCCCTTCAGGGTTTGTGACTGGGATGCTGAGGATCACAAAACAAGGTGTGAAGTAACCATGCAAATTACTTGGTACCCTTAAGTATTTACCCCTCAATCGATGTGCCGGTTAACCACACACGCTCTATCGATACTATGATAAACATTAATAACCCTATTCCTACCTTGTTGAATACGAGCTAGTATGCCGACTAACTACACACGCTCCACTAACCGACTTAAACAAAGTGCAAAGTGTAATTTCATGGATTAGCACCTTATTCACATTTTCCTATGTAACTAAGATTTAGTATTTACAAGAGTTTAGTTACTTAGTATTTATCATTAATACTTTTAATGAAGGGAGAATTCTAGTCCTTGTCCTACCCATTCGGCTAACGACCCTCCACCAGTCAAGGAAACGGTGGGTGAGGGTGAACACCCATTAAACTCCCATTTTATAGGCAGTAACCTTATAAACCCCCTTATAGACCGGCTTCATGAATGAGGCATGCTAACAGTAAGACTGACTTTACTCTAATATATATATATATATATATATATACATATATATATATATATATATATACATATATATATATATATATATATATATATTATTAACTTATAATATTATAAAATAAAAGGGTTGAATATTAACTTTTAAAATTGTAAGGGCTTAACTTGGAATTAAAGTATTCATGGGGAAAACTTTACAAATTCCAAAACTTGAGGGCATGTTTTGAAACTATTCAAAACTCTTGGATTTTCATAACTTATGAGTTTAATTGAAGTTTTAAAAACTTTAATGAAGAAACTCTTACTCATCCATAACTTAAGGATAAGTTATGGAGTCATAAAACAATTTAATGAGGAAAAAGACTCTTCATTTTGTAACCTATGGCAACTTTTATGAGTTTTAAGATTCATAAATGTGACTTTTAAGTAACTATGACATAATTTTTTTCATTAATATAAATTCACTCATAAAACAAGGTAACACAAAAAACTTTTGGTGATCCATAACTTATTCTTAAGTTATGGAACTCTTTAAAACATTAACACCAAATTTTTTAACTCCATAAAAACTTTGAATCAATTTTTTTTAAAAACCTTTTCATATCCATAACTTATGGAGGTTTCAAAAAATAAAACTCTTTAGATCAAACTATTAAAACTAATAAACTAGTCATATGATTTTATATTTTACTAAATTTGACCTAATTCAACTCATAGGAAATTATTCAAATTTTACAAATAATTAGTTTTTCACAAGAACAAGTAATTATTTTAAAATTTAACAAACTTCATGTTTTTTTTCCTTTTTTTTCAACTTTGAAAATAAAATATTTGCATTAATATAACACAAAACAACCCATGGCTCTAATGCCACTGTTGGGTTTTGAGCATTCTAACACTCATAAGTGTACATGCAACCCTAAATACATTGGATCTATGTTTTCTCTATTATACATGCAAATATGATCTTTCCAAGGTATTCATCCTAACTAGAATAATAACAATGATTAATATGAATATATCAAGTTAGAATTACATACATCTTTGATGTAGAATGTCTTCATGAAGCTTGAGTGCCTAGTGCCCCAAGTGTAAAACCTCAAACGGTTCACACAACACCAAATACACTTGGAATAACTTGAGAGAACAAACACACTTCATGGAATTGGCTAGCACTTTCTGTTCACTCATAGTGGTCGATTTTGTTAACAATAAGATGCTTATATAGTTAGTGACAATTAGGGTAAACCCTAATTTTCATGGCTTTCCATTTCCTTGGATCCATGGGTTCAAATACACCATGAAGCATCCATGGAGCATATTATGGGTTTTAGCCCATCTTGACAATCCATGAAGCATTAGCCTACTATACAAGTATGGATGATTTACACAATCAACCCATATATTTAATTAATCTTCTTTTGATCACTTAATTAATCCTACATTAATTCTTGATCAATACTAATTAAATAATCTTATTAATATATTAGAACTTATAATATATTAACAAACCTTAAGTGTTATTTCTCTCATTATAGTCTATCCAAATGCATGATGCCATGCAACCCAAATGGACCATGCCGAGTCGGGTCAAGTCTTACCAATTATAGTTATAGACTTAGACATTAATCCAATAGGATATCCATTGGACCAACCCCAATTGTATGTATTGTCCATAGTTCCATTATTTACCAAATTTTCGATAGCTTCACTTTCATTGAATAGTTTTTTTATTAATAGATTTACACGTACAATCTCACACTGAGCTAAATCTCTTTGGTTCAAAGCTATTTCTAGTTATGTTTCACTCAACATTCTTGCATCTTTTTCTAACTCTAAATCCTTTTCTAACATGTCCATTTTGAGTCTTTTGTTGTCCATTTGTCCTCTTACATGAAACATCTCTTGGGAAGCTATGTTCTTCTCATCTAAGGCTTTGTCGTAGTCTATAAGTACGACAGCACATGTGTCATTAAGATTGTCTATGAAAGGTTGACATTCATGCATGTTATAGTATAGAGTTTGAATCATAAGTTTTACCTGTTCGATGATGCTTAATGTTCCATTTTTCGCCATGTAGCAGTACTTCTTTTCCAGCTTTGTAGACTCATCATCATCAGCAGTTGCTAGCATGCTGATTTTTCCTTTTCCTTTGATATTGCTAATGGCTTCTTCTTCATCTCCGTATGACCAAACTTGATGGTCTCTTTTGACATGGGCCACGTATGCCCTAGCCTTTTCCTTTTCCTCAAGTTCTTGATCCATTCTAATGAAGAATTCTGTGTCTTTCACCACATTTGCCTTGCAATCTTTTTCAAAATGATTCTCTTTGTTGCACTTGTAACATATCACAAGATCACTTTTATCTTCTGAAGGAGTACTGGAGTCAGTGGCTTGAATGGACTGTGGTGCCTCTTTTGGTTGAGTATTTTGAGATTGTGATGGTAAGTGAGAATATTTTGGGATAACGAGAGTGATTATTTTGTGGGTTGAAGTTATGGTTGAATGAACGTTTGTTGAAATGTTGATTTTTACGAAAAGAAGGTGGTAGCGGGTTGAACTCTTGACTAACAAGAGCAATAGCCTTCTGAAATTCTTCTTCATCATCATACTCTAAGTCGGCTTCGTATGACTACGGTGGAGTGTCATATGAGGGAGAGTAGGATTGATTATGTGGGGCTTGTGCTATAAGAGTGAGTGGTCCTCCAAATTCATCACAGTCTTTGAGTACGGTGGATTCTTGTCCTTGCAGTTCCCCGTAGAGCTTGTAGAGAGACAGGGAATGAATCTTTCTATTTACTTGAACTATCATCTTAGCAGTAGTCCAATGCCTTCCCAAACCATTGAGAAATTAAAGGTTTCTTTCATGCTTACTGCGGATGGTGTCAGCATTTGATAACTAGGTGACTATCAGGTTGAGCCTTTTAAAGGAGTCTTCTAAACTTTCGTCTGTATGAGCTTTGAAGTTGTTGAATTCATTTAATGCAGTTGTGAGCTTCTTATCTTGAGCTTGTTCTAAGCCTTCGTACAAATGCTTGAGAACTTCCCAGATCTCTTTTGTTGATTTGCAGTTTATTATAATGTCCAAGTTTTCAGGAGCAACTCCACAAAGGATTTCATAAAAAGCAATAGCATCATTTTCCATTTTATCGATATCATCTTTTTTGGGATGGTTCAAGACTGGTTGTCCTCCTCCTAGTCTGGTTGAGGCTCCATCAATTCGAACCGGTGAAAGAACAAGGACATGTGGTCCTTCTTCTACGGACCGCCATACATCTCTACCAAGTCTCCTTAAGTATCTTTCCATTCTCTTAGACCAGTGATGATATTCATTCGCCACCAATATTAGAGATCGATTTGGACCACCAACACTATTGGAAACATTCTGAGATAGTGCTTGTGCCATTTTTTTTTAAGAAATGAGCTACAGTGTTATAGAATGCCTTTTGAAAATCAAAGTTTTGTTTTTCAAAAAGCAACCACTATGGCTCTGATACCACTTGTTGAGAGAAAAAACTTGAGACACAGTTGAACAAACGTAAGAGCAAGTATAGTTGCGGAATAGTTTATCTCAAACGATCATAAATCTCAACAATAATAATAAGGTAGAGTTAGATAATTAGAAAGCCAGTTGCGAAAATGTAAAGAAATATAAATGACTTTAGGTGCTATATCAAGTATACACATAAGTTGATTCATAACATGGGATGCATTCAGACCAAGTTAGTGAGTGAGATCAAGCTTATTGATAAAGTCACGAGTGACTTGCTCATAAGAGAAGTAATAATCAGTTATGTTCTAGAGAACTTTGAGATTAAGAAGAGTAAGAAGAGATGCGTAATTGAGAGATGTAATTAATAGTTTTGAAGGTGGTTCAGGAGGTCTATTAACTGAGAAAGAATGAGCTCTATATATAGAGACTAAAGAGTTACATTGGATCAAATCTCTAAGAGTAGCCATGTAAGGCATTTTGGACAATAGAGAGTATTACAAAAAAGTAGATAAAGTTAAACTAACTAAAGAATAATTATGACTGCGGTTTGATGATGACTTCGGATGAGGTTGCTGATAAGGGTTTGACTGCAGATCCTTGAGGGCTACGACAGATGAAGTTTAAGATGGTCATTTCCATGATTTAACAAGTGCCAACTATTACTACATAAGGTTATGGTCCTTGAACTACTTCAACTTCCATGTATCTCCCACTTGCTTTGTCATTAGAATCTTGATTTCTAATAACTTAGCTTTCACAAGAATAAAAGAACCGATTTTTGGTGGGTTTGCATATAACAATCTAACCTACATATAGAGTATTATGCAAATATGTATTTAGTAGATTTTGGGTTTAGAAGCTTTAGTCCAGAATCAGCTTCAAATCCATAAAACATCAACTAATATAAGGATAGAGCCTTTCCATACTTAATCTTATAAAGGGTTTAATCTACATATTAGTTGGTATTTGTATTCAAGATACAATTAATAGTGATTGAAGTATTATCCCAGAAACATTAAAGGAGGATATTTCTACCGATTAGAAAGTAAATCATAGAAAGTAAGATGTAATTCATCCTTTATTATTGTTAAGGCCTTAGATGGTCCTTACAGGTTTGTATCTTAACTTTTGAAACCTTCAACAATGATTTCAAAATTATGTTTTACCACGAAAAATATAATTAAAACTACTATAGTTGTTAACAAAGTTGATTTGGTATCTTGTGCTTAATCTTAGACATTCATTAGAAAGGAAGTCATACATCAAAGTGTATAGTTCCTTAATCATTTTCTCTATACCTTAGTTAAAATGTCATTAGGAATCATTTACATACAAATAATGTTCATATATGTCAAATAAACTACATTATTTTCCTTCAAATATCCCTTTCTTGAAGTTGGAATATGTGAATGCCATTTATATAATAAAGATAACAATGTCAAAGATGAGTTTGACTTAAAACAAGTTAAATCAAAAAGTGATTGCATTAAGAACTTAATTTTATTTATGAAAATATTGATATTTACTTCACAATTCTATTAAGAGATCTAGTCTCATAAATAGAAGTTAGTCATTTCAAAATATGAATATTATCGTTATGAAAAACGATTAAGTAAATGATTAAACATTTGAATAAAATACTAAATTCAAACATACTTTGTTCTAAAACAAATATTGTTTTATATTACAATAAATTTATGTTTTGTGCATAAATAATAAACTAAACTCTTAGAGTGTAGTTCCAACTTGATTGTGCTCAGCTTGGTTACTCTTCAGTAAATATTTGCAGGCCATTTACAAATATTAAATTAACATTTATGTACCAAGTACCTAAGTATTATATGAAAAGTATGAGTTCAATCTAGTAGATACAAGATGTCACACCCCCAAACGGAAATGGCAAAAACGTTCGTGGGCGGAGGATGTCATGTGCAGTATCATAACCATTGCATAATAGTAATCAAAGTAAATTCAACCATTACATTGATAAACATTTTACATCTTGTGTTGATACATAGTTTATATAACATAAAATTTTATAACAAAAGTATAAAAGACGTGACTTTAAAAGCTTCATCTTCTCAAAACCAGTGGGTGTACCTATCTACCGGTTCCCTATGAATACAAGTAATTTTGAAAGTGTATCAACATTTAAGGTGGTGAGTTCAAAAGTATGTTTCTATAATGGAAACATGTCTTTAATCTTTGCAAACGTTTGTATGTTTCTCAAGAAAATCTAATATTTCCTTTAGTAGTGAAAAGTAGTATGAGACCTTAAGACCAAATGTATGTTTGTTATTGTATTTTATAATAGTATATTGTAGTAATCTCGGTTATGAACCCTTTGTATGAAAATCTTTCTGTATGTATGGATGACACCAGCTATAATGTATAATAATGTACTCGTATGAAAACTTGTATGTGAATCCCTGGATACCACCAGTAAAAATTATATTATTGCTCTGTATGAATACCTTTGTATGAATCCCTGGTTACCACCAGTAGTAATGTAATGTAGTTTATTAATTAAAATAAAACCACTTGTCTGTATCCCTGGAATCCTCCAATTGTAATGTATAGTAGTTTTATTAGTTAAAAATAAAAACGTTTGAAGAGTTGTAAACCGTAAAAAATGTTTAGTTTATACTGTTGTGAGTTTCACATAACCATACTTGATGTGAACTAGTGACCTCTACGATGATCTTCAGGCGTCAGAATTTTATGAAAATTTTCACCCCAGACATGCTTGCCTAACTGTAGCTAGCAATTCAGGTGTGGGGTTGTCAGTCCTGTATAGATCTATACACAATCACGCTCTCCCTTCAGGAGGCTTTGGTTATACTGTATAAGATTAGTTTCGTACCCTGGTAGATATAATTAAAGTAGCCCCTTACAGCTCTGTATTAACTAGTTTACGTGTAGTGTTGTAGTGTTCACTTGTACTAGAAAATGTATGTATAACCTTGTAGTAATGTTCTTGTAATGTAAAATAATTATGCTTAAATAATTATTTAGTAATACATCCCTTATACCCGGGAAATATTATAGTGTTCCATAAACTATATCTACCATAGTTTATTTCTTTCATTATGAATAATGTTCTCGAACTTGTAAAATAATGTAACGTATCCCAAACTATACCTATTATAGTTTGTATGTATGCTCTTGTTTCTTGTATTGACTCATTAAAAGTAATGTAATGTTCCCAAACTATACCAATTATAGTTTAATTTTATGTTCTGTACTGTACTAAAAACTTTTGCAATATAGTTTTATGTAGGAAAAACACCCTTACACTCTACATGGTACAAAACGATATAAATATCTAAGTATTTTATGAAAGTGTAGTCAAATCTTTGTTTGTATCAACTGCAAAGGTTTTTGAAACTATTGGAAGTCATTCGTATAAAAACACAAAAGTCCTTGTATTTTACTTGTATCCCCCCCTAAAACATTATAAAATAATGAAAATGTAGGGGCATGAACTCACTTTTGGTATGTGCTCGTGACTAGATGGCGAGACTAAAGAGATGACCCTCGAGTTGGTGTACACGAAACTAATGGTATCCAAATAATATTTAAACACAATTGTATTTAAATTAGTAAAACCATTAATTTAAGTGTTAGAAAACACTTGTTTTTGTGTTGAGAGTAATTACCAAAAATTACACAAGTGTTGAAGAGTTTTCGGTTCCGAGGGGTTTTCGACCAAAAATGGTTCTTGGTCGAACACATTTTTCGATCCTGGACTGTTTTTGGTCACTTCAAGATTTGAAGGATGGTCTTGGTTTTTTTGATGTTCTTGGTGAAAATATGCAGATTTGAAGGTTTTCTCTTGAATGGTATTGGATGATCCTTGGGAGCAAAATGTAGGTATTTTCGAGTGAAAAAGGTGAGAAATGATCAAATTTTCGAAGGAAAAACTTATATACAGTTGGGTTTTCGGCCGGAAAAGGGTTCTCGGCCAAAATCCATTTTCGGTCCGAAGGATTTCGGCCGAAAGCAGTTTGTTGTCACGAGAGTTTGTGGTTTTGAAAGAAAAATCTTTTTTTTCGAGTGTTTTTTATTCCGAAAACTTATATATATATATATATATATATATATATATATATATATAAGCATTATTTATATAATTTAAGTTATTTTCTACCCACACGGACTTAATAGATTGAATAAGACTCAAATGTTATTTATCAGATTTCACTTTTATTGACTTGGAAAGTATCGGGTTGTCTCATTAGCCCCCTATTAGAGGGAATGTCGTCCCAAAATTCTTTCTAAAATGATTACAATCACGGACTAGGAAAAAGAGGTGGGTACTTTTGTTGCATCAGATGTTCTCGCTCCCAAGTGAATTCAGGTTCCCGCTTAGCATTCCAGCGAACCTTAACTATTGGTATGCGACTTTGTTTCATTCGTTTGACTTCCTTATCCATGATTTCTATTGGTTTTTCCACAAAGTTAAGACTCTTGTTTATCTCGATTTAATCTAGCAGAATCACAAGAGTCTCGTCGGATAGACACTTCTTTAGATTTGACACGTGGAAGACGGAATGTAGGTTACTAAGTTCTTGTGGTAGACGGAGTTTGTAAGCTACTGGGCCGATTCTAGCAAGAATCTTGAATGGCCCAATGTATCTTGGATTTAGCTTTCCACGCTTTCCAAAGTATATCATGCCCTTCCAGGGAGAGAACTTCAATAGAATGCGGTCACCAACCTGGAATTCCAAGGGTTTTCTTCTCTTGTCTCCGTAGCTCTTTTGTCTATCTCTAGAGGGTTTTAGTCATTCTCATATTTGTAAAATATTTTCTAAGGTTTCTCGAATGATTTTCAGACCAGTGAGAGTGCTATCAGGACTTGTCCTTTAGCTAGCAGTGTCTCACCCACCTCAGCCCAACACAGAGGGGATCTGCACTTATAGCCATATATGGCTTCGAATGGAGCAGCCTTGATGCTAGTGTGATAGGTGTTGTTATATGAAAACTCGACCAGTGGAAAATGGGTGTCCCATGCTTTACCAAAGTCGATCACACATGCTCTCAGCTTGTCTTTTAGTCTTTGAATGGTTCTCTCACTTTGCCCATCAGTTTGAGGATGATAAGCGGTGATCATGTTTAGCTTAGTTCCAAGAGCCTTCTAAAGTGACTAAGAAAATAGATATGGGCACACCATGTAGTCGTACTATCTCTCGGATGTAAGTTCTAATTAATTTCTCTATCGTGTCTGTTTCTTTGATTGGTAAGAAGTGGGTAGACTTGGTTAATCGGTCAACAATCACCCAAATAGTGTCATGAACACCCGTTGTCTTGGATAATTTGGTAATTAAATCCATTGTAATCCACTCCCACTTCCACTCAATTACTTCTGGCTGTTGTAGTAAATCTGAGGGCTTTTGATATTCTACCTTGACTTTGCCGCAAGTTAAGCACTTACCTACGTAGGTAGCAATTTCGGCTTTCCTGTTTAGCCACCAATACAGTTTCTTGAGATCCAGATACATCTTATCTGAACCTGGGTAACTAGAATATCGAGTTTTGTGGGCTTCATTCATCATGACATCTCTGTACCCACCGAATCTTGGTGTCCAGATCCGGTTCATCTAATAACGAACCCCGTCACCCTTGATTTTGAGGTTCTTCTCCATTCCTCTTAATGCTTCATCTGCCACATTATCTTTTTTAAGGCTTCTAGCTAAGCCTCTTTGATCCGTGTGGATATGTGCGAATGCATTGTCATGGTTAGTGCCTTCACCTTACGACCTGAGTACTCCTTCTGACTAAGGGCATCCGCTACTAAATTGGCCTTACCGGGATGATAGTGAATTCGCATTCGTAATCATTGGCTAGCTCAACCCATCGCAACTATCTCATGTTAAGCTCCTTCTGATCAAAGATGTGCTGAAGGCTTTTGTGTTCAGTGAAGATAGTGCATTTTGTACCATAAAGGTAATGTCTCCCAATTTTTAGTGCAAAAACTATTGCTCCCAACTCAAGATCATCAGTGGTGTAATTGACTTTGTATGCCTTCAGCTGTCTCGAGGCATAAGCAATAACTATTCCTCGCTGCATAAGCATACAACCTAGACCCTGATTGGATGCATCACAGTATATAACGAAAATCTTCGGTCCCTTCTAGGAGGGATAAGATAGGTGCGTTGCACAGGGCTTGCTTCAGAGTTTGAAACGCAGTGTCTTGTTTTTCTCCCCAGCTAAAAGTTACACCCTTTTGAGTCAGGGTAGTAAGAGGTTTAGCGGTTCTGGAGAATTTTTATATGAATATACGATAGTAGCCAGTAAGTCCCAAAAATTGGCAAATCTCTGTTGGCGTTCTGGGAGCTGACCAATTCTTGATTTCCTTTATTTGGGAGGGGTCCATGTATATGCCTTATTTACTAACCACGTGACCAAGGAAATTGACCTTCCTAATCCAAAACTCGCACTTTGAAAACCTAGCGTAAATGTTTACTACCCTTAAAGTTTCTAAGAATTGTCTTAGGTGTTGACTATGTTCTTCCTCGCTTCATGAGTAGACGAGTATATCATCTATGAAGAGTATAATGAATTTTTCTAGGAAGGGACAACATAGTTTGTTCATTAAATCCATGAACACTGCGGGTGTGTTGGTTAGACCAACGAGCATTACTACAAACTCGTATTGACCATAACGAATTCTGAATGTTGTTTTAGGAATATCACTTTCGTGAACTAGTAGTTGGTGATACCTTAATCTTCGATCTATTTTCGAAAAATAACTAGCACCTTGGAGTTGATCGAGGAGGTCGTCAATTCTCGGAAGAGGGTATAGGTTCTTAATGGTGAGCTTTTTTAGTTCTCGGTAGTCTATGCACATACGGAATGATCCATCCTTATTCTTCACGAATAGGATCGGTGCTCCCCAAGGTAAGAAGCTAGGTCTAATGAATCCCTTACTAAGCAATTCGTTGAGTTGGCTGGATAATTCTTGCATCTGTGCTGGAGCTAGTGTAGCACCTGGTTTTTGGTACATATTCTTTTATTTATATTTTTGCATTTTGGCCTTAGACTTGGCGAGTTAAAGGACCAACTCGCTGAGTAGAAGCGGGATGAGGCGCGGGGTTTAAGCAGTGGACTCGACGAGTCGGGTCACGGACTTGGCGAGTAGGCCATGTCTGGACAAAAATGCTAACCCAAGGGTTTTCACCCTATTTGAACACCTTAACTCGGCCTCCGTCGTCCCATTTGCTCCCAGAATACCCCCTTAGCAAACCCTAACTGTTATTGAAGCAATCTAAGGAATTTGGGTTGATTTTGGTGCATTTGTGACCCAAGGAAGGAAGGAAAAGCTTGAAGGATCAAGAGGAGGCTAGAAGGATCCTATTTTAAGCATCATTTGCAGTCTTCAGAAGGTATAAAATCTATACCTTGTTTGTTCTTTTAATAGATCCCACTTTGTGGAGTTTTAGGGCTTTTCTAAGCCATTTTGGTCACCAACCATGATTGCAAGCATGGTTAGGGGTTGATGTTTCAGATCTAGGCCCTTAGAGGGGTTACAAAGTAGAAAGGAGTGGCTCTTGCACTCTAAGAAGGCCCCATGCATTGTAAGAAATTGTTTTAGGACCTTTTGAGCTCAAAGTCCCTTGCAATCACGTAAAGGCTGTAATTTTATGTGCTAGATCGATTGTAGAAGCATAGATCTATCTTTTGATCAAGGGTTGTACATCAGAAATCGAAGATTTAATGAGAGGATGTGACCAACTCAACGAGCCCATTCTTGGACTCGGCGAGTCCAATCTTTCTGTCCCATATCAGTTGAGGGTCATAAGGACCCAGTTGAGTGTGGAAATGTTTTAGGGGTTCTTGAGGAGTGACCCAACGTTCTGGACTAAACCATTGTTCTTGAAGTTCATGGGACTCGGCGAGTGCACGAACAAACTTGGCGAGTCCAAGGCAAACTTCTTAAGGATGAAGATGAACTCAACGATTTGTTCATACAACTCGGCAAGTCAAGGATAGGACCTATGTATCAGTTGAAGATAAACTCGATGATTTGTTCACACAACTTAGTGAGTCGAATGAGGATTCAATCGATGTTCATTTAGAAGGAAAACTCGTCCAGTCATCGCCTAACTCGACGAGTAGAGGCGGGTATAAGGACAAATGGAAGGATAGGGACTCGGCGAATTGGTGAGCCAACTCGGCGAGTCAGATCAACTAGAAGTTGACTTTGACTTTGATTTGGTCAAGGATAAAATGGTCATTTTACCCTAAGAACAGTTAACAGTGTATGACTAAGTGTTTTATGGGAATTATAGCCAGAGGATTTCCAGAGCAGCAGCAGTCAGAGGATTCCCACACAGATCAACCGCTACTACGAGTTGAATTACCTTCCAGTAGTGGTGGGTTTACGATCACAATGTCGAACAACTAGTAGGAGTTGTATGATTAGATGATTCTCTTTGTGATATCATCTAGGTTTGCCACTATCTGATATGTTATATGCTGGCATGATATGTTATATGTGTGATATGTGCATATATAGCCCTTTTTTAATATTAATTCTTATCATTTATTAGCTATTTATCTGCATATTATGGACAAAAGATACTTAAAAGTGTGTGAATTGTCTTTTCAGTCCAAAAAGAATTCTTGGGAGCAAAAAGAAGCAGGATTACTCATTGGGAAGCTTTGGAATGATCAAAAGAAGAAAAGGCCACAAAATGGAAGGAACTCGGTGAGTCGTATCGTCGACTCAACGAGTCCATATGAAGAATCAAGAAGATAAAGACTCCTTAACTTACCGTGCACGAGAATTAAGGGATGGACTCGACGAGTCGGTCATGGACTCGGTGAGTCGGGTCGAATCTATAAAAACGACTTTTCAGATCGACACAAAGAATTCTTGAGAACCCTTGGGGAGAAAAGTTGCGAATAGAAGTCAGAGAAGACCTAGAGAACGAAGATCCAACCCTAAATCCGATTTTGAAGGAGATTAGAGGCAATTTCCATTACTTTCAATTCAATCTATTGTTTCCATCATGTATAGACATATAGATTTCATTTTTGTGCTTTCAATTGTCTCAATCATGAGCTAAAACCTTTTAACTTCTATTTGGGGAGACAATATTGATACTATGGTTTGATTTATGGTAGGATTAGTTTTATATTGGTGATTTTGTTAATCTAAGCTTGTTAAAGAACCTTATGTGTGAATGATCACTATTTTTCTGTTAATAGGAAGAGAATTAAGTTGCATGAACATCTCTTAATTGTTACCTCATACAATTTATGTGACCACTTTATTATATGACTAGGATTAGCGAATGTGAAACTAGAATTAATAGGAAAATAGGTAAATTCTCGTGTGAGCTTGTATGATGACCATCAACAAGAGGTTAACTAAAGGACCAATTTAATTGACCATTACAAGTCTTAATTAAGCCGAATAAATAAGCTAGGAAATTAAAGTAAATTAGACAACTGGCCACTGTTTGAGTTAGTTTGTTTTCTAAGGATTATTGTAGTGAATGTGAACCTAATCACTTGAATCGGTAGCCAATAGAACAACTAATCCATTGCACTATTACCATAAAATGAACCATAGGATCAATTGAGTTGAACCTAAATAGAAGTTTCCTTCATTATTGAATTTAGTTGAATCTTTGCTTTCCTAGTTTCTAGTTAATTAGTTTAATTATTAGTTAGTAAATTTCTAGTCTTGCAAAACTAGAGAAAACCATCTCTTTTATTATTTGTTAGTTAATATTAGATAATTTTAGTAATTAGTTTAAATTGTTGTTCCCTGAGTTCGATACCCTGCTTACTAAAACTATACCATCAATAGACAGGTTCACTGCCTTGTGTGATTAATTTACATTTTATAAGTAGGATTAAAACTAATTGGTTTTACACACATCAATGTGATAGTATTAGAGTTCGGTGGTTAGGACCGAAGGGTAGGTCAGACACCCAAGATATGTCTGATAACATGTGTCGATATGTTTATATGCTGGCATGATATGTTGTATGTGATAGCGGTAGTAGGAGGGGAATAGTCCCCAAGTTTGGTTGTTAGGACCGAAGGGTAGTTCGGACACCCCAGATACATCTGATAGTATGTTTATGTTATGATATATGTGATAGTAGCAGTAAGGGGTGGAATAGTCCCCCAGGGTCTGTTGTTAGGACCGACGGGTAGGTCAGCACCCCAAAATGGCTTGACATCGGTAGGACGGCATCCCAGAATGGCCGCATGGATAGGACGGCACCCCAGAATGGCCGCATGGGTAGGTCGGCACCCTAGAATGGCCGTACCTGGTAGGTCGGGCACTCCTGAATTGGCCGACAATATGTATGTTATGTTATTGTATGGTATGTGGTACGATGGGGCCCTCACTAAGCTTCGTGCTTACAGTTTACAGTTTTGGTTTCAGGTACCTCTTTAGCGACAAGGAAGGAGTTGGCGCGGTAGCGGCACATCATACACACACTATTTGTTTTCCGCATTATGAGTTATTTTGGGATTTGTACTCTGACATTATTATGTTTTTAAGATTCGGTTTTCTGATACAAGACATGCTTTTATTAAATGATATGATTGGTTGATATTTTGATACAAATGTTGTGCAAATCACTTAATCAAAAATGAAATTTCTGGTCGTGAAAATTGGGTCATTACAGCTAGACGACACAAGGACTTGGCTACGAGGGTAAATCCTGGAACATCTTCGGGGAAGATATCAGGAAACTTACAGACTTCCGGGAGGCTCTCGATGTCTTTAAATTCTTGTTTTTTTACTAGATGGGCTAGGAAGGCATAACACTCTTTTCGCAGGTATTTTTGGGCTTTCATGCATGAAATGATGCGAAGGTTTGTATTGGGTTTATCACTATAGATAACTAGAGTTTCGCCATTTAACAGATTGAGGTGAATGTCTTTTTCGTAGCAAAGAATATCAGTGTGATTGGGGCTCAACCAATCCATGCCGATGATGACATTGAAGCTTTTTATGGAGACCGACATAAGGTCGATAGGAAAGGAATAGTCATTTAGAGTGAGGGTACAACCTATGAATATGTCCTTAGTGCGCTCTTTCTTTCCGTTAGCCATTTCGAAAGTGAATGTTTTGGTTAGAGGTTGTGATTTGTGTTTGAGCAAGTGTTTGAATTTATGACTGACGAAACTCCTCTCCACACTAGAAGCGAAGAGTATGCATGCATAAGAGTCATCGAGAAGAAACATACCCATGACTACTGTAGGGTCAACTACTGCTTCCTCTTGACCCATTGTCAATACTCTTCCTATGTTGCAAGCATTTTTTTCCTTCGGGCAATCCCTTTTGTAGTGCCCATTTTCACCACACCCATAGCAGGCTTGGCCTACCCCAGCTCCGCCAGTCTGGTTGGTTGTTTGTGCTGGCATCTTGCAGAAACGAGTTGTGTGCCCCTTTCTGTTGCAGCTGGTACATTGTATCTCATAGCAAGTTCTATGACGATAGAAGTTAAATTTGTCACACCTCGGCAGGTTACCAGCGTAATGACTGGGAGGTTCTTGAGTAGTGGGAACATCAGTAGGAATGGTTGCAGCATGGACTTCCATTGTTTGCTGTTTCTTGGAGGGATCCAACGAAGATTGGCCATTTTGCTTGTTCCAAAACTTCTTCTTTCCACCAATTTATAGGTGGCTCGGAAACGGCTAACACAGGATCTTGGCGATCCCCGTGATCTATTAATATATGTGCCAGATGTTTGGCACTATCAAACCTAAGTGGGTTAGCACCTAGGACATTTCCTTGTGTCGGGGGAGTTAGTCCCCATATGAATCTTTCCACTTTCTTGCTCTCCAGGGTGACTGTCACGGGGCACAAAAGAGCTAGGTCACTGAACCTAGTGGTGTAAGGAGTGATATCATAGTCCTTCATCTTTAGACTCCAGAGCTCCTATTTTAGTTTGTTCATTTTTCCCCGTCAGCAGAATTTGTCTAGGATCAGTTCTTTCAAATCGTCCCAACTCGTAGCATTAGCTGTCATTAGAGTCAGGGATTTGAGTTGGCTATTCTACCAAGTTAGTGCTCTGTCAGTGAAGGTGCATGCTGCAAATTTTACTTTGCTCGACTCGGGACACGCACATATCTCAAAGATTGATTCAGTCTTCTCGAACCAACGCGTCAAGGCAATGACACCTCTAATGTCATAAAAAAAATCGAGGTTTGGTGTTGGCGTTGGCGTTGGATGGGTTGGAACCACTACCCTACCCACTTGTGCCACTTGGATTGATTTGTGACATAGTAGTAGCCACGACGGCTATCACTGCTGCTTGGAATACTGCAAGGTCGTACTGAGGAGGTGGCGGTGGTGAATTGTTGTTCTTTCTGGTGGACTTATTTGGAGTCATCATTCTCTAAAATGATTTAAGGGAAAATGATGATAAGTTCTCTATAATGGTTTATGAGTCAGATGATATTGAACAAGGTATATCTTATCCTTACAATTATAGTGTTCTATTAAGCAGTTTATAATGGTAGTCTACCAATACAAGTAAACAATCGCCATGAATTTAATAGCAACACTTGGAAAGAAGTTGTATGATAAAATACTCCTATAGTATTTTAATTTCATGTTTGGTTCTGGAGCTTCTCTCGTAGGTATTGTTGGTAAGTTTTAGACTTGATGCAACACCACAATCACTCCTAAACACATGTTGGTAATATACTAAATAAATATAGTTGATCAGGCTATATTTATCCCAGATATGATTACATAATTTTCCAGGCTTAACCGTAGTCTCCAACATCTAAATACTATAGTTTTGTTCTTCTTGTGATACTGTTACGGGTATGTATATATGTTTGTATACTTATTATAAAATATTTAGATTTTAAAAGTATACTTTTAGTTTAGATCGCTTCGGCCCCATAGTGTGCATAATTGCATATCTTGTAATGTTTGATATACTTAGTTCACTATAAACAATGCTCTGATACCAATCTGTCACACCCCGAAACCAGAACGGCGGAAACATTCAGGGGCAGAGGACGTCATGTACAGTATCACAACCGTTGCATAATACTAATCAAATCAAACACAACCATTACATTCATAAACATAGAATTTACATATTGTTCAATACATAGTTTGAATATCATCAAAATGTATAACATAAGTATAAAAGACGTGACTCTAAAATTTGCGTCTTCTCAATACCTGCGGGTGTACCTCTCTACCGATTCCCTGAGAATACAAGTGATTTTGAAAGTGTATCAAAATTTAAGTTGGTGAGTTCATAAGTATGTTTTTGTAATGAAAAGACGTCTTTAATCTATTCATACATTTGTATGCTTCTCAAGAAAATCCAATACTGCCTTTAGTGGTGAAAACTAGTCTGAGACCTTCAGACCAAATGTACCTTTGTTATTGTATTTTGTAATAGTGTATTGTAGTAATGTCGGTTATGAACCCATTGTACGAAAATCTTTACGTATGTCTAGATGACACTAGCTGTAATGTATAATAATGTACTCGTATGAAAACTAGTATGTGAATCCCTAGATACCACTAGTAAAAATTTATAGTATTGTTCTGTATAAAAACATTTGTATGAATCCCTGGTTACCACCAGTAGTAATGTAATGTAGTTTATTAATTAAAATAAAACAACGTGTCTATATCCCTGGAATCCTCCAGTTGTAATATATAGTAGTTTTATTAGTTAAAAATGTAACGACCATAAAATTTGAGCCAAATTAAAACATTTTAATTCATTCAAAAACCATTAAGTTCATACATTTGTTTTCAAAATAGTTTAACATCAGAGTATTTCCCAGAACCATATCCTAAACATGAGGAGTGGTACGATCACGCCTTCGCCTTGCTACGATATCCTAAAGTACCTGAAACAAAACATTGAACTGTAAGCCCGAAAGCTTAGTGAGTTACCCCCAAAACACCAACCACATATAACCATACTCATAACATATCACAATACAGAACAACCATGCACATCGGGTCTACTGTGTGACTGGTCCGCCGCACCGGGCCTTCAGTCCACCTGGTCCACCCTCTGAGTCTATCCATATATATCAAGTATACAGTGTCATTGGTCCACACTCACCGGGCGTTCACTCCACCTGGTCCACTGTCTGAGTCTACAGTATGACTGGTCCACCCGCACCGGGCCTTCAGTCGGCCTAGTCCATTCTCCGAGCCTCGACATGTCTGGTCCACCCTCTAGGGGCTTTTAGCCTATCCAAACCGCTCGTTGGGCCTTCAAAATATCCGATCCGCCCTGGGTATGTTGGCCTACAGCACAAAGCAGGACCGCCTCAACCCAGCCCCAGTCAAATAACCACGTGCACATAAAACAATTAATAAGATAACAATCCTTAACCAGACAGACAGCCTAATAGATCATATAGCATATCAACATCCTAACCAGGATTCCAACCTAACCGATTGCTAACATAGCATCATCCTATATACTAGGATACCGACCTTAACCAGGTCTCTAACATGTACCATCCTAACTACCAGGATGCAGACATAGCAAAACAATAACATAACAACAACTACCCGGATTCCCATCCGAAAAAGGGTCGGCCTCGGTGCCTTAGACCCTGTCGATATAGTGAGGATAACTCACATGCAACTGCCGACTTGAAGAAATAAAACCACGCTGTTCCAACCACTAGTACGAACTCCACCACTGATCATTACCAAATAACCAAACCAATAAACACCAATAATTACCAAAATACCCTTGGAAGTAAAACTGGTCAACCCTTGGTCCAAATCAAAGTCAAAGTCAACCTTCCTGGTTGAATCTAATCATCGAGTCACCCCGTCAACTTGATGAGTTGCCTTATCCAGAATACTCTCATAGCACACTTAACTCGCCGAGTCCAACGATCTCTGAGTTCCATCCTGACCAACTCATTGAATCCCCAACCGAAACACTAACTCAAGGCTTTAGCTGAAAGGGATCGGGGTTCTGCGACCCGGCTCACCAAGTCCAAGAACAGACTCATCGAGTCCAAAGGCAATCTTCCTCAAACTCGTCGAGTTGTTCTTCCAACTCGTCGAGTTCCTGCCCATCATCATACAACTCGCCGATTCTACCTATGTGACTCGCCGAGTTACAATACGAATCAAGTCTGATATCTAGCCCGACTCTCCGAGTCATCTCCCAGACTCACCGATTACAAACGTAACATCTTCAGTCAGACGATTTCAGGCCATTTCATTGCTTCCAATACATAGATCTGGACTCCTATGGCCAGATTCACATGTAAAGTTTCCAACTTTACGTGCATGCAAGCCTCAACAAGCTCTAATCAAGCTATAAGGAGGTTTTTGGGACAAAGATACTCTAAATCATACCCCATGGCTGATGCTTTAAGCTTTCATTGGTCATTATTAACCTTGATCTGAAGTTGCAACTTCATATCTAACCTCTAAACCCGAAATGGGTTCCAATCAAGCTAAAATTCCCAAAACAACAACCAAGAATGGATCTAGAAGGAGAAAACTGAAGGTAACGACTTGTTACCTCAGAAATGTGCCCAAGAAGGAGTAGATTTCGGATCTACAATGATCTCCCGATGCTAGCCTCTTGATCTTCTAACTTTCTCCTCTTAAATTCTTCTTCCAAGCTCAAACTTCAACAATGGAGTCCCACACACACTAATTAGGGTTTCTGGAACTCAAATGGGCAGTAAAAAGGTTGAGGGTAGCTATAGTGTTCTTTATATAAGGTACAACTTTCAGGATAAGGGTTTTCTCCTTTCAGCACCAACCCGTCGAGTCCATCTGGCAACTCGGCGAGTTGGCCACTTAACGCGTAACAAAATCTTGCTCAGACTCGGCGAGTAAGAGTACCTACTCGTCGAGTCCATGACTTAATTTACACTTTACTCCCTGGAACTCTTGCTTCTAACTTAGGATGTTACAGTTCCCCCCCCCCCCCCCCCACTTAAATCAGGCTTCATCCTCGAAGCTTGCAGCACAAAATTCCAAAATAGTAATCCCACAATGCAACTTTGGATCTCAACTGACTCAGATTCCTCCAAACACTACCATCAAATCTCATAGAATCCTACTCTTTTTCTGTAGATTTCTAACAATTGCTCCAAATCGGCTACCAGCTTTCTCCTACTGAAAACAACACTTATCAACTCAGGGTCACCCAGAGGATACATTCTTATTTACGAATTTTCCAACTCATTCGCCTCATGCGAAACTAGATATCATAACAAACCACTGGTCCTGCCCTGGTACCAATCTGTCACCCTTTGCCCAAACCAACACTGCTTCTATTGAATTGAACTACTAGGAACTCATCCCGATTTCTTCTTGAAACAAACCTTTCTTTCCATGCTAACAGGATGATATATCCTACAGCTCCTGAGTAACTCCTATGAGCTCCCATCTACAAACATATACACATATTGAACCTGATCCAACATCCTCGGGCTGGAAAGACCCGACACACTCATGATACCTCCACACATCCCCTAGATGAAATACCACTACATACATAACCTCCTAATCACAACCCTACTGAAAATTCAAGACTCCATCCTTGCATCCCTTCCGAACTCCTCTGGTTCTACACCATCGGAAATTCTTCCGCTACCTCAATGGACACCCAACCCGGATGTGCTTCCATACCACTTATACAAACACAATGCTTAATGATCATAATTGGAATACTATCAATCATCCATCCACACTACTGCTTCCACTGCAGTAAACCAATACTCCTTCTCGGAGCTACATACCCTTCCCTTTCCTTATCCAATGAAACCTGCTAGACAACCTTGCCACAACAACAAGTACCATGGTGCTCATACCCCACTCTACACTATCCCTTGTAGAGTAATCGTTGTTCCATGCATCACATATACTCTGAATCTGATCACAAGGGCTATCGAAGTCCATACACCACCTTTTACTAATATAATCAATACCCGGCGCCAGACCTACTGATTGCTATTGCATCACAACATACTCAATCCATCTCCTCATATAGATCTATCAACACATATAGAGTCTTCAACATGATTCGACCACCTTACCAGGCCTTCAGCCAATCTGGACCACTCTCAGAACCTTCAGCATGTCTGGACCGCCCTCCAGGGCCTTCAGCTTGTCTGCACCGTTCTCCGAGCCTTCGGCCTGATTGGTACATCCACCGACTTTCAGTCTCCCCGGACCGCTCAAGCTATCATACATCATCCTGAACTATCCTTCCTGGGAATCTTTCTCGTACATACTGTTCTAGCCCTCTAGGGGTTCCGAACTCTAACTCCTTTCCATCTACACAAATCCCGGCCTAATCCTAGGCCTCTCAACAACCAATCACCTTTTCCGAAAACCTTGGTCTCTACCCTGCCCCATTTGCCTGTCACTTACTCATACGAGCCCACACTTGTGGCTGAATGAAACACTATTGAATCTCAAACAGCTAATCAACCTCTAATGCTTTTCGGTCCACCTAAGAATTTTCCAATTCTCCCCACTTAGAGCATTGACTACCAACCACCGGTGACTTAACCGGCATGAAACAATCATCCCTACTCAACATACTCCTCTTATCCATGAGCTGGTTTCCTTTGATCCCAGCAACCTTCACCAAAATCACTTCCCGGCATCGCACAACACAAACTCTAAGGGAGTTCGACTCTCTGCCAAACACTTCTCAAATCACAATTTCTATGCCCGACAACAAGACCAAACAATCAAATTCTGACCATCAATCCCTTGTATGCTAACCGCTTACAACTCCTAGTTACTAACACTCCCAATCAAACCATGAAACACGCAGAACGGCGAATAAAAAACAACACTACATAAATAACCAGATGACCAGACAACAAAGAAACGAAAACATATCCACAACTGCATTCGGCTCTGCCCTGACCTCCTCTGTTGTGAGCTGAAAAGCGCGCCCCTAAGTCCTCGGAGGCTCCGCTCAACCCGTAATCCTCAAAGTGGCCGGTGCTGGAGCCTACACTGGTCTTGCAACCAGCTGTGGACAGTTTACCCTTAACTGTCCAATCTAATGACAATGATAATAGATCCTTAAATCCTGAACTGGGGCTGACTGACGGCAATCCCTCGCATAATACCCCTCTTTCCCACACTTGTGGTACGCACCACCGGACCTACAAACTCCGGTATGACCCTTCCAACACTTCTCACAAGTGTGGCTTCCCTGACCTCCCAACCTAGAATCAACGGTCTTGGACCGTTTCGGCGCCGGTTGCGACTGCATCGGGGCCTGCCTTTGCTCTTGCATCTCTAACTCAATCTCCAAGTCACGCAGTCGAGCAGCCTCCTGCAACTCTAGAAAGGTATTGCACAACTACATAGACACAAACTGCCTAATATCCCTCTTGAGCATACTCAGATATCAGGACATCTGAGCCTGCTCTGAAGCAAACTCCAGGCAAAACATCGCCCTCTCAGTGAACATCCTGGTGATCTCCATCACCGACTCTGAATCCTGCTTCAGCTCCAGGAACTCCTAAGCCAACCTCTCTCTCTCTCTCTCTCTCTCTCTCTCTCTCAACTCGCAGAACATAACGAGTTCTAAACATCTCTCGAAACTGGTCCCAAGTAACCGCTACCCACTGCGCATCTGAATAAGATCCCGTAGTCAACCTCCATCAATCCTTCGCCCCGAGCCTCAAAAGGTTCAAAGCATACCTCACCCTCTGATCAGCAGGGCATGAACACGTGAAGAAACAACCCTCCACATCTGAGAACCACCTCATAACAGCGATCGGATCCTGAACTCAATCGAAAGTAGGGGGCTTCGTATTATCGAAGTCCCGATACTGAAAACCTCGATTGGCTCTTACCCCTGCGCGGCAGCCGCCTCCGTAAGAGTTGCATAGCGCTCATCCAAGTACTCAACCATGGTGGTCTTGATCGACCCAAACATCTACGGCAACTCATCCCGGAACATAGCAGCAACCTCATCATGCAGGATCTCATGAATCCTGGCATCCAACTCATCCGTATCATCTGACCAATGACCTCGGGTGGTCCTGATCCATCCTGATCCTGATCCCGAACTGGATCCTGCCCCGAGATGTCTCGTAATCACCATACTGCAAATACGCCACAAGAATATTAGGCATTTCTCATAATAACCCCAAGGACTAGCTCCCAACAAAACCCTAGGGGTTGTGACTTCGTTGATACGCGTATGGGTCCTGTGCTTTCAGTAGTACGGGCCCATACTACCTTCCACACCTACACATATTTGTATCAAGTATCACCACAACACGCTATCGATAGCATATAATGAACACTCGATTCCCACTCCTAAAGGAGTACTACTAACTCATAACCAACCTATTGGTCCCACGCAACCCTTCCATCCACGAAACTTGCACCAACCCTGCAGCACTAGTGTATGCTAGCCATACATAATGCTGGACCCCATAGACTTTAGAATATCAAATCCTACCCTAAGCTCCCAATCAAACAAGAACATAACATAAGGCCAAATCAAACATTCTCAGGTTATAAGATATTAATTATATATGGTCGTGATTCATACACTAAATAACTATAGTAATGAAGTCAATTTAATACAAAGGAAACCCTAGGCTAGCAGGCATCATATAATCAGGAAAATCTATCATGCAATCCCAAAAGATCCCTATCATAGTACCAACATGTTGTTCTAACATATCACATAATCAAATAACTTGTATGGTATTTTGGGGTCTACTTACTGGCTCCAACTGATCGTACCCTGTGCGTCCTCCTTTACTTATTTTGAAAACCTTTTTTTTAAAACTATTTTCAAAAATCTCTCCTTGATTTGAGACTGGATTCACACGAATGTTCCTCCAATTCACTCAAACCAAGGCTTCGATACCAACTTGTAATCACCATAAAATTTTAGCCAAATTAAAACATTTTAATTCATTCAAAAACCATTAAGTTCATACATTTGTTTTCAAAATCGTTTAACATCAGAGTATTTTGCCAGAACCATATCATAAACATGAGGAGTGGTACGATCATGCCTTCGCCTTTCCACGATCTCCTGAAGTACCTAAAACAAAATACTGAACTATAAGCTCAAAAGCTTAGTGAGTTACCCCCAATATACCAACCACATATAATCATACTCATAACATATCAAAACACAGAACAGCTACGCACATCGGGTCTACTGTGTGACTGGTTTGCCGCACCGGGCCTTCAGTCCACCTGGTCCACCCTCTGAGTCTAGCCATATACATCATGTCTACAGTGTCATTGGTCGACACTCACCAGGCCTTCAATCCACCTGGTCCACTTTCTGAGTCTACAGTATGACTGGTCCGCCCGCACCGGGCCTTTAGTTGGCCTGGTCCACTCTCAGAGCCTCGACATGTCTGGTCCACCCTCTAGGGGCCTTTAGCCTATCCAAACCGCTTGTTGGGCCTTCGAAATATCCGGTCCGCCCTGGGCATGTTGGCCTACAACACAAAGCAGGACCGCCTCAACCTAACCCCAGTCAAATAACCAGGTACACATAAAACAATTAATCAGATAACAATCCTTAACAAAACAGACAGCCTAATAGATCATATAGCATATCAACATCCTAACCAGGATTCTAACGTAACCGATTGCTAACATAGCATCATCCTATATACTAGGATACCGACCTTAATCAGGTCTCTAACATGTACCATCCTAACTACCAGGATGCAGACATAGCAAAGCAATAACATAACAACAACTACCCGGATTCCCATCCGAAAAAGGGCCGGCCTCGGTGCCTTAGACCCCGTCGATATAGTGAGGATAACTCACCTGGAACTGCCGACTTAAGAAAATAAAACCACGCTGCCCCGACCACTAGCACGAACTCCACCACTGATCATTACCATCTAACCAAACCAATAAACACCAATAATTACCAAAATATCCTTGGAAGTCAAACTGGTCAACCCTTGGTCCAAATCAAAGTCAAAGTCAACCTTCCTGGTTGATTCTAATCGTCGAGTTCCCTTATCCAGAAAACTATCATAACACACTTAACTCGCTGAGTCGTCCCAAGACTCACCGAGTCCAACGATCTCTGAGTGCCATCCTGACCAACTCACTGAGTCCCCAACCAAAACACTAATCCAAGGCTTTAACCGAAAGGGATCAGGGTTCTACGACCCGACTCACTGAGTCCAAGGTAATCTTCCTCGGACTCGCCGAGTTGTTCTTCCAACTCGTCGAGTTCCTGCCCATCATCATACAACTCGCCGATTCTACCTATGTGACTAGCCGAGTTACAATGCGACACAAGTCTGATATCTGGCCTGACTCTCCGAGTCATCTCCTAGACTCGCCGAGTTCAAACGTAACATCTTCATTCAGACAATTTCAGTCCATTTCATTGCTTCCAATACATAGATCTGGAATCCTAGGGCCAGATTCACATGTAAAGTTTCCAACTTTACGTGCATGCAAGGCTTAACAACCTCCAATCAAGCTATAAGGAGGTTTTTAGGACAAAGATACTCTAAATCATACTCCATGGCTGATGCTTTATGCTTTCATAGCTCACTATTAACCTTGATCTGAAGTTGTAACTTTATATCTAACCTCTAAACCCGAAATGGGTTCCAATCAAGCTAAAATTCCCAAAACAACAACTAAGAATGGATCTAGAAGGAGAAAACTCAAGGTAACGACTTGTTACCTCGGAAATATACCCAAGGAGTAGATTTTGGATCTACAATGATCTCCCGATGCTAGCCTCTTGATCTTCAAAGGTAGAAATATTGAGTCCTCAAGGGATGATTGTTTGTTGATGTGTTCTTCAACTAGCATGTATTGTATGAAAGTGTTTGTTTATCTGTGATGTTTGTTAGATTATTACTTCATGGAATGATAGATGTAACTGTGTGGTAGGTGTAACATATATTACATTGATGTGATGTTGTGTTGGAATTCAGTAAGCTTCATGCTTACCCTTTCCTTTTTAAATAATTGTTCCAAGAGTTTCAAGTACGATTAAGGGAAAGGCCAAGGTGTGACTCTACACATGGTGTGATCGGAAGATTTTGATTTCTTGTCTTAAACATTATATTATGGGTTTTCATTTCCGTTGTTGGTTTTGGTTTGTAAACTAAATAGATTTTTCCAGATGATGTTTTAGCATTTAAAACTTAACGGATTTGGGTTATGTAAGAGACCAAATGGTATTTTATATTAATTACATATGTTTTAAAAGTTTATATTTATAGTAATTTCTAAGATGTTAGACCTTAACGAAGTCTAATGCATCTTTCCAACGGTTTAGCTATCCGATTATTTTGGCATGTCGTCATCTCCTTTTTTAGGTAACTTAGTAGGAAATTAAGTAGTTGGCAAGCCAAACTACTTGGAATTATTTAGTGAACTTTTATCTATTAGATAGCTTTGGTTAGCAAATGGCAATAGTCTACACTCTTAAGTAGTTAGCAGGCCACGCTACATAGAGTTGTTTATTTCACTTTAGATATCAAGTAGCTTTGGTAGACATATGGAATCGACCCATACTCTTAAGTATTTGGCATGCCAAGCTACTTAGGGTTAATTATTGCACTTAGGTTATCATGTAGGTTTGGTCCACATATGACATCGACCGATACTCTTAAGTAGTTGGTATTTCATGCTACTGAGAGTTAATTATTGCACTTTAGTTATCAGGTAGCATTGGTCAGCATGTGGAATTGATGCATACTCTTAAATGGTTGGTATAATAGGTTATGTCGATACCTATACCGTTGATTTCCATTTTACGTTGACACCTCGACCATGTCCGTGCGTTTCTTCTTCATCCCCCATGGAACGAGGCACACATGTTTTGTTTTACCAAGCTTCTGCTCTTGACGTAATGCCCTTTTTTTGGTTTCATGAATTGCTTTTCACATGTAGATCATCCATAGGGTTCTCATTTTCATATTTGGCCTACACTTACATGGGCTTCTCCTTTCACACATCCCTTCTCCATTTTGTGAAATCTTATGTTTTCATCATCTAAACGAGATTAGTTATTTTGTTTACTCCTTCAGTATTACACTAAATTAGTGTTACTTACATCCAAATGCCCATTATTCCTTCTTGTATCACTCTTGTCTTTTTTGATGTCCATGTTTTCATTCTTGCCCCTACCTTGATTGTACATGCAAAGTCCCCAATTATGATAAATATCTCATGCTCTTTTTTCAGGAGAGGTATGTGTAACAATCGGTCAACCACCATGAACCCCACTGTAATAGGATCTATTGCAAGTTGTTATATGTCTTTAAATGCAATTGAAGCTATGTTAATCATAATTACACTAAAATTACTAAGATTAATCAAAAGTTGATAGTCATTAACAAACAGAAAACGATTCACAAAAATAAGTATTTTTAATGCCCTAAAATTAATTTTTTGCATTAAGTTTACATGGGGGTTAGAGATGAAAAAATTGGATACATTATGTTCTCACCTTTGCATGGATATAAAAAAACATCCAAAACAGAGACCGCATGATGGTACATTATGTTCTCACCTTTGCATGGATATAAAAAAACATCCAAAACAGAGACCGCATGAGGAATAACCTAAAATTAATTTTTTGCATTATGTTCTCACCTTTGCATGGATATAAAAAACATCTAAAACTAATATTTAATTGATTTTTCTAGAAACGAACACTACACTACTTCATTTGGAATGACTACGAACTTTGTAAATTATTTTTTAGTACATTTTCGAACTCATGCTTAGGCTAATATTAAATTAAATTTTATACTTTTAACCAAAAGGTAAATCAATTTCACGAAAACTTTTGAATCGCAACCATTTAATCGCGAAACTTTAAACTTCGTTTCAAGGATTTCCATATATCATATTTAAACTTTGTTTACATTTTTGAAATCACCTCATTCAAGACAATCAATAGGAACATGTAGAATTATTTTACGAAGTCGATATTGATGGCATGTGAATCGAGGCAAGGAGTAACCACCTTAAAAATACATGCATGTGCATTATTGTACTTGGAAGTTTCCAAAGCTCCATAATATCTCTTAAGAACTGATTCTAAACATGCAAAACCCCTAAGGTGCATGATATCTTCCAAGAATATGAAATGCATATGCATGTGTGTATATGGTGTAAATCTTTCCATATATAGTACCTTCTCTCTCGCTACACACATACTCTCTCTCTCTCTCTAACTCACAGCCTCTCTCTCTCTCTCACACACACACACATATATATATTCTAGCACTATCTTGGCACATGCATGAAAGATATTCTCAATCCATTTATGGTACTTTCAAATCCACCTAAAGACCACTCAATCTCATAACAGTCATTTACTCACTCACAATCTCTCATTCTCTCTCTCTCTCTCTCTCTCACTCACTCACAATCAAACTCCTTTCTCTCGTTCTTGCTTACCATCGACGACGAGGAAGAAATTGGCTATCTCCATCCAAGACTGCCCCTCCACCTCCTTTTCTTCGCTGATCACAACCTCAAACACACCCTTTTCCACCGCATTGGTCCTCTACTGGTACTCGATGCCAAAACAACCCCAAGGAGGGCCTTTACAGCCGACACAAGGCCAGCAGAAAACACCAATTGCCAACCATCTTCAGCACCATTTCCAGTCGTTCCTACCGTCTCTCGTCCTTCCTAGCTCCGTTAAAGGACCTCAGGTGAGATTCCCTTTATTTTTCCTTTACAAAACAACCCCAAGAGATCAAAAAACACCAACCATGCGCCACAATTGTCAGCACCGCATGCATTTTGAACGGGGGTCTAGATAGATCCGTTGAGTCAAAAAATATATTTTTTCGGGTTCCTTACATAATCTTTGTTTGGTCCTGAGTGTTGTCTTATTCGAAAAGCTCTATAACGTCCTGAAAATCCTGTCATAAATTTTTTTTGTTTTTAGAATAATTAAATCGTTAATACATATCTTTCCCATAGACCCAAAAAGGAGACCAAAATCACAACAAACTAACCAAGAAGAGATCTAGAAATATACAAGCCAAGATGCAAACTTGATACCTAAAAAAGCTTCCCTACAAGATGATGATTTTGGATCTAAATCCTCTCTACTAAGCCAAACAACTGCAAGCTTCTCTTATTTCCTTACCAGGGGAAAAATGTGCACCAAAGCCTTCCAATAGCTCAACAACACCACCATGAGGCTAGAAGGTCGATTTAGTGTTTTTAGGGTGTGGAGGCTAGCTTAGAAATGAACCAAGGGGACTAACATAAAGCTTATATAGGGGACATCACTAGAAATTAGGGTTTCACTCTAACCCTCGTACGCCCAGCGTACGAGGTCCCGCACCTCGTTCCCAGCCATGCATTACGCTAAGCGTACTCCTCATTACGCATAGCGTAACTCCCTTCGCTTATGTATGCCTCACGAACTTCCTGCGTACGCCCGCATACTAGGGTCTTCCCTCAACCCTAACTTATTCCAACAACCATAATTTCTTTGATACAACTCCGATTCCGACCATCCTTACATCCATGAAAAGGTAACAAAAAGCTCTATGATTTAAACATGCCTTAAGATATCCTAAACAAGCATCCGATTTCCATTAAATCCTGAGCTGAAAAATTACCAAAATACCCTTGGCTCCAAAACTAACTCTGAATGCCCGAATCATCCACATACCATCCCCTACGCCTAAATGGGTAACGATTCGGAACTGGGCGTTACAACTCTCCCCTACTTAAATTAGATTTTGTCCTCGACATCCGACCTTACCATTCCCGACACGCCAAACAACCTGAGCCACACGGCCAAAATCCCGAGTATACCACAGTCTTCCGAATGCAACCGAAACCAACCCTATCATAACTCTCCAAACCTGAAGATGAACTAATCCTTAATTCCTTGCACAAAACCACATCTACTCAATCTAAAACCTGAAGTCTCAAGATGATCTAACTCCCTGACATCCACCCCATACTGAACCATGTTGAATCCATTCCACTTATCACTTAACTGACTACTCAACTTCTGATAATTTGAGGTTCCCAGTAGAAAACAAAACGATAGACCAATTATCACTACAAAAAACTTATACTTGAGAAAAGGCTTAGATAATCCTTCGAGTAGAAGACTTATCCCTGTACCGGTTAGACTCAGATGAGAGCTGCACAACTGGGTCAAATCTTTTACTCTGAGATTATTTAACCCAAACTGGAAGTGACCTAGCATATTCTCCGAATAACAAGCGACTCCACACACGCGTTCCAATCAATAATACCACCTTGAATTAACTTGATGCCCTTTACATATATTAACGTTCCAAGACATAATCATAATGGCTTGATCTATCATCAAAATTGAATTCATTCCCTTACCCCTAAACCCTTCGATTGATGCCCTCGGCATATGGATACCCCAATTCTTATCCTACTGAAAAGAAAATATTGCACATAAGCACTCACGATTTGCAAGTCGGGATTTCTCCTAAAACCAAACTGATACTCAACTCATAACTCGAGATCCACGGATACCAACTCATAACCTAAGATCCATGGATCTGCACTTGTATTTCACCCCAACCCTTTTGATTTAAAACAATCCCTCTCTAAACCGAGATATAAAGGTTCCCAACCATCGTTGAGACTACCAGTCTCGCACCTGGTCTAATCACCAAGTTCCCAAGAGTCCAAATAACAAGGCTACATAGCCTATAAACCCCTATGCATCACATACTGACCACCCACTTGATCCTACAACTCAAGATCCAAAACCTTGACCCAACGGTCTCTACCAAGTCCCAGCTGTATTGCCATAATTAGATGGTCCTTGTCCATGGGTCCCACCCATCTAGATCTACACAAGCCCAAATCCGCCTTAGACCCCGATGGTCCTCAACCCAAAATAGATAAATACTCCTCAATAATCCTGACCGCCAGGCCCAAGACATGAACTATTCTCTCTTTATGCTCATTACCATCTCTAATGTTAGTCTACCTCGAACTGGTGAATATTACGACCCCATTGCAGTCTTAAAACACCTCTAACCAACCATGGTTTCCACCCATGACCTAATCACACCCTAACCATCACAACCTCACGAATCCTGAGCTGAAACCTACATCCATTTAGATGTTCAGGTCACGCTTTGAATCCGAAAGCCTTCAACCCAGACTCAACCACAAGCCTGCTATGCACAAAAAAGAAGACACCACCCAACGGTTGGAAGTTTTCTGAACTTCCAGTTACACAATCTCAATCTAAACGATCGCTTGGGTCGTCTCTCTTCCTGGACAGGATGTGAAACTTTCCCTAGTTCCACACCCTTCCAAACTTCTAGAATTTCTTATCGATTCTCCCCCACATGGATTCGATGAAGCTTTGTCATCTCTAAAATCCCGATGGATTCCCAACCCATCAACCTCATACAACATGAATCGCCTATGACCTGTGCTAAATAAAACTAGCATTCCATTGCTAGCCAAATTCAATTGTCGCCCAACTCCTGAAATCCTAAAGAATTCTCTTGAGATCTAAACCTGTCTAATAATTCAAATCACCTCCCAAGATACCCCCATGAATTCCTATCTTCTTATGTTGGCTACAAAGAAATCATAATCGTTGCCATGAACTAACGAATCTTCACCCCAGCTTCCATTCTCAAAGTACCACTGAACTCTAATCATCTACAATCCATGAAAATATACAACTCCGCTGACACCTCCAATGAGTAAACAACTCATGCAACTGAAAACATTATCTTGTTTCTACCGCTCCTCTCATAGCAACGATAGTGGTTGGTCCCAAAGTTCTTCCACAGACGACTGTCGCTCCTACCAGAACAAATACTAAAACCATTGAACCCTGACTATATTGGAGAACTAACCTATTGAATCTTGGCCATAGGCCTTCCATACAATACCCCTGAACCGATCTAGACCAAAAACCAAAATAACAACCGAACACATTGGAACCCACTACACGAGATATAACCCCTGAATAACCCACTAATAATTCATGGTATGAAAAAGGCATATAACAATTCTCAAAGATATAAGACAACAATAGAAGAGAATTAAACCAAAGATAATGCTTACCCAAATCAATATAAAATTCCAAGCAACATAAATACTGATAACAACCAAATAAAAAGAAAAAGAAAACATACCCACAAAATCACATGTTGGAGCATGGGCCTCCCTTGTCTGACACTACAATGACCGGTTCCTCTCTGTTAGGTCTCCTACCCTGCCCTCACGACTATCAGATATCCGCAATATAGCTAGAGCAGGTGTAATCACTGCTCCTCTGCTCCTTATCAAACAGACGACCTCTTTTGGCCCATTTGGTCGAAGTGATAACATAATGGACTTCCCCTTAATGATAATCCTGCTACACTTGTAGCAACCAATAACGCTAGAATGGTAATCTCCATCATGGAGTTTCCCGCATGTGTTGCACTGACACCAACCCTGCTGGCTCCCCACCACCCCCCAATCGCTGATTCAAAGTCTTGGATATCTACATATGACCCTCCCTTGCTTACACCTGGTCTGGCCACCTCTTCCCCAAGTGCTCCAAATCAATCTCCCGCTCATAGAATGATAGAGTGCAAGCTCCAATAATATTCATAACCTCAGCACAGATCGCAACCAAGCACTCATCCAAGATCTCCATAATCCCCTCATGAACTGAACCAAAGATCATAAGAGTCTGCTCCAAAATACCACGGGTAATCTCTGATGACATGAATTCCCGTATCTGCTCGCTAATTGGCTCGGTACCTACACCTAATCTGGAACCAGAACCTGAACCTCCTCCCTGAGCGTTCAGCACCATACTGAAAAATAATAAGCAAAAGTTCAAATTGTACCCAAGAATCCGCATCCCATAGGCTTCCTAGATTTTCCAAGACTCTCCCAGATTCGAATATAAATCTTATGCTTTCAGTAGTACAGGCCCAATACTATCTGTCACGCCTATCCATACTTTACTCAAGAATCCTCCCAGATCTTCTAAGTCACCTTCTCAAATCCATATATCAAACACTCATTACCCAGTGCAACAAAACCCACTAAAGCAATCCCTAGGCTTTCCTAAATTCCCAACCTC
This sequence comes from Lactuca saligna, assembly GCF_052625555.1. Classification (NCBI taxonomy): domain Eukaryota; kingdom Viridiplantae; phylum Streptophyta; class Magnoliopsida; order Asterales; family Asteraceae; genus Lactuca; species Lactuca saligna. The sequence goes on along the minus strand of NC_136420.1, from coordinate 305,348,723 downwards.
ACCTTGCCATCAACTGTTGAAAAATTCCCCATAATGCTAGCCACCCACCTCATGAATACAATCATACTCACTTAGTAGCTAACTCCCATCCCTAAGAGTTCCACAAAGCACAAAGCAAGTAGAATTTGTGTAGTAACACTCCAATCATAACTCATGCTAGAAATTTCCACCCTTACTACTGGTTGCCTTATGCATGCAAATTATACATAGAACATGATCAAATAGATTTTTGGATAAAAGAATCTTCCTTAGGACCACAACAAAACAAGGAATGGGAAATAAGGCCAAATCAATTATTATATGGCTATAAGATCCTAGCCGTATACAATTTCTAAAGCATACATTTAGCAGTGACTGATACCAAGAGATATTCCCATTCCAGCACAACATCCAGTATTCCTAATGCTACAAGGCATAACATATCAGGCGAATCTATCATTGATTGATCAACACTAGCATGCACGTCTACTAGCTCATACAATAGCAGATCCTTAGCTCTAACTAGCATGTGATTCACAGGTTCATAAATCAAGTGATATCAGATAACATGTATGGGTATTTTGGGAAAACTTACTTGAGCTCGGTTGATTGCATGCACCATACCATTTTTTATCTTAGAAAACTCTTGTAGCACCCCGTTCCTGGTATGAAATTATTTATTTAATCAAGTATTTATTTTTAAGCTACTCGACAAGTTGGTAGCCCTAACTCGTCGAGTAAGTTCTATAAAGGACGTGGGATTTAAAGGGTCTACTCGGCGAATCGAACCATGGACTCGACGAGTAGGTCTGCCAGGAGGAAACCCTATTTTTGGGGTTTTGCACCCTATTTAAGCCACTTAATCCCCCTTTGGGCCTCCCTTACCAGCCTCCTTGTCCTCCAGAAACCCTAATCCGTTGATAGCTTCACCTTTGAGTGATTATTGAGAATTTGAGTGTGTTTTTGTGTCATAGAGGAGACTTGGTGTAACGACTTAAAACTTCAACCAAATTTTTAAATTTCAGAAAACAAATTAATTTTAACAGTTAACAATACAATTCCACAATGTCAATCCCCCAAAACACAGGTTCAAAATAAAACAGTGTATAAAACTCCAGGATCCTCTAAAACATAAAACAATCTCCAGTGTGTGTGTACAATCAAATGGATGCCTTCCCGTGATCCTGAGAAGTACCTGAAACACATAACACGTAACACTGTAAGCATAAAGCCTAGTGAGTTCCCTAAAATGCCATACACGACTCATTATCCACTCTAGGCCCTAACTCAATAAGACCCTTCAGTCAATGTGTCTCAGTGGAACCCTCCGGTCCTAATTCAGAAAACTCATAGCAATAATATTCAACAATAATCACAAGACACATTGCAAAATACTACAATACACAGATAAACACATAAAACAACTCAATCACATAAAGATACCACTCTTGGTAAGTATAGTGAGAAGACTCACCTCGTAAGTAAGCTAAGTGAATGAATACTCTCGTACACGAATCCCTAAGTCTAGCCTCCTCCTAATCACATAAGATAATTATCTAATTAACTCTTTAGATTACACATTTACTTAGTTATCTCTCTCACTCTCATGAAGTGGGGAAAAGACCAATTTACCCCTCCATGGTTTCCCAACGACAAAGTTGACCAAACCCAAGTCAACAAAAGTCAAACTCGAGTCAACAGTCCATGTTGACCCTACTCGTCGAGTGCACTTATGGGACTCGACGAGTCAACTCGCCATCCACAGAATCATTCAAAAGTCTGCCTCAACTCGCCGAGTTTCTGCCCGATCAAAACCATTGGGACAACTCCCATCCGACTCGTCGAGTCGGCTCCATGAATCGGCGAGTCCATTCAGACCCATATCTCATTAAGTCATTTTCAAGGCAGATAACCTCCCCAAACTCTGGATCTATACTCCTAAGGTTCATCAACCATGTAAATTCACAAGCTTTATGTCCATGCATGGCATTTTGAGCTTAAAATGCCAAAATACACCACCAAAAGGGGTTTTCACTCAAGATCTTTATTATGGTTGAATAAAGCAGGGACTTTTGGACTCTCGGGACCTCATATGGTCTAGATCTAGAGTTCAACCCTCTCACTAAACATAAAACACTCAAGATCCTCATATTGGGTGGAAAAACCCTAGATTCACAAAACCATGAGATCTATACGAAATAATGAGAAAGGTGCAAGCTTTATACCTTTCCCAGAAGCTTGGAAGTGAAACAACCACAGATGCAACAACACTCTCTTATCCCTTGGCCTAAAAATCTTCTCTTCTCTTCACAAGATGCACCAAACACTCACAATTAGCAAAGCACTCTCTCTATCTCTCTAAGCTCAAAGTTCAATTAGGGTTTGCTCTCAAGGAAGGGTATCCGTAAATGAGGCTATAAGTGCCTTTAAATAGGCCCCAAACCCGGGGATTTAGGGTTTCTCATCGCAACTCCCACTCGGCGAGTCGGCTCCTCGGACTCGTCAAGTAGGTCATTTAACCCTCGTGGCACTTTGCGACTATACTCGACGATTTGGGACACCGACTCGTTGAGTAGATCAAGAAATAAATAAATAAATAAAATAATATACATGGATCTCCAATTGTTACAATGCTCCCCTACAAGAATCAGACTTCAACCCCGAAGTCATGATCTGAAAATAACCCTGGATACTGCTCTCGCATCTCGGACTCCGGCTCCCACGTTAACTCGGACCCTCTCCAATGTTGCCATTGGACCTAAACCAGGGGTACCTCCATGTTCCTCAGAATCATCACCTTTCGATCCATGATTGCAATCAATCGCTCAATGTAATTCAGGCTCGCATCCACCTGAATCTCCTCTAGTGGTACCACTATCGTCTCATTGGCTACACACTTCCTCAGCTGATATAAGTGGAAGGTGTTATGAATCTGACTCAACTCTATAGGTAGCTCAAAATAGTACGCTATCCTACCCACCCTGGCGGTCACCCTGAAAGGCCCGATGTATCGGGGACCAAGCTTGCCCTATTTCTTGAATCGGATCAACCCTTTCCAATGGGATACCTACAAGAGTACAAAATCCCCGACCTGGAACTCTAGCTCGGATCATTGCCTATCTGCATAACTCTTCTGGCGGCTTTGGGCCGTTAGCAACCTCTGTCTAACCTGTTGTATCTGCTCATTCATCTTCAGCTCTATCTCAGTTCCACCCATCACTCGCTGACCCACCTCTCCCCAACAAATGGGAGTTCGAAACTTTCTCCCTTAAAGAACCTCGAAGGGAGGTATACCAATAATCGAATGATGGTTATCGTAATAAGAAAACTTAGCCAAAGCTAAATAAGTGTCCCAACATCCCCAAAAATCCATGACACATGAACGCAGCATGTCCTCAATCATCAGAATCATCGGCTCGCTCTGTCCGTCTGTCTACGGATGGTATGCGATACTGAAGTGTAACCAGGTACCCAACTCCACATGAAATTTCTTCCTGAATCAAGAAGTGAAACGCACGTATCGGTATGACACTATCGAGGTTGGCACTCCATGTAGAGCTACCATTTCCCTCACATAAATCTCGGCTAATCTCTCTGCAGAAGAGCTCTCGTAATGGCGAGGAAATGAGCGATCTTCGTCAGCCGGTCTACAATCATCCAAATTGCATCAACTCCACGCGTATTCCTCAGCAACTTGGTGATAAAGTCCATGGAAATATGTTCCCACTTCCACTGGGGAATCTCTAGATGCTACAATGGACCATAAGGATGCTGGTGCAACCCCTTAACCTGACGACAAGTCAAGCACCTCTCAACTACCCAAGCCACATACCTCTTCATACAGGGCTACCAGTAATCTCTCTTCAGGTCCAAGTACATCTTAGTGGCTCCTGGATGGATAGAGAATCTCGATCTATGTGCCTTCTCCATCAAAATTCGGCGAGCTATGCAAGTGTAGGGCACCCATATCTGCCCCTGGAAAGTCATAAGCCCTCAACTATCAGGCAAAAACTCGAACACTTGCCCAATCAACCGGTCCCTCTCCACCTGGTCCTTTCGAATGGTATCTGAAACTAGATTCATCACTAACATCCTCATGCACACATCTCAGATCGGAGCACTCTCTGCTCTACAGCTCAGGGCATCGGCTACCACATTAACCTTGCTTAGATGGTACAAGATCTCGCAGTCAATATCTTCAGGCTCTTGTGATCTGAGTAGATGGTACACCTAACACCATAAAGATAGTGGCGCCAAATCTTGAGGGCAAACACCAATGCCCCTAACTCCAAATCATGTGTGGGATACCTCATCTCGTGAGGCTTCAGCTGCCTCGATGCATATGCAATAACGTGACCCCTATGCATCAATATTGCACCCATCCCTGAGATAGACGCATCACAATAGACCACAAAGTCCTCTACTCCCTCCGGAACGGCTAACACCGAAGCTTCGCACAATATCTGGCGAAAGGTCTCGAAAGATGTCTGATGCTCAATCCCCCATACAAAAGTAACGCCCTTCCAGGTCAACTTGATGAGAGGAACTGCAATCTCTAAGAAATCCCGGATAACTCTCCAATAGTAGTCATCCAATCCCAGAAAACGTCAGATCTTGGATGGGGATCTCGGCACCTCCCATTGCATACCAGCCTTAATCTTGGCCTGATCGACCAATATCCCGCTCTGATTAACAATATGTCCCAGAAACTAGACCTCTCGTAGCCAGAAATAACACTTGGAGAATTTGGCATACAGCCTCTCCGACCTCAAAACCCCAAGAACCTCTTGTAGATGCTCCTCATGTTGCTCCCTATATCTCGAATACACTAAGATATCATCAATGAACACAATCATCGACCGATCCAACATAGGCCTACACACCCGGTTCATGAGATCCATGAACGCCATCGGTGCATTGGTGAGTCCAAAAGGCATCACCACGAACTTATAATACCCATAATGAGTTCTAAAGTCCGTCTTATGAATATACTCCTCGCACACTCTCATCTGGTGATATCCAGATCTCAAATCAATCTTGGAGAACCAGGATGCCAGCTGATCGAATAGATCATCAATCCTCGGAAGTGGGTAACGGTTCTTGACCATCAACTTGTTCAACTCCCGGTAATCAATGCACAGTCGGTGTGAATCATCCTTTTTTCTTGACAAAAAGGATCGGCACTCCCCCACAGCGACCTACTCGGTCGAATAAATCCCTTCCCGAGCAGCTCCTGAGGCTGTAAGGATAACTCCTGAATCTCTGGCGGCACAAGGTGATAAGGTGCCTTGTCGTTTGGCACCGCCCCCGAAACCAAATCAATCTGAAACACCACCTGCCTCTTAAGAGGCACACCTGGTAACTCCTTAGGGAAAACATCAGGGAACTCGCATACTATCAGAACCTCGAATACAGAACTCGGTCTCTCTGATGCAGTCCACAAATCCATCACATATGCCAGGAATCCCATACAACCCTGCTATAAACTATGCCTTGCCCTGACGGCAGAGCAGAAATCTGACCCAAACTTGGTACCCTCGCCATACACTGTAAGCACTCCCCCACTAAGGTCTCGTATAGTCATAAATTGGCGCTTACAGTCGATCACTGCTCCAAAATGGTTTAACCAATCCATGCCCACGATGACACAGACATCACCCATCAGGAACGGTACCAGGTCAATGGGAAACTTGACACCAAAAATTTCCAGCACGCATCCTCAGAATACCTCGGTAGCAAAAACCAAATGTGCATCTGCTATAAAAACCCTCAGAGGTCTACTCGACGCCTCATGTCGGTTGCCAATGTGACGACTAAAGGCTATGGATACGAAGGATCGACTCACACCCGAGTCAAATAACACTAAAGTACGTACAGAACTCACAAGAAATGTACCTAAATATAGCACAGGATAATCATAAAGAGATGCACAGAGTAAATAAATGAATAAGTAGAGAAACATATACCAGCCACAACATCAGGTGTTGCGCGGACCTCCTCTGCTGTCAGCTAGAAAGCTCTCCCACGAGCCTTCAGAATCTTGTCCTTCACCAGCCTAACATCAGTAACATGCAATCCAACAGGAATGGAACCCTGGGCTTATCCCTGAACAAGATGAGGGTACTCGGGCTTCTGATGGTCGTCCTGATTGTAGTGGAAATAGACTGCGAAACCCTTAGGGAAATCCTTCACCATATGCTTCTCCTTTCCATATTTGTAAGAAATCCCTACCCAGTAAGATCCCTCGTGAATCCTTCCGCACTTGCCACAAGTGCGGGCCTTCTGGCCTCCTGGTCTCGGATCAACAGGCTTATTCCGCTTGGTTTCTGACTGCGACTGTGTTAGCCGCCGGTCTCTCCCCTAAGACTCTTCGTCCTCCCTCTCCTGAGTCTCCAGCTCGATCTCCTTCCTCTTGGCATTCGCCTAGAGCTCAGTAAATGTACGGTAAGACAAGTTCTCCACGAACTCCCGAATATCCCTCCTCAGAATGCCTATGTACCGACTCATTTGAGCCTGCTCAGTCGCCACATGCTCAGGGAAAAACAATGCCCTCTCATGAACCGTCCGCATAATCACAGTCACTGACTATGTATTCTATCTAAGAGACAGAAACTCTTGGGCCAACTGTTCCCTCTCCACAGGGGGAACATACTCATCTCGAAACATCGCAACAAATCTCTCCCAAGTAACCGCATCATCCTCTGTAGGGGTGAAACTAGCCGTCACAACATCAGAGATCCACCTCATCATAGAAATTGGATCTTGAGTCCCATCAAACTCTATTGGCTTCATATTTTTGAACTCCCGGTACAGCAACGAGACACCCCCCCCCCCCATGGTCTAGCAGCAGCGACAGCTGCGATGGCTGCAACAGTAGCCGCCTAAGAAACAGCAGCATATCGCTCATCAAACGTCTCGATCAAATTGGTCTTTATAGACCCAAACATATCCGGGATAGCCTCTTGGATGGCTACATCCACCTCGTCATTAATCATCAGGCGAATCTCATCATCGCTAACTCCATTGGTCCCTGGGGTGTGGTGCGTATCTACCATGATGTCTCTGAATTACAACAAAAAATAATTAGAGACTCACTCGAGCATGCTCACACTCTACTAATCATCCCTAGTTGCTCCTTAGCATCCTAAGGATTCCTACTTGGGTTGCATGTAGATTGGGTGATTCCAGTAGTACGAGCCCAATACTACCTTCCACACCCCACCTGTAGTCACCCCAAGTCCTCCTCCTAGGATTCTAACTCACAAATACTCTATACCTCACGAATCACAAACATCCTTCTCAGAAAACCCCCTTTTAACTCATATAAGTATCTCCTCCTAGATATATTCCCGACTCAAAACTCAACACATACTCAAATAATAACATATAACACTGATCAAAGCATCCTCTAGGATAAGGCATCATAGATCAGACAACTCTAGGCCTAGAATATGAAATACCTAGCTTAACCTCTAGCATGCAATTTTAATAAAATATCTCATAGATGATCATTTAATATAGAAATAAAGGTATTTTCGGAAATCACCGTTCAAACACACCAGGAGGTGTATCTGAATCCCTCAAACCAAGGCTCTAATACCAACTTGTAACGACGTAAAATTTCAACCAAATTTTTAAACTTCAAAAAACACATTAATTTTAACAATTAACCATAAAATGCCACAATTTCAATCCCCCAAAACTCAGGTTCAAAAGAAAACAGTATATAAAACACCAGGATCCTCTAAAACATAAAACAATCTTCGTTGTGTGTGTACAATCAAGCCGGTGCCTTCCCGTGATTCTGAGAAGTACCTGAAACACATAACACATAATACAGTAAGCATAAAACTTAGAGAGTTCCCCAAAATACAATACACAGCTCATTAGTCACTCTAGGCCATAACTCAATAAGACCCTCTGGTTAATGTGTATCAATGGAACCCTCCGGTCCCAACTCAATAAACTCGTAGCAACAATATTCAGCAATAATCACAAGACACAATGTAGAATACTACAATACATAGATAACCACATAAAACAACTCAATCACATAAAGATACCACTCTTGGTAAGTATAGTGAGAAGACTCACCTCATAAGTAAGCTAAGTGAATGAATACTCTCGTACACGAATCCCCAAGTCTAGCCTCCTACTAATCACATAAGATAATTATCTATTTAACTCTTTAGATTACACATTTACTTAGTTATCTCTCTCACTCTCTTGAAGTGGGAAAAAGATCAATTTACCCCTCCATGGTTTCCCAAAGAAAAGGTTGACCAAACCCAAGTCAACAGAAGTCAAACTCGAATCAACAGTCCATATTGACCCTACTCATCGACTGCACTTATGGGATTCGACGAGTCTACTCGCCATCCACAAAATCATTTAAAAGTATGGCTCAACTCGCCGAGTTGACCCATCAACTCGCCGAGTTGCTGCGCGATCAAAAACCATCGGAACAACCCCATCCGACTCTCATTGAGTCCATTCAAACCCATATCTCATTCAGTTGTTTTCAAGGTAGAGAACCTCCCCAAACTCTGGATTTATACTCCTAAGGCTCATCAACCACGTAAAGTCTTAAGCTTTACGTCCATGCATGGCATTTTGAGCTTAAAATGCCAAAACACACCCCAAAAAGGGTTTTTCACTCAAGATCTCTATTATAGTTGAATAAAGCAGGGACTTTTGGACTCTAGCGACCTCACATTATCCTGATCTAAAGTTTAACCCTCTAACTAAACATAAAACACTCAAGGTCCTCATATTGGGTTGAAAACCCCTAGATTCTATAAACCATGAGATCTATATGAAATAATGAGAAAGGTGCAATTTTTATACCTTTCCCATAAGCGTTGAAGTGAAACAACCACAGATCCAACAACACTCTCTTGTCCCTTGGCCTAGAAATCTTCTCTTCTCGTCACAAGATGCACCAAACACTCACAATTAGCAAAGCACTCTTTCTCTCTAAGCTTAAAGTTCGATTAGGGTTTTCTCTCAAGGAAGGGTAGCCGCAAATGAGGCTATAAGTGCCTTTAAATAGGGCCCAAGCCTGGGGATTTATGGTTTCTCATCCCAGAGCCTACTCGGCGATTTGGCTCCTCGGACTCATCGAGTAGGTCATTAAACCCTCATGGCACTTCGCGACTCTACTCGACGAGTTAACGACCGACTCGTCGAGTAGCTCAAGAAATAAACAAATAAATAAAATAATATACCTAGATGTCCGGATGTTACATTTGGAAGAGCTTGGAGCTATCAAACTTGTGGAAGAAGATCAATATCCAGGATTACATTCATCTTTGGTAGCCTTCTGAGGCAAAAAGATCTTAGCTTGATAACCTATAGCTTAAATCTCCTTTAATGTTGATTTATGGGTCTTTTGACCCTTTTGAGTAGGATAATTTGCTTTTCATGGGTTGTATGCTAAGCAATCCCTCCTTCTTATGATATTTGGCCTCTAAAGTCATAAAAGGGGTCTTGAGACCATTTTTGTCCAAATCATGGTCATGTTCATAGAAGTAGCTTGCTATAACTTGAGTTTGGGTCCTTTTGAGGTGTGCAAAGCCATCAAGTGTCCAACTTTATTAAAATGGACCATGGAAACGACCTGGATCTATATTTTGGAGCTGTAGAAGGGAGAAATCAGTGGTATAGTTTAGATCTGCAAGGGACTCGACGAGTTCATAAAGGAACTCGGCGAGTCCGATAAAGGAACCTCGATGATGTTCGTAGAACTCGGTGAGTTGATTAAGGAACTCGGCGAGTTAGATGATCTTGTCCCTGTTCTAATTATTCTAGGACTCGACAAGTCTGAGGATGACTTGACGAGTCAGTTCGACCAATCACGATGATAAGTAGCTTGGGAACTCAATGATTCATAGGGTGAATCGGTGAGCCGAGTCGTGAGTCTAGGGTTCTGAGTTCTAGGACTCGACGAGTTTGGTCAACTTGCAAAGTGGACCTTGGCCAGTATATTGAGTTTGACCAGGGGTAAAATGGTCATTGGACCCTAAAAATAGTTATCATTTTTTGACTAAGTGTCATTATGGAATTTATAGTTGCAGAGTCATCAGAGCAGCAGACAGGGATTCCTCATTCAGATTTTCAGCAGTCAGTCACATGAGGTGGGTTTCCTTTCAGTAGGGATGGGTCGAAGGCACCAAGGTCGGCATGTCTACTTGATATGTCAGTAATTGAGTATAGGTGGGGCTAGAATCTTGTAGTAGTTTAGTATGGGCGGGGCCCGATTATCTTAGTATAAATTGAGCATAGTTATGTGATTATTTGGTAGATATACTTGTTATCTGTGTGATACTTGTATGCATGTTAGACAGTGGAGTATGGGCAGGGCCCGAATCTCCTAGACAGCAGAGTGTGGGTAGGGCTCGGATCTCCTAGACAGCGGAGTGTGGGGGGCCTAAATTTCCTAGACAGCAGAGTGTGGGTGGGGCCCGAATCTCATAGATAGCAGAGTGTGGGCGGGGCCCAAATCTCATAGATAGCAGAGTGTGGGCGGGGCCCAAATCTCGTAGAGAGTGAGCGGGGCCCGTATCTCCTAGTTGTATGATATTTGTATGGTATGTGGTAGTTTGGGGAGACTCACTAAGCTTTGTGCTTATAGTTTCAGTTCTGGTTTTAGGTACATCCGGTAGCAAGGGGAAGGGCTCGGGGTGATCACATGGCACACACACAGTATTCAGCCTAGGATTATTTTGATACTCTGATATGTTATCATATGTTTTGTCACAATATTTGATTTGACGTTTTAACATACATGATGTATGGTTTTCTTTATGATTATGGATGATTTATGGTTTTATAATAATTTTCAAAATGAAATTTTTGGACCGTGTTTTTAGGATGTTTCAATTATTTTCTGAATCCCGAGGGTATGTCTGAATCCCTCATACCAAGGCTCTGAAACCAACTTGTAACGTCCTAAAAATCATGACATAATTTTTTTTATTTATATAACAATTAAATTGTTAATAGATATCATTCCCATAAAACCAAGATAACCAAGATTTAGGAAAACATCATCAAATTAGAGTAATTCACATAATGCTGAAACATGAGTTGTGTGCTCTACAATCATCCCGAGCTCTTCCATTTGAAAACTAGAGTACCTGAAACATAAACTAAAAATTGTAAGCACAATAACATATAACCACAGTATATCAAGCAACATACATATAGTTGTCATGGCCTCCCCCATGGTCTTTAACTGGAATGTCATGGACTCCCCCACGGTCTGACATCCAAGTAACATGGGCTACCCCTATGGTCTTTACCTAAAATGTCACGGGTCCCCCATGGTTTGGTATCCAAGTGCCATGGGCTACCCCATGGTCTTTCATGCATGTATCATAGAGACAACTAGCATTCCACATAACAAGTAATGGGTCGACATTGGTGCCTTCAACCCATGGATATAGTGAGAAGACTCACCTCGGACAGCTAAAACAAACTAATACTCACTAATTACTGATCCATAATAATCTAGCGCTATCAAATATGAATGACATCCAATTAACATTTGGATTCCAAACCAAATCCAATAATTCATATATGGGGTAAAAATACCATTTTACCGCCAATCTAGTTTGGTCCAAGACTAAGGCCCAAACTCCCAATCATAAAGGCCCACAACCAATAATCATCTAAAGCCTACTTATGGACCAATTTTCCAAATTCGGCCCAAACCCTTACTTGGGCCTTACTCTAAATCCCATTAACTTTTCCCTAATCCAAAACACATATTCTCAGATAGCCCAACAAATCCATAAGCAACCAAGCCCAAATGGTAGCTCAAACCGAAGCCCAAACATACAAGGCCCAAACAAATCAAGTATGCGGGGCATACAAGCATGTACACGCAGTGTACTCGCTTGGAGGCTTCTACACTAAGCGTACCTGCTTATACACCCAACATACTCACCCTATCCTGCCCAAACTTGACTTTTCACTTAATCCATTAAGATAAAGCTCCATAACATAGATCTAACCTCCTTGAGCTGAATTATCATGTAAAGTTGCCAACTTTACGCCCATACATTATTAAATGAATCTCTTAAGCTTAAAAGGGACTTTGTATATGGCTTAAAGCATGCATGACACCATTCTTCACATAAAGCTTGTGTCTTTATGCTCAAGGATACCAAAACAAACTCAATTTTGAAAGAACAAGCCCTTTAACAACCCAACTCATCCATAAACCCAAAAAGGAACCAAAATCACAACAACCTAACCAAGATGAGATCTAGACATATACAAGCCAAGATGAAAACTTGATACCTCAAATTCTTCCCCACAAGATGATGACTCTGGATCCAAAGCCTCTCCATTAATAAAAAAAACTTCAATCTTCTCTTCTTTTCTTCCCTAGGGAAAAATGTGCATCAAAGCCATCCAATAGCTCAAGAGCACCACCAAGAGGCTACAAGGTCGATTTAGGGTTTTTAGGGTATGGAGGCTAGCTTAGAAATGAACTAAAGGGACTAACATAAAGCTTATATAGGGTACATCACTAGAAATTAGGGTTTCAGTATAACCCTCGTGCTTACTCCTCGTACACCTAGCATACGAGGTCTCGCACACTGTTCCTAACCTCGCACAATGCTATGCGTAATCCTCATTACGCATGGTGTAACTCCCTTCTCAAAAGTATGCGTCACGTACTAGGGTCTTCCCTCAAACCCTAACTTATTCTGAAGGCCATAATTTCTTTGATACAACTTCGATTCCAACCATCCTTACATCCATGAAAATGTAACAATAAGCTCGATGCTTTAAACAACTCATACCTGGCTTACAATATCCCGAAAAAACATCCAATTTCCATAAAAGTCCGAGCTAACATATTACCGAAATACCCTTGGCTTCAAAACTAACTCCGAATGCCCAAATCATCCACATACCATCACCCACACCCAAATGGGTAATGATTCGAAATAGGGCATTACAAGCTCACCAGTTCAAAATCGAGAAAAACACGAGTCGGTTCCCGATAATTGAAACGAACAAAATTCACACAACTAAGGTGAGTTTTATGACCCTTTTTTGTCTTTTTAAATATTTTTAGGGAGAATACACACTCCTTACGTACTTTACAATAACAAGGTCTCTATATGGTATGATACAACATTTGATGCATGGGCATTTGATTCTATCTTCGTCCATGAACCTTTGTTGACTGGTAGCAAATTCTATGAATTTTTTCACTTCTTGTATGAAAATAGAAGAGGCACAACCGCGATCATATTTTCATTCAACCATCCATGTTCTATTGGCATTGTTCATGATGTTAAATCTATAAAATATACATTTAAATAACACAATATTCTGTTCATTGATATGTTTTCAATTTGATAGATGGGATTTGATGTAATAAAATATGTATGTACAATATAAATATTGCAAATGTACCTTTACTATAAATCGTTTCACAAAATTACCGATTGGTGAACCAATCTTGAAAGTTTCTCGTTTGTATAAATGAATCACTTTGATGATTTGATAATGGCATAGAATATTTATAGACAGGTTTAATTGAAATTGACAATTTCATAACATAGTTTCGAAGAAAGAGTGTATGAGGGAACCTTCGACAACCCTTGGTCTTGATTTCGATGTGGTGGATAGGTACTAGGTCAAAGTATTTGGTCGATATCATTTAATATTGAAAAAGTTAAATATAGCATAATATATGAAATTATTCATGAGATTATATACATAATTATAGGTCATAACAAACATAGAAACTATATTTGAGTTATTAACAAAATAATAATCTAAACAAAATTAAATTTTATATAAAATACACTCACTATCAATAAAGTAACATACACTAAATTAACATATAAGACCGAATTGATAATTATAGCAAAACCATATAATTTTACTAACATAAAATAAACATTATTGGAAGACATTAATATTTAATAATTAAAACCATAATTATATGTTCAATATAAAGAGTATTCACAACATTTACAAACACTTAATATCCATTATCGACCACATTCCTAATAAACCCATAAAGTTTACCATACTCTATGTACCAATGACAAACTATGGAATACTTTTGTGGGTCATCATCCTCATCTATTCCATCCATAAATGCCCCTTCAAAAAAATAACATGCCTCTTCACATTGTAATGTGATGTTATACATTGTAAGTTTATGAACTAAATTCCTCAAAAATTCTCCGGCACTGTCAGCATAATTTGTATACTCTCCAAACTTCGGAGATGCCCAACTGAAATACACATCAAGTAATTGTAAACCTACAAGTACACATTAAAAAACCTATCAATCCAACATAGAAAGTTCCAATAAGTATTGCAAATTATACAACAGAACACTAAATATTCTAAAATATAGTCTTTGGCATTAATACTTAAATAAAAGATTTATGTGGCCAATACACTGCACAACTATGAAAATGTATTAATTAACTATATACAAATATATAATGTACATATTATACATACCTTCATCACACTCAGGAGGCCCTCCTGATATGTGGATCATCCCACACAAATAAATTCCCTCGACATTCTACTAACCAAATAGACATAGCATAAGTTGATACCATTTTTTAAGAGAAAGGAGGCGTAAATGTGAAATGCGGTGTAACAAGGTAAGAAAAAAAAAACGTACTTTAATGCACTGGTCGTGGACCAAGTATCGGCTTCAGTAATATTGGGGAAAATCGATTATGAGAACGATTCTCAATCAAGGATTTTGCGGTTTTCTTTGATCGTTCACGGTTTGTTCTTCCAGAAGATTGCAGACGATCTGAATGGAAAGAACTGAAACCACGTAATAAAGTCGGAAATATCATGGCGCCTAAAAGATGTAGAGTGCAAAAAGACCAAATTATCAATAAAATAATTCAAAACATGTGAGCCTTAGTTTTCTAAAAACACATTATTAAAATAAAAAATAAAAAAATAAAAAAATAAAAATAAAAAAATAAAAAAAAGCTAAAATTTTTAAGTAAACACCAGTGCAATTTTCTATGCCTTTTCATGAACACATTAGTTAATGACAAAATGACATAATTGCCCTTGCAAATATAATGATTAATGTTGGATTAGAAAGGGTTTTTTTCAAAACAAATCATCTCAAACTATATTTGGATTTATATTTATCTTTATTAATTTCATGTTTTCTTTATAAATTGCTAATCAATATATAGTTCGAATATAAATCATAATAACAAATTATACAAGATTGGTATAAAAATGTTAGAACAACATAGAATAAAAAATTAAAATATATTTTAACAACATCAAAGTAACAAATCTAATGTTAGAAGAACATATGTAGAATAAAAACAATTAGATGTATATTAACAAAATAGTAAGTAGATAACAAAGCCTAAATATTAAAATGAAAAAATATTCAAATAAAAATTAAGATCTAACCAATTTATTAAGCTAATTATATCTTATTTATCATTTTAATCATGCCAAGAAGGTCTTCAAGATATTGTACTTCTTGTTTTTCCGTCTTGATCTTGTCATCAATATATTTGTATACAACATATTTATGAATCAAGTTAGATGCCTTGATCCGTCTTTTCTTCTCCATACGATTCTAGATGAAAGTATCAAGTCTTTCTTTGATTGCATTCACATGAATACATATGTATGCATCATCGATACTTTTGGTGAGGGCGAACTTCTTTACTTCAGAAAACATATCTGAAGAATTGTTATCATTGGATGAAGAACACACTCGTTTGCAATGAAGTAAGATTTATAACATGTGGTGGTAGATAATATGCGTACCTGGGGGATTTTATAGGAATAAATGGTAGATACTGAAAGCTCTCTAGTAATATATATATATATATATATATATATATATATATATATATATATATATATATATATATATATATATATATATATATATTGGGTGTTATTTGAACTAGTAAATATCCATAAATAATCATGTCCACTTGTTTTCCTTCCACATGAACACACACTTTACCCATATATAAAATAATAACAATTCCTTTTGTAAACCATCTTCTATTCATTCAATAATAATTAAAAATTTACCTCTATAAACGAAATTAATGGCTTATCTTGCATCAAATGCTTCCTTGAATGAATATTTCATCGCCACCGTTCGAGAAGACATAGAAAGTTTGGAATCAAGAATGAGATTAATGGAGGCTCTTCTATGATGATTTTTGAATACAGACAAAGATCAACAAAGTTCTAGATACTCCACTGAAGGAGGAAGTCTTCAACGATATAATGGATGCAGAATAAGAGATAGGTGTGGTGAAGTCATACACGAGAGATCAAAATCAACATTTAATAGATTATATGACAATGTTGGCTAGAAAAATCAAGATGAAAAAGGAGTTCCTAAAAACGGTTTCTCAATGATGTTGATTTAGTGTTGAAAATAATGTTATTTACTTTTAATCTATTTTGATATGATCTTATTATAGGAGTGCATATGCAAAATTGTTGGTCATGTAATCGATGATAAATCAGATATGAAATATTCATTATACATGTATGGTTCAAATTACAATATATATATATATATATATATATATATATATATATATATATATATATATATATATATCATATTGTTTGTTATTTAATTTCTATATGTATACTATTTTAAACAAAGTAAAGTAAAAAATATTTAATTTAGTGTGATTAAAACTCCATGACAGATTTAAAGTTTTTAAGCCATTATGAAAAGGTTTGCTTTTATACCCTTTTCAATTATTTTGAAAATTCCAAATTAAATAGCCACTACCACTCAACACATGACCCATGACTCAAATGTCATCAATTGGTTGTAAGGTGACACTATAAGTTACTACCACTTAATGCATATGACCCATGACCCATATGTATCCATTGGTCACCATAAGTCACTATCACCCAATACACATGACTCATGACCCATATATCATCCATTGGTTACTGTGAGCTACTAATACCAAATGCACATGACCTAAATGTCATCTATTGGTCGTAACATAACATTATAAGTCAGTACCACCAAATTCACATGAACCATGACCTAAATAACATCCAATGGTCATAACATGACACTATAAACCACTACCACCCAATGCACATGATCCATGACCCATATGTTATCCATTGGTCGTTGTAAGCCACTACCACCCAATGCACATGGCTCAAATGTTATCCATTGGTCGTAACATGACACTATAAGCCATTACCACCTAATACACATGACCAATGACCCAAATGTCATCCATTACTCATAACATGACACTATAAGCCACTACCACCCAATACACATGAACCATGACCTACCTGTCATCCATTGGTCACTATAAGCCATTACCACCCAATGCACATGACCCATGACACACATATCATCCGTTGGTTGTAACATGACACTATAAGACACTACCATCCAATACACATAACCTATGACCCATTGCCAAATGAACCCTAACCCATTGTCACTTTCTCATCAATGGGTCGTAACATTTAATATTTATTTTTTTAATTTTATGCTCAAAATACGTTTTTTTTTTTTTTCAACCATAGAAACATCAAGATTTACATTTTATCCACCTACATTAATATTTTTAAATATCATTTATAATTTTAACTTAAAAAGCTTAGATAATATCTGTCTTTATGGTGTGAACACGTCATTACCCTAGGTTTATTCTTCACATTATTACTTAAAATTACCCACTGTATCTCATGAACTGCTTTAAAAAATTTGAATTATTAAATAATTAGCGCTAATGTGTATTTTAAAAGTTTGAAATTTTCGTTAGTGGAACTCCAAAAAAAATTGCAAGTCCTTTCCCTCCAACCTACACATGTTAAGGTTACATATCAGGGTCAGTTAACTTATTATAAGGAGAGTTTACAATTTATGTCATCATATCCAGCGGCTCATTGATCGAAATCTACATTTCTTCATTATGTTTGTGCACTGGTTTTGGAGATATACGTTGTCACTCATGTAAAATTTATTTTTATTTAATTTAATATTGTCGTGATCATCCTTTCCTGTTCTATGATCATCACCATATATATATTATCATCTTGAATTACAGTTACGTTGGTGTTGCCTACATAATCTACGATTGGCGTACTTTAATTACATGTTAACGAAGATTGACGATATTATTCAAAAGTTTTATTCAATTGTATGCATGCGTAGTAATGCCTTCTGTAACGACCCAAAAAATTTTGTTTTAATATTACTAAAAATTAGATCATCGAATGTCATATATAATAAAACCATGGAATGAGTAACTCAAAAGTCATAGTAACTGTGTCAAAACAAAAATTGTATCAATCATATCAAAATATCTGAATAAAACTCCCAAGATAAAACTGAAGTTGTGGTGTGTGCGATGCCATCAACCCGAACTCTTCCCTTTGGTAGCGGAAGTACCTGAAACAAAAACTTAAACTTTAAGCACAAAACTTAGTGAGCTGCCCCAAACTACCATATGACATACAATAACATATAAACAACTATTGGGCCTTGCCCACTGCATTGGACTGAAGTCCGGAAACTGCATTGAACCAAAGTCCGAAACTAACCAGGGCCTTACCCTCTGCATCGGACCAAAGTCCGGAAACTGCATCAGACCAAAGTCCAAAACTAACCAAGGCTTTGCCCTATGCATCGGACCGAAGTCCGAAAACTGCATCGGACCGAAGTCCGGAACTGACTGGGAGCTTGTCCCCTGTGTCGGACCGAAGTCCGGAAACTGTCTGAACATAGCATAGCATAAACATATCAAATAGCATGAACACATATACAGCATACTGCATCGTACCAGAGTCTGGAACACATAACACAAAACATGCTTGAATCACAAAGACATCAAGCACTCTAACTACTTTATGGGACCGAGGTCCGCAACTACTGCTAACTAAACGGGTCGGCATTGTGGCTGTAGACCCGTTCCTAATGGAAGGAAAAACTCACCTTGTAACGTTGGCTGCTTAGATGCTAACTTTAAAACTGGCTGACTGCTGCTCCGGAACTCTTCAGCTAAAAATCCCAAAAACACTAGGTCATGTACTGATAAATGCCATCATGGTAAAATGACTATTTTACCCCTAGTCAAAGTCAAATCCCTAGTCAAAGTCAACTTCCTGGTCAAAGTCAACTTTCAGTTGACCGGACTCATCGAGTCAGGGCGTACACTCGCCGAGTCCCTCCATCAATAGATCTGACTCTGACTCACCGAGTCCCTTCCCCTATGACAATCGTCAATCTTGAGTCAAGTTGAGTCATCAAGTCAAATCGGTCAACTCGATTAAACCTTGTGTATTAGGGTTTGTGTTATGTTCATACTGTATAACTTGCTATATTAATGGGAAAACATCACTTGGGAAAAAATCTTGTGTTAAAATTTCCTGAGCCTTAGTGCAAATCAATGAACTAAACTAATAAAACCATGTTGCATACTCATCGGGGTGTAAGATCCTTAAACAAGGCTTCACAGGGTTTACGAACCTTGCATTGCGAAGCCGGACACTCACATTTGTCACAAACAAAACCTCTCTCAATCGTTTTCACTCTATCTCTTCTTATCAAAAATCTTTCCCAAATGTCTCTAAGAATGTCAAATCTCTCCCAAATCTCTCTAAGAATGTCAAATCTCTCCTAAATATCTCTTCGTATGAGAAATCTCTCCAAGCATGTGAAATATCTCTCAAATATCTCTTTGTATGAGAAATGTCTCTAAGAATGTCAAATCTCTCCCAAATCTCTCTAAGAATGTCAAATCTCTCCCAAATATCTCTTCGTATGAGAAATCTCTCCAAGCATGTGAAATATCTCTCAAATATCTCTTTGTATGAGAAATGTCTCTAAGAATGTCATCTCTCCGAGAATGTCAAATCTCTCCCAAATATCTCTTCGTATGAGAAATCTCTCCAAGCATGTGAAATATCTCTTTGTATGAGAAATCTCTCCAAGAATGTTAAATCTCTCCCAAATCTCCCCAAGTATGTGAAATCTCTCCCAAATCTCCCTCAAAAGTTTCCCGTAACTTTTTAGAGTCATTCGGGTCATTCCGACCCTTCACCGGGTCAAAAACAGCTTAAAACGGGGTAAAAACGTGAAAACTGGACCTTAGGAACCGAAACCTCATTATAAGAAGAGAAGCCTCTTAGGACCCGAAGGTCCTCTTAGGGACCGAGAGCAAGAAGGGCCGAACCTGAGAGCAAGGAGGAATCGGACCTGAGCAAGGAAGAACCGAACCCGAGCCAGGAGGAACCGAACCGCGCGCACCGCCCGAACCCAAAGGCACTGTTCACCACTGTTCATTCGGCTCATTTCGGTCGGACACGTTCGCCTCTTATCTCCGGACCGAACCCCCTCGCCTTCGCCTCTCGCTTCCGGTTCACCTCCCTTCGCTTCCTTGCCCCCTTCGTTTCCCTCTATTTGTTTCGTTTCCGGCTACAGCCCCCAGCAAGGACCGAACCTCAGCCTAGGGACCGAGAGGTCTCGCTGGGAATGCTTTTCTTCCCGGTTTTCGCGTAGTTTTGCGTTTAAGGCCTGTTTTTAATTATTTTAACGTGGGATTTTCACCCAAAACCATATTTTAACATAATAAACTCTAAATATTCACAATTTAATCATATTTTCATAAAAATCTTTATTTAAATAATAAAAGTTAGTGGGTAAAGTACAAAGAGGTGGAGTGTTGACTTTGCTTTACCTTATGACACAAGCAACCACTCCCACACCCACTCTATGACCAGCCACACCTCCCCACCTTACCTAGGTCACTTCAATGTCCCTTATACTCAATTTCTACTCATTCCCACGTTTTTAGAGCTGGAACAAAACACCCTCTCTCCTCATTTCTCTCATTTGCTCTCATTTCACTAAGTATCAAGCACCACTTTTCTCCCAAACTTTTTCTCCACAAATTTCGAGATTCAAGGCTGATTTTCAAGTGTTCTTCCACTCTTAGTAAGAATAATTCATCCTCCTTATGATTATTTCACTTCATTCCACTCAAATCATTGATTTCTTACACAAACTCCATATCTATGATGTTAGATTCTCGAAAATCTTCAAGGCATCTCCAAGTGTTCTTGAGTTAAACACTTCCATTCTTCAACAATCATCTACTGAAATCACTCAAGGTGAGTTCATACCCCTACATTTTCATGTTTTCTCAAGTTTTCAGGGGGGGAATACAAGTTAAAACACCAAGAACATAACTAAAATTTTCTAACAGCCTTCATCAGAAAAGTTCAACTCCATACACGGACTGTTTTGGACATCTTAAACATTTTTGTTTTAAAAACTCTACAAGGTGCAAATAGTTCAAGTTCTTAGCTTTAAAATGACTACTTTCACATCTCCATACGATTTTTCTACAATTTATGGTGATTTTTACAAAACTGCCTATCATTTCAAACAACAATCCGGACCAGTCTGTGATTATGGACTTTTTCACCCAAGTTGGAGGTCATTAAAAATCGTGATAAAAACTATGAGTAAACTACACACATTTTTTAAACTCTCGGAATTTACGGATCTAGTTTTCGACTTCGTATGATTTTCTATGATTTTTCCAAAACAGTGCAGAATGGCTAAAGTTAGCCAACAGCATGTAAATATCATAACACTTTGTATTATGTTGAGCAAAGTGTATAATCATAAGTTCTAATTATTGAATGTGTTTCTTTGTTAGTTTATCATCATGAACTGAAACTAAGTCATTCATAATAAATATTATTCATTCATTTTAGAACACGTATATTAAACTATAAAAAGGTATAGTTTAATACATTCATAACACTAATAGATTTCCATAAAAGAGTTCTTACATATTACAAACGTTTTAGATAAACTATAATAGGTATAGTTTATGATATATTGTATAACACCCTCTTACTAAAAGAGTACATTCATACATAAAAGGTTTACACTCGCACACATCATACGTAAACTTGTTACCCTAAATTGTGAGACATTCTCTCTTTCCGTACGTCCGAGTGCGGAATATAATTCCTGGTAGTTATAATCAGAGTCTCCCGGAAGGAGAACGTGATACTTCTATATAGATCTATATTGGGTTTGACACCCCACACCTTGCTGCTAACTACAGTGGGACCTGCAGGTCTACGGGTGACAAATGTCATTTCATTTTCGCGACGCCTGAGAAACGTCGTGGCAGATTCACATAGTCATAGTATGATTATAGCGACTCACATAGGGAGATAACAATTCATAAAGTTCACGGGATTACATAAAACCTAAGTAGGTTTTAGGTTGATTTAAATTCACTTTTTATATCAATTCAAACTCATGACTTTTCTACTAAGTAACAATGATTTCTTATACATTTTGGTCTTTGGTCATAAGGCTACATTATTCGGATTTTAAGGAAAACATCGGATTTTTCTGAAACAAAGGCGACATTTACATGAGAAAGACTTCTACAAAGTTTTATAACAAAAACTTATGAACTCACCAACCTTTGTGTTGACACTTTTCAAACAACTTGTATTCTCAGGAAATCACTAAACAGGAAATCAAGTTCTTTTGAGGATGGGACGTTAAGGCGTCAAACTTTCCATATTTTGTCAACATATTGTAATTGATTTTGAAACATGTAATTCATACAAGTGATGTAACTTTTTCAATTATATATATATATATATATATATATATGTTGGTTGTGTTTGCTTAAATTACTATTGAATTTGTGGTTATGATACTATACATGAAGTCCTCCACCCCCGGACGTTTCCGCCATCCTTGGTTTGGGGGTGTGACATCCCCACTCACTGATTCACCCTAAATTATCAAATCGGGGAAAAATGGGTACTCGCGACTCAACTCGTCGAGTCTAAAGAACAACTCGTCGAGTCCTAAGCATGCATATTCCATACAGCCGATTCTAATCCACTTCAGTGCATCCAACCCGTAGATCTAAGCTCTTGGGACTATCTGAACACGTAAAGTTGCTAACTTTACATGTAACCAAGAATAAATGAAGCAATAACACTCAAACTTTACTATTATGGGGCTAATAAGCCAAAACAAATCCATGACTGCCAAAAAGGTGATCTCCTTGAGCTTCTAGAGCTCAAGAGAGGCTAGATCTGAGGTATGACTCGGTCATAAGGCTTTATCACAAAGGATTTGGAGTTTTTGAGCTTAAAACCAACAATTTGGGGACAAACTAGATCTATTAGCTCAATAAGCAAGATGGAAACTTTATTACCAGAAAAGATGACCAAAAAGGAGTGTATTCTGGATCTACTTCTTCTTCCTTGAGCTCTTCAACCTTCTCCTTCTTCTACTTGCTCCAAATTGCACCAAAAGTTCCTTTAGAAGTCAAAAAATCACTCACACACTTCAAGGAGGCTAGGGTTTGATAAGCAATGCTCTGAGGGTGATGAAGGCTGGGCTGGGTGAAAAAGTTGTTTAAATAAGGTGCAAACCCTTGAAATTAGGGCTTCATCTAGACAGGCAAACTCGCTGAGTCCCAGCATATGAACTCGTCGAGTAGCCAACTTAAATAGGTGAAGGTCCCGTCTCTACTCGATGAGTCGGGTTACTGACTCGTCGAGTACCCCTTAAGAAATGAAAAACACTTTATTTAAATCACATACCAGAAATGGGGCATTACAACTCTCCCCCACTTACCTTAGACTTCGTCCTCGAAGTATGTTGTTGTTGAATCTGAAAATAAACCTGGATAATGCTCTCTTATCTCCTCCTCGGTCTCCCATGTCCACTCTGAACCCTTTTAATGCTTCCAATGCACCTTCACTAACTAAACCACCTTGTTCCTCAAGGTCTTCATCTTCCGATCTAAGATCGCAACTGGTTTCTCGATATAATTCAGGCTACTATCAACCTAAATATCCACCAAGGGTACAACTGTTGACTCATCCACCAGACACTTCCACAATTGAGAAACATGGAATGTGTTATGGATCTGGCTAAGCTCTGTTGGGAGATCCAATCGGTAAGAACCCGACCCACCCGGGCTAAAACCGTAAAGGGACCAATAAACCTGGGGCCCAGCTTGCCCTGCTTCCGGAACCTGATAACACCCTTCCAGGGCAATACCTTCAGGAGAACCATGTTGCCCACCTAAAATTCCAAGTCTGAACGCCTCCAATCGGCGTAACTCTTTTGCCGACTCTGTGTGTCTGCTACGGACCTGTTGGATCAACTCTGTGGTCTTGAGCACCACCTCAGTGCTCCCAATGACTCGCTGACCAACCTCGCCCCAACAAATCGGGGTCCTACACTTCCTCCCGTAGAGCATCTCGAAAGGAGGGCGGCTAATACTAGTATGGTACCTGTTGTTATACGAAAAGTCCGCCAATGGAAGATATATATCCCAACAGCCACCGAAATCTAAGACACACACCCGAAGCATGTCCTCGAGAATCTGAATCGTCCTCTCACTCTGCCCATCCGTCTGAGGGTGGAAAGTGGTGCTAAAATGAAGACGAGTCCCCATCACGTCATGAAACCGCTTCCAAAACCTGGAAGTGAACCGGACGTCTCGATCTGATACTACTAAAACAGGCACTCCATGCCATGCTACTATCTTGCGCACATAAATTTTGGCTAGCTTTTCAGTTGATATACTCTCCTGGATCAGTATGAAATGTGCACTCTTGGTCAGCCGATCCACCACAACCCAAATTGAATTGACTCCACGTGCGGTCCTGGTAAGCTTAGTGATGAAGTCCATAGTGATATCCTCCCATTTCCACACGGGAATGTTTAATGGTTGCATCTTTCCATGAGGCCTCTGGTGCTCCACCTTGACCTTCCTGCAGGTCAGGCATCTCTCCACGTACCAGGCTACGTCCTGCTTCATGCAAGGCCACCAATAATTGGGTCGAAGATCTCTATACCTCTTTGTCGCCCCTGGGTGGATGGAGAAACGAGACTTATGATCCTCATCCATCAATACCTTCCGTACTCCGCCCCAGTACGGCACCCATACTCTTCCATGAAGGGTCAACAATCCTCAACTGTCACAGTCGAAAGAAGCTACTCAACCCATAATTCTCTCACACTTCTGCCTCTCCTCCTTCAGGCCCTCAACCTGAGCCTCTCTAATTTGCTCCAACAAGGGAGTAATCACCGTCATCCTTAAAAAAATATCTCTAATCGGGGTTGCAACCGTCTTGCGGCTCAGGGCGTCGGCCACTACATTGGCCTTACCTGGATGATAAAGGATCTCACAATCATAATCCTTTACCACATCTAACCATCTGTGCTGCCTCATGTTCAAATTCGGATGATCCATAAGGTACCTCAAGGTTTTGTGATCCGTGTAAATGGTAAAACGGACCCCATGGAGGTAATGTCTCCAAATATTGACGGCAAACACCACCACCCCCAGCTCTAAATCGTCCGTCGAATAGTTAGCCTCGTCAGGCTTCAACTGTCTGGAGGCATACATTATCACATGCCCTTGCTGCATTAACACAGCTCCCATCCCTGTGATAGAAGCATCACAATAGACTACAAAGTCATCCACTCCCTCTGGTAGGGTAAGAATCGGTGCCTCACACAATCACTGTCTGAGGGTCTCAAATGTTGCCTGCTGCTCAGGCCCCCAGCAGAACAGTACCGACTTCCTAGTCAGTCGGGTGAGCGGAACTGTTATCTTGGAGAACCCATGAATGAATCTCCGATAGTACCCTGCCAAACCTAGGAAGCTCCGAATCTCAGATGGAGACCTCGGGACCTCCCACTGCATTACAGCCTCTATCTTGTCCGGATCTACTAGTATACCTTTCTGGTTGATGAGGTGCCCAAGAAACTGCACTTCGTGTAACTAGAACTCACACTTGGAGAACTTTGCGAAAAGTTTATCCCTCCTCAAGGTCTCTAGCACCTCCCTCAGGTGCTCCTCATGCTGCTCCTGAGTCTTGGAATAGACCAAGATGTCGTCGATAAACATTATCACAGACCAATCCAACATCGGTCTGCATACGCGATTCATGAGATCCATGAAAGCGGCTGGAGCATTGGTGAGCCCAAATGGCATCACCATAAACTCATAATGACCATAGTGGGTCCTAAAAGCAGGCGTCTGCACATCTTCACCTCCGACCCGCATTTGATGATACCCGGAGCGTAAATTAATCTTTGAGAACCAAGACGCTCCCTGAATCTGATCAAATAGGTCATCTATCCTCGGAAGTGGGTAACGGTTCTTCACCGTCACCTTATTCAACTCCCGGTAGTCTATGCACATACGGTGCAACCCGTCCTTCTTCTTCACAGATAGGATTGGGGCTCCCCAAGGTGAACTGCTCGGCCTGATAAAACCCTTGTCTAGAAGCTCCTGCAGTTGCATAGATAACTCCTGCATCTCTGGGGGAGCCAGGCAATATGGTGCCTTGGCTATCGATACCACACCAGGAACCAGGTCAATCCTAAACACAACCTGTCTCTCCGGAGGTATCCTAGGAAAATCCTCTGGGAATACGTCCGGGTAGTCTCACACTACCGACACATCTTCGACTGTCGCCTTGCCCTTTTCCCGGGCATCTAAAACATAGGCGACAAACCTCATGCAACCCTGATGAAAGTAGCGCCTCACTCTCACTGTTGAACAAAGAATCGGTCCGCGATGTGGCCTCTCGCCTTGAATCACTAACTCTCCCCCACTGAGAGTGCGAACCCTCACTAACTGCAGTTCACAATCAATCACTGCCCTATTGGGGCTCAGCCAATCCATGGCTATTATAGCCTTGTTCCCTCGCAAAATAATAGGAACCAGGTCTACCAAAAACTGCTCATCAAATAACCGAAACGAACACCCCTTATGCACTCTCGTGACCCTGACGGTCCTGTCATCAGCTATCTCGACCTCAAGTGGACAATCTAGCTCCCCCGGAGCTCTGCTAAACCTCTTGCTAAGCGCAAGCGAAACAAATGATCGCGTAGCCCCCGAATCAAACAAGACTATAGTTGAAATGTCGTTCACTAAGAACGACCCTATATAAAACATATAACCATAAGAAACAATTCATAACAATAAAAGATGAAAGGAAGATACATACCCGTCACCACATCAGGAGTCGCTCGTGCCTCCTCTGCCGTCATCTAAAAAGCCCTACTCTTCGCCACTGGCACCTCACTCCGGCCCTGACGGCCGTCTGTAATCCTCAATGTTGCAGGGGCAGGTGCTATCACCTTCCCTGTTACTGTCAAACTCGGACACTGAGACTTTTTATGTACCCTCTGATTGCAATGGAAGCAAATTAGATCAGATTCTACGGTGGTGGTGGTAGTAGTTGTACAATCTCTGCTCATATGCCCGGTCCGGCCACACTTGTAGCAACTGGATATACCTGCCTTGCACGAACCATCGTGCAATCTCCCACACTTGCCACAACGACTGTAGCCCTGCTGTCCTCTAGATCTGTTATCTGATACCTTGGGCTTTTAGCCTGAACTCCAAGTGCCAGATGCCGCCTTTGGCTTCCTCTTCTCCATCTCTAAATCAATGTCTCTCTCATGAGCCCTAGCAATCATGTCATCCAGTGTTTTATAGCTGGATCCGCTCACAAACTGGCGAATATCACTCTGCAACATCTCATGATAACGAGCCTTCTTCATTTCCTCATCAACTGCGTACTGAGGACAAGAAGAGCCCTCTCCCGGAACTTGGAGGTAATCTCCGCCACTGTCTCTATAGTTTGAGTAAGATCCTGAAACTCCCTGGCTAACTGTTGCACCTCAATAACCTATGCAAACTCGGCTCTAAACCTGGTAGTAAAATCAGCCCAAGTCATCACATAAAGAGCTACGTCATCCCGAATGACATGTCCAATCTCCTCCCACCAGTCTTGTGTCCTATCCTTCAGAAGACAGGATGCTAGTCTGACCTTGTCCCCCTCGGGACATCTGATGGTGTGAAATATGTTGGTGACATCTGCCAACCATCATGTCCTCACAATGGGGTCCCGCGCCCCATGATAGTCAGGAGCTCCATAAGCTCTAAACTCCCTGAAAGTGAGTGTGCGCGACCCCATCATGGTCGCCACCTTAGCACGGAATGTGCTCAACCTCTCAACCATCAGCTCCAAAATACCCTCCTTGATCGAACCAAAGATCATAGGAGTCTGCTCAAGTATGATACGAGTAATCTCTAAAGAGAAAAAATCCCTCGTCTGCTCATCCAAATGCTCGGCACTCGAGCCTGATCCTAATCCCTCACCAGCACCTGAATTATCGCCTGTTGGTCTAGGGCGTAAAACCACCATTCTAAAAACACATCAATTCAAATGTCAAAAACACTGATATATCTCGAGGGATCGCTAGTACTACAGGCTTCTTGGTCTCACCTTGGCCTTCCTTGATTCAAGTACGAATCCTCTGCTTTCAGTAGTAAGAGCCCATACTACCTTCCACATATATCTGTACTTTCCTCAAGAACCGCCTCGACTCCACCAAGTCACTACTACTGCTACTGATCTTTGCTACTCTCATCCTAGGCTTACCCTAAAGATATCTCCGACTTAACCCAGTCCTCAGCTACTGAAGGCCTCCTTATAATGCCAATTAGCCATCACCTGAATACCATCACATGTGACGAGGCTCAGATAATCCTTCGAGTAAAAGACTCATCCCCACAACGGTTAGACTCAGACAAGAGCTGCACAGTAGGGCCAAATCCAGCACACTGAGATTATTCAACCCTGATCACATGTGACATGATGTATTCACCTAATAGCTAACTCCCATCACTCAGAGTCCCACAGAGCATAAAGCAAACAACATTTGGACACAAGAACTACCCAAGAAAATCTATTCTCATACGAGAAATTATACTAGCATACAATGCTAAGCTTATACTATCATACATAACCTAAACAGGCTATCCTACTACTGTCTACTCAATACTAGCATGCAATTCTTATAAAGCTGAAACACATAAAGCAGGCACATAAGGCATCATTCCTAGATCCTCAGTCCTATTCTAGCATATTGTGTTGGATTAATGTCTAAGTCCATAACTATAATTGGTAAGACTTGACCCGACCCGGCATGGTCCATTTGGGTTGCATGGCATCATGCACTTGGATAGACTATAATGAGAGAAATAAGACACTTATGGTTATTAATATATTATAAGTTCTAGTATATTAATAATAAGAATAATAAGATTATTTAATTAGTATTGATCAAGAATTAATCTAGGATTAATTAAGTGATCAAAAGAAGACTAATTAAATATATGGGTTGATTGTGTAAATCATCCATACTTGTATAGTGGGCTAATGCTCCATGGATTATCTAGTTGGGCCAAAACCCATATGATGCTCCATGGATGCTCCATGGTGTATTTGAACCCATGGATCCAAGGAAATGGAAAGTCATGACAATTAGGGTTTGCCCTAATTGTAACACTATATAAAGATATTATTCTTGACAAAATCGGCACTAGTATTATTCTAGAGAGGGATAGCCGATTTTTCATGAAGTGTAGAATTCTCTCAAGTATTCCAAGTGTATTTGGTGTTGTGTGAACCATTTGAGGTGTCACACTTGGGGCACTAGGCACTCAAGCTTCATGAAGACTTTCTACATGAAAAAGGTATGTATTCTATCTTGTTATATCCATTGTTTTGTATGCTAGATTAGGATAATACCTTGGATGTTCATATTTGCATGTATAATAGAGAAAACATAGATCCAAGGTATTTAGGGTTGCATGTACACTTAGGAGTGTTAGAATGCTCATAACCCAACAGTGGTATCAGAGCCTAGGCTTGTTTTCTTGTTATACCTGCAATAGAAGCTGAAAAATCGAAATTGGTGTTGTCAGTCCAGCAGACTCGCCGAGTCCATGAAGGGACTCGACGAGTCCAAGGCAAAATGCATCCAACTCGCCGAGTTATGTTCATGCACTCGACGAGTTGGACCCCAGACAGCATATTTTCGAGGTTTTTGGCTAGAAATGGACTAGGAACATTACCCTAAGTTGTTTTTGAACTTATAAACTTGTTTTTTAATGTGGTAATGTTCATGCTAATCCATTTTCAAAGATAGTTGTCAATAGATTCATGTTTTGTATTAGTTTAAAGGTTAGACTAATTACATGAAAAAGTTTGATTTGAATTATCTTGTTCTTATGAGTTGCTTAGATTAATAGAAAAGTTGAATGAAATAGTTGTTTTCAATCCAAATTAATCTAAGAGTTGATTCTAAAATGTGTTTTTGTAACTTGTCCTCAAGTTATATGAAAAGTCACATTTAAGTTTCATAAAACTCATAAAAGTTGGAAAACGTTACAAAAATGAAGAGTCTAGTTCTAATTAATTGGAATTATGACTCCATAATTTGTCCTCAAGTTATGGAGGACCAAGAGTCTCTTCATTAAATAAATAAATAAAAAATAATGTAACCTTAATTAATTCCATAAGTTATAAAATAAAGAAAAGTTAATTCTTTTATTAGTTTAAAGTCTTCCATAACTTGTTCTAAAGTTATGGAACTTGAAGAGTTTTTGGATTAAAACTACTTTAAACACATAAGTTATGGAATTAATTAGTTTTGAATAGTTTCAAAACTTGCCCTCAAGTTTTGGAATTTGTAAAGTTTTCTCTTATGAATACTTTAATTCCAAGTTAGCCCTTAGAATTTTAAAAGTTAAAATTCAACCCTTATACTTTATAATATTATAAGTTAATATATATATATATATATATATATATATATATATATATATATATATATATATGTATAAGAGTAAAGTCGGTCTTACCGCTAGTACGCCTCATTCACGAAGCAGGTCTATAAGGTGGGTATAAGGTTGTTGCCTATAAAATGGCAACTTAATGGGTGTCCACTCTCACCCACCGCTTGCTTGACCGGTGGAGGGTCGTTAGCCGAACGGGTTTGACAGGACTATAATTCTCCCTTCATTAAAAGTATTAATGATAAATACTAAGTAATTAAACTCTTAATAATACCCAATCTTAGTTACTTAGGAAAATGTGAATAAGGTGCTAATCCATGAAATTACACTTTGCACTTTGTTTAAGTCGGTTAGTGGAGCGTGTGTGGTTAACCGGCACACTAACTCGTATTTAACAAGGTAGGCAAAGGGTGACTTAATGTTTATCATAGTATCGATGGAGCGTGTGTGGTTAACCGGCACATCGATTGAGGGGTAAACACTTAAGGGTACCAAGTAATTTGCATGGTTACTTCACACCTTGTTTTGTGATCCTCGGCATCCCAGTCACAAAACCTGAAGGGCACACTCGAGATTGAAACATGCCATTGAACAGTTCAATGAATCTCTAAAGATCTAGGAGTTTCAAAACCAATTAAAACCTAATAATACATTTCGTTTATCTTGGTGGAAATTGGTGAATCGTCATTCACCTACCTTCAAATATTTTATAGCTTGGATTACGGCATACCTCTTCTAAGTTATAAAATAGTTTGATGGGTCCTAGCCTTAATATTTCATATTGGGTGTTATATTAAGGACTTTAAGATCAACTATCTTGAATATCTCCCAAAACATGTCTGGTTTAGACATTTATGATCTTCCCAAATCTCTTGAAACAAATGAAGATGATGTTCCCATGGATATCATACTTCTTTCACCTCTTCCAATTATTCTCCCAAACCCACAAGTTCTTGAAAAGTTTAAGGTCACTCAAACCCTAATGGCAAGGCAAGGTCTAGGTGTGATCACATCTTGGAGATGTAGTCACATATTGACAAGCCGGGAGAGTTGGGTGTCAAAGTCTTGAGAAAGTTAGTGGCTCAACTACTTTCTAAGTCACATAGTGAGTTCCTTTGAGACATCTATGAAACAGACTATGACAAGACCCTTAATGATCTTATCTATTTGCTAAGATCAATTTCCTAAAACTTTATGGACATTGACAATAGTGACACAGGAAATCCAGAAAAGCATTCTCTTCCCAATGGAAAGGGATCGACCATAGTCAACTCGGTTGAACAAATGGTAAAGAGAAAAGCCAAGTCTGTGATAGTCCCGTGTACCATTATCAAAGGGTCCATATGTTTATATTGCCAAAGGAAGGGTCATTAGTTGCGAAGCTGCCAAATTTACCTAAGGATGTTAAAGTCAATAAGTTTGACTCTAGTTCAGGTAAAGTCCACTAATCTAACTCTGTTAAGTTTCTATTCTGAGATTCCTGATACATGATGTGACTGGGTCACATGGTAATGTTTTAAGAATCACAGAAAAGTGAAGAAACTTAAAGAAAGAATATGCTGAATCTGATCGCATAGATGGATTTCTATCGCGTAGTTTGAAAATCGGATTCTTGAGCTACTTCTTAGGAGTTACGAGATATTGCTTAGGAATAGATAACAACAAGTTTTCATATGGATTGTAAGGATAAGTTTTTCCGCATAGTTTTAAAATAAAAGAAAATTTTTCATTTTAGTTATTTTAAAATATCCTTACAATGGCATTTGAGAAAAAATTGTTGCTTATATGATTCCATTAATAGCAAGAGTGGAAGTATGAAATTGATTCTTTCATTTGTGTAATGTCTAAATTTACCAAGTAAGGTAAGATTCTCATCATCCAAGTTTCAGTTGGACCGGAACTTGGAATCATGCAAGTTGTATAGCATGATGAATGAGAACTTTCAAGTATTGGAAAAAAATTAAGACTAATTACTTGTTCACATGGATGTGTGAGTCAAGTAATGGACTAAGGGATCAAGTACATAGTCATGTGCACTGATTAAGTCCACCACAAAAGATATAAGGCTATTCGTCATAGTTTACTAAAGCTCAGTAAATATGATTATACTTACAAGCTTAAGTGTAACTATGAGACATTGGAAAAGGTTCCAATGTAAGGCAGAGCGAATAAGAAGAATCAAATTATGCAGAAGGATAAAAGTTTCTCAAATCTGAAAAGATGGGAGAGTACTTTAGTATCAGTTTTGTGATCATCTTAATGATTAAGAAACCATATCAAAATTATTTCTCTAAGGAAGTCTTAGTGCATTCTTATGACTAAGAAGAAGGGATCTTGAATTGTTGAAAT
This sequence comes from Lactuca saligna, assembly GCF_052625555.1. Classification (NCBI taxonomy): domain Eukaryota; kingdom Viridiplantae; phylum Streptophyta; class Magnoliopsida; order Asterales; family Asteraceae; genus Lactuca; species Lactuca saligna. Next base: position 305,315,664 of record NC_136420.1, on the reverse strand, counting down.
GGTTAAATCAAGAAGATGAGTCATACTTCGTTCCAATACAAGTCTTAGAGTCATACTCCAAGATTGTAATTTGAGTGACATGTCTTTAAGAAGGTTTAAAACACGTGTCAAATGTAAGAGTAAAAGTGTCCTACTCTTGTTCATTTGAAGTTGGTAAGTTGTGATGTTTTGGATAAAACAAAGACCAACTTAGGCCAACTATGTGAAGTGTTTGTCTTGGTTAGAATCCACACTATCTCTTGGATGTTTGACAAGGGAGTCTTATAGGTCAAGAGGACAGTGGGAGTCTTAAAGGTCCTGAAAGTCTCAAGAACTAATCAAGAATAAAACCTAAAGTTCTTCACTAGCACACGACTTGAGGTTTATAATCTATCGTGTTGACATAGTCTGTGCCCATTCCAGTTAAAGTTGAGTTCTTAGAGTTCTCAATTGGTTGCACAACAACTTGGAAGCAATGGCAGGCCCTTGAGCTGCCAGGTGGCAAGAAGTTAAGATTGAGTTCAGTCCATATGAGTTTGGATTTGTCATTATCCTTGTCTTGTGACTATGGTTTTGACAATTCACATAGATAAGAACACATACACCATTAAATCTAAGTGTCATAAGGTTTCTCTCCGATTCATGAAAATGATGTTGAGGAAACACTTTCACTAAGTAGATTTTAGTTAGATAGCAATTGTGATATTTGCATTCTCAAAGTCGTTAGTGGAGCGTGTGTGGTTTACCGGCACACTAACCTGGACTTGTGAAAAGTGGCAAAAAGGTCTAATCATTATGATTACGGCATCCCTCTTCATAATTGTTTAGACATACAAGTGTGCTATCTAAGGGAAGGTGTATGATTTTGATAAAGTTCTATCAAAACAATCCAGTATCAGAAATCTAAACTTTGGTAAGAAAGTCAATAAAGTATTGATTTCTAGAAGTCCAGCTGATTTCTGAGTACGTGTCAAAGCTAGTGGGAGCATAAGTGTTATGCTAATAATCATCATGTTAGCAATGTTAATTATAGAAAACAAAAGGTTTCAATTGGGAAAAAGTTGTTTTGCTATAATTAAGGGAGAGGAAATTATACTTCATCTCAAATCTATAAAATTAGATCGTGAGGTTTTAATCATTTAGTCAAGGATATATATGAATTTCATGTTGGAATGGCTCAACATAAGGAAATTCTGTATATGGGTCCATTATTTGCGTTCTTAAATTCGATTATGATTACGGCATCCCTTTTCATAATCTGAATTATGAGAACTTGGCAAATAGAAATGGAAATGTTATAGCAAAAGACTGGTTTAGTCTTTATGTGAGACATCATGAATCGTGTCCCATATGCTTCGGATATAGGATCGATTACATGTGCTATATTCATACTTTCTCAAAGTTTCCAAATGCCTGGGGTATTAAGAAGGGAAAAGGTTTAGAACTGGATATGACTAAAAGGATTAAACAATTGTTGAGGATAATCTAAGGTTTACCAAAGATTGGTTGCTCAAGGACAATTGGAAGTATAGTGATAATTCTGGAAGGACCATATTGACATAATCTGTAAGGAGGCAACTCTTATTCAGAAGTGATAGTCAAAATGAATCTGGAAATGTTTCAAAGTCAGAAATTATCAATCTGTGTAAAATTAAGGAAACTTAATGCAAGAAGGATGTTTCCAAGGAAATGATCTCCTTTGGAATACTTTGTAATGATTGTTGCCAAGTCTTTGTGAATTTGTGCATAATCGTTACAAGTGGATCAATGCATATAAGTTTAGAATCTAACAGATTTCAGTAAATGGCATGAATTTGGAATTCTTGCATTTGCAGTAAGGATTTGGGAGTGTGAAAAGAGAATCATTGAAGTTATGTTCAATTGATCTAGTTCACAAAGTAAAGATCATAGACAAACATAGTATGCATACTTGGTGTATGGCATGACTAATGTTTAGAAAACATAGTGTACATCTTGGAGCATGGGACAACTATTGTTTTAAATTCAAGAATAAAGTTGATAGCTGAAACAGTATACAATGAATAATGTGTAATCATATGGTGATAAATAAAAGGTGTTTTATTTATGTTCATAGGTTTTGATACCATATTGGATTCAATTATTATTGTGTTTCACTTTGCATGTTTTGACTTCCCGAATAAACTAGGTTATTCTTCCGGAATGACTAAGTTATTCAAACCATCCACAGTCGGTCATATGTTGGAAGTAGATATGAATAAAGACTGTCATGGGTTGGCTTGTAGAGGTCTAAGATGTTGGACAAAGGGCTACAACACTCATGAGTATTCATAAGTTCTGAGTATTGGATTCAACCCGCGCTCATTGGAATCACTTCATGGATTTTATCACGAGTGATCATGAGACGATAATATCTTATATTCTTCAAACCTAGAGATATGAGTTGTTACTATGAGTTGGTTGTACATTGATTGCACGAAACCGCATTTGGTAACTCGGTGCTATAAAACGTGCCTTTGTGTATGATTCAACAAGTAGTAGAACAAGCCATATGAGTCGAATTTTATCCATTCCTTTTACCTTCGGGATAAAAGCAATATCTGTGGGCCCCTCGATGATTTGATGATGACAAATGGAAGTGCTCGGCCGGGCCAGGACTGATTTGATTTGTTCAATTAGTCAGTCGTCATAAATCGGAAATCGGGAAACAACAAATGGACAGAGAGAATGATTATAATCCATGTCTCAGTCCATATGATATCTAGAATGGAGGAATATATGATCCCTTATCTAATGGACAAGTCATTGACAAAGGTCAAAGTTTATCGACAAGGTTAGAGTTCGACAGAAGCTTTTGAGAGCTACGATTGCCAGTTGGTTCCTGAAGTCATACGCAATAATAGTTTTAGACTTATCCAAGTGGGAGACTGTTGGATTAATGTCTAAGTCCATAACTATAATTGGTAAGACTTGACCCGACCCGGCATGGTCCATTTGGGTTGCATGGCATCATGCACTTGGATAGACTATAATGAGAGAAATAAGACACTTATGGTTATTAATATATTATAAGTTCTAGTATATTAATAATAAGAATAATAAGATTATTTAATTAGTATTGATCAAGAATTAATCTAGGATTAATTAAGTGATCAAAAGAAGACTAATTAAATATATGGGTTGATTGTGTAAATCATCCATACTTGTATAGTGGGCTAATGCTCCATGGATTATCTAGTTGGGCCAAAACCCATATGATGCTCCATGGATGCTCCATGGTGTATTTGAACCCATGGATCCAAGGAAATGGAAAGTCATGACAATTAGGGTTTGCCCTAATTGTAACACTATATAAAGATATTATTCTTGACAAAATCGGCACTAGTATTATTCTAGAGAGGGCTAGCCGATTTTTCATGAAGTGTAGAATTCTCTCAAGTTATTCCAAGTGTATTTGGTGTTGTGTGAACCATTTGAGGTGTCACACTTGGGGCACTAGGCACTCAAGCTTCATGAAGACTTTCTACATGAAAAAGGTATGTATTCTATCTTGTTATATCCATTGTTTTGTATGCTAGATTAGGATAATACCTTGGATGTTCATATTTGCATGTATAATAGAGAAACATAGATCCAAGATATTTAGGGTTGCATGTACACTTAGGAGTGTTAGAATGCTCATAACCCAACATATTGTTCTACTGAAACTGAAACTGATAATCATAACATAAAAATGTATGGGTAATTTGAGGATACTTACTTCAGCTTGGTTGATCGCATGCACCACACCCTTTTCTTGTTTTCAAAAACTCTTTTCTTTTTAAGTTTCTTTTTCAAAAATTCTTTCGAAAACATTTTTCTTTTGAAAATCTTTTTACCATTTCCTTAGTTTGAGTCCAGTCACACCCGTAAGTGTGCCTAAATTCCTCAAACCAAGGCTATGATACCAACTTGTAACGACCCAAAATACGACCCAATTTTTTTTAATATTACTAAAAATCACATCATCGAATGTCATATATAATAAAACCATGGAATGAGTAACTCAAAAGTCATGGTAACTGTGTCAAAACAAAAATTGTATCAATCATATCAAAATATCTGAATAAAACTCCCAAGATAAAACTAAAGTTGTGGTGTGTGCGATGTCATCAACCCAAACTCTTCCCCTAGCTAGTAGAGGTACCTAAAACCAAAACTGTAACTGTAAGCACAAAGCTGAGTGAGCTCCCCCAAACTACCACATACCATACAATAACATATAAACAACTATTAGGCCTTGCCTACTGCATCGGACCGAAGTCCGGAACTAACCAGGGTCTTACCCTCTGCATCGGACCGAAGTCCGGAAACTGTATCGGACCGAAGTCCGAAACTAACCAGGGCCTTTCCCTCTATATCGGACCGAATTCCAGAAACTGCATCGGACCGAAGTCCAGAACTGACTGGGAAACTGTCTGAACATAGCATAGCATAAACATATCAACTAGCATGAACAAATATACTGCATACTACATTGGACCAGAGTTTGGAACACATAACACAAAACATGCTTGAATCACAAAGACATCAAGAAGTCTAACTACTGCATCGGACCGAGGTCCGGAACTACTGCTAACTAAACAGGCCGACATTATGGTCGTAGACCCGTTCCTACTGGAAGGAAAAACTCACCTCATAATGTTGGCTGCTGAGATGCTAACTCTAAAACTGGCTGAATGTTGCTCCTGAACTCTCTGGCTACAAATCCCAAAAACACTAGGTCAGGTACTGATAAATGCCCTCAGGGTAAAATGACTACTTTACCCTTGGACAAAGTCAACTCCCTGGTCAAAGTCAACTTTCAGTTGACCGGACTCACCGAGTCAGGGCGTACACTCGCCGAGTCCCTCCATCAATAGATCTGACTCTGACTCAACGATTCCCTTCCCCACTCACCGATTCACCCTAAACTCTCAAATTGGGGAAAAACGAGGACTCGCGACTCGACTCATCGAGTCTGAAGAACAACTCGCCAAGTCCTAAGCAAGCAGATTCCATACAGTCGATTCTAATCCATTTCAGCGCATCCAACCCGTAGATCTAAGCTCCTGGGACTATCTGAACACGGAAAGTTGCTAACTTTATGTGTCACCAAGAAGAAATGAAGCAATAACACTCAAACTTTACTATTATGGGGTTAATAAGCCAAAACAAAGCCATGGCTTCCAAAAAGGTGATCTCCTTGAGCTTTTGGAGCTCAAGAGAGGCTAGATCTGAGGTATGACTCGATCATAAGGCTTTATCACAAAGGAGTTGGGGTTTTTGAGCTTAAAACCAACAATTTGGGGACAAACTAGATCTATTAGCTCAATAAGCAAGATGGAAACTTTATTACCAGAAAAGATGACCAAAAAGGAGTGTATTTTGGATCTACTTCTTCTTCCTTGAGCTCTTCAACCTTCTCCTTCTTCTACTTGCTCCAAAATGCACCAAAAGTTCCTTTACAAGAGGCTAGGGTTTGATAAGGAACGCTCTGAGGGTGATAGAGGTTGGGTTGGGCGATAAAGTTGTTTAAATAGGGTGCAAACACTTGAAATTAAGGCTTCATCCAGACAGGCAGACTTGCCAAGTCCCAGCATATGGACTCGTCGAGTAGGCAACTTAAATAGCGTGAATGCCCCGTCTCTACTCGACGAGTCAGGCTACTGACTCGTCGAGTACCCCTTAAGAAATGAAACATACTTTATTTAAATCACATACCAGAAATGGGGCATTACACCTTCATTTAAAATTATTTTTATTTTATGTTTGTTTTCTGATCATCTTGATCTTATCATCTTTAATAAATTGGTATTGACTAGTTTCCTTTTATTTGTAAGAAAGAAAGATTTTGAACTTGAAACCAAAAGGAGCATCAGTTGTTAAGGCAAAATGAATAGTCATTGTACCTTAGGTTTTGAACTGCAACATGATGTCAACTTCCAGATTCTTAAACAGACAGTTAGTTGATGAAAAAGTTGACTACTCAAAATCATCAACCACATCCCATGTTCCTGTAACATCTACTACCAAAACCCCTAAACCTAAATCATTGACACCATCAAAACCTACATCGTTCACTACTACATCCTCAACAACCAAAACTTTAGCACTAAAATCATCCACACCATCATCATCAATTACATCTAAAACTTCAACACCTACACCATCAACACCATCCTCAGCACCTACATCTACAACCAAAAATTCAGCACCTAAGTCATATACACCATCCTCATGACAAGCATTGACTACCACATCATCAATACCTATATCTACTACCACAACCTCAGCACCTTCATCGACGCAACCATCCTTAGTGACTATAGTAACTACCATATCCTCCTTACGTAAATCAACTACCACATCCTTAACAGATACATTTGTCCCAACCCCCTACCCCAGAATCTACCCCATCACCAACATAACCAACATTAACTACATCGACAACAAATGTAAATAGATCTATATTGTAAAATGTAGAAGGTCAAAACAATTCCTCTGAAGATTGTGGACCAAATGGATGTTTAAGTATTGATGTTTGGCAAAAACAAAACATGAGTTACCAATCATATCTTACAACCTTTTTCAATGTATAACATTTTGATCTATGCCTACATATAAATTCAAAACTAAAACGATCATGTTATTTGTAGGCTCCTACCATCAGGCCCTTGTGTACACATTCTAGATGATCCATTTTTCACAAAGTAGATCCATAATGGAACACTTATGGAAAAGTAAGCAACAAAATGTGTGAATTATATTGGGGGAGTTCCAGATAGTTAATTATATGTGATAAATTATTTTTTGGTGAACATTTAAATTTAAACTTATGTTTATATTATTAATGTGTAGAGAAAATGTTGTTGGGGTGAAGCAAAAGACTGACTAGTGAGGAAAGCTTGGGCAAGTAATGCAACAAAAACTAATGGCGAATATCTCTATAATATGAGGAACCCAAAAAGAAACCTACATGCCTTTAAACCAGCTCATATTTCACTAGAATTCTGGAACTCATGGCAAGCAGAATGGAATACAGATGAATACAAGCTGAAATCAGAGGAGAACAAGATAAATAAGTGGAATGGTGTGGCTGATGGAATAGCACAACCTACCCATAATGTTGGATCTGCAAATCATCTGAAGATAGCTTCTAATTTAGTAAGTTTTTTTAGTAGTTCATCAATGTTTGTGTTTATGTGTATATTTTACATTTTGCTACATGTCACTTTATCATGAATTATGACACTTGACATTTTATAGTGTTTTTGAATTTAATAAAATCCACGTATCATTTTCTTGTATTTATCAATTTTATTTAAAAATGTCACCTAATTATGTATTTATGAGGATTTAAGAATACATGTTCCTTCAAATTTAGTTCCTACATTTAAGGCCATTTAAATCAATTTTCCATTTATTTTTCTTATTCGATATTATTTGCCTAAAATTATGCTACTATTTGGCATTCAAATTCACATATATTCCAATTTTTCAAAAACTTTCCAGTGTATCTATATATGTTATACGGATGTAAAATTATGCTACTAACATCTATATAATTTTTTTTCTTAAATTTTTTGTTCTTTGTTTTCTTGTTTTCCAAATAAAATTTGTTTAAACATCTTTTTGAGAATAATATAATAATAGAAGTTATTAACAAACTAAATTATTTCATTATAAATATTTTAAATAATAAACTGGTATTACTATGTATCAGTATAGTTTTTTTTTTATATTCAAATTTATATTTTATAGTACGACATGATGATTGTATCAATAATCTTGAGTTAAAACACGTTGTTGATGTTTTAATATCTACACTTTGATATTTAACTTTTATTTTAATCAACTTGTATAGTACATGAGTTTCACACCTAGTATATGATTAAATAAAAAAAATACCACATTAGTGAGTGCTGTATGGATCAGCTCGGTTAATGTCAACACCACATATCATCCCACATAAGCATAGCAGCCGAATGACCGCTTTCTAATAATGTTTTTATCAACTTGATTTATTAAACTTTAAAGATCAATGATACTCAAAAAAAATATTTCGTTTACAATATAAAACAAAATCAATAAGTTATAAGGCTAAAGTATAAATTTTAAACAGAAGTTGGTTCGTACATAATAATTTTTTCATCATACACAACTTAAGCAGTTATCGCGGTCGAAATTTCAATATCGGTCGCATGCCGCTATTTGAAATCGCGGCCATCGTGATGATATGCAGTTTTTAATATTATGCATAATTTATATTATATATTTATACAAAATTTATATATTGGAGTATTAATATTATACAAAATTAATATCATAAAAAGTCCTATAAAAACATAATATAAGCTATATATAATATTATAATATAATAATAAGAAAATTAAAAAGTGTCAAAGTATCTCACTAAAGTCATTTGTGGTGTCTAAGTATAGAAAGAAAAATTGTTTGTAGTTTGTAATTAATTATTTATTATTTGGACATAAAAGTGCAAAAATGGTCCCTGTGGTATGCATTCTTTTAGGTTTAGTTTAAACCTCGACTTTTTTGGTTTCATAGTCATTTTGGCATAGTTTGTATGTGATTGTGGTCTTTCCAAAATTAAAATGACTATTATACCATTTTATTTGTATTTTTACATTTTTAATAATTTAATAACTAAAAATATAAAGAGGGCCCACATACTCTCTCCCTCTCTCTCTCTCTCTCTCTCTCTCTCTCTCTCTCTCTCTCTCTCTCTCTCTCTCTCTCTCTCTCTCTCTCTGGTTTAGTTTTTCACTTGCAAAACCCACATACATACAAACAAAACAAAAACATTATTTATCTTCATCAGGTTCTTCCTAACTCATAACACACACACTGATGAACATATACATGTTTCGATTCTGAAACCTAACAAGGTAGCCTTTTTTGATTCTTTCATTTGCAGAAATTAAATCTCTTTTTTCATTTCAAAAAGGATATTTGAAGGTAGCTTTGAAGGGTCAATTTTGAATATTTGTTGATAAGGCTTCATTAAAGCCTCTCATGATACCGAAATACATATACCAATTACTAACACACCCCATTACTCTTAATTGTTTAGGTTCGATAACATCTTCTCCCTCTTTCCGCTTCACCTTTTCGGAATCCAAATGTGGTTTTCTTTTATGCATATAGTGTACAAAACTAATGGAATTCCCAAATCTCTTAGGGAACAAAACCCAATGTGGGTGTCCCTTACCCCATTTCATTTTAAGGAACTCTATTTACAATCCTGAATCAAGAAAAAAAAATACAGAGCATACATCAAATGATGATATCATATAATGAATAACTTACAACTTGACAAAATATTGAATAGAGAAAGATGTGATAATAAATAGAGAGATCAATTTAGAAGAGAATAAACGATGAGAAAGGTTTAGTAAAGTAGATTTGATTTGATATGTACCCGAAGTCAACAACGGAAAATTCAGCGAAAGCCACCATGTGGGTGTACGAAACCGATGGAATTCCCAAATCTCTAGGGGAACAAAACTCAGTGTGGGTGTCCTTTACCCCATTTCATTTTAAGGAACTCTATTTACAATCATGAATAAAGAAAAAAAACAGAGTATCCATGAAATGATGATATCATATAATGAAGAACCTACAACTTGACAAAATATTGAATAGAGAAAGATGTGATAATAAATACAGAGATCAATTTAGAAGAGAATAAACGATGAAAAAAGTTTAGTAAAGTAGATTTGATGTGATATGTACCCGAAGTCAATAACGGGAAATCCAGCAAAAGCCACCATCATCTTAACAGACCTACGCCATTATCTTTACATACTGTTAGCCTCCATTATCATCCTTCAACATCATATAGAACATGGGCACCTCCGACAACTGGAACTCAAAAATGGCACATAGATGAATACTTCGAATTTAGGAGGATTCAAAAAAAATAAAGGTTTTTTTTGTGATCGTGCGTGCAGGTGAGAAACAAGAAGAAAGAAGATGGGTGGGGTAATTGGGTTGTGGAGAGAGAGAGACCTTTCTTTCTTAATTATTAAAATAAAAAATAACTATTAGATATATATATATATATATATATATATATATATATATATATATATATATATATATATATATATATATATATATATATATATATATGAAAAATAAATACCCAAAGTTATTACAGTCATTTCAGTTTATCGAGGGATCAAAATAACAACAATTATTATTTCAATTACAGTTAATTGGGGTGTAAAATATAAATATTATATATAGAGAAAAGAGTATGAATTATTTTCTGTTTTTAATACTTGTTTCAATAACAACAATTATTATTTCATTTACACTTAACGAAATGACAAAGATAAAAGAGCTTATAAGCTTACATTTGCAATTTAACGAATAGTAAAACTATAAAAATAATGTATCATAATTTACAAAATAATTTGTAAAAATTGATAAGATGTGTTGGGGATAGATAGTTTGTCAACGAAGGAAGGTTTATCCAAGGATTTATGGGAGTTGAATGAGTAAATAGTAAGGTGTAGCCAAATTCTACGGGAGGGAATCATGGGTAAGCAGTAGAAGAAGAGTCTAGTAGGCATGTGTAGTTCCAAGTTGGTGGGACCATGCCTCCAATTTGCAATCAGCACATGGATGCCCCTATCTTTTTGGTAATTTACCAACCAATGTGCACTTTTACAGATTATGAAATTCGAGGACTATTTTAATAATTTCTTCACCAAAAAGTCATTACGATTACCAACAGAAGTTCACATGAGAAAGGAAGGGGGATGTAATGCTTTGAAATCACACAATTCCATGTTGTTTTCCTCGTATTAATATATGCTTTCCTTCCATATACAACTCGCCCTGCCTCCCTTCTATGGTTTTGGTTTTGGTTTCGCACCTTGTTTTCAATCTTGAGAACATTAATTATGCAAAATATATATATATATATATATATATATATATATATATATATATATATATATATATATATATATATATATATATATATATTTACTATCTTATAAAAGAAATCTAACTATTTCTAAAAATAGATTGATTATAATAATAATATTTTTTTAAGACGTCCAAAAGATGAAACTGATAGTACAAGTGATCATTAATAAATTAATATTAAATTTTAACCACGTTTTGAATTCAAATATTTATCATCAAATCTCCTTATATTTCTCAGCAATTTGATATGGTTCCCTCAAATCCCGGATTTATTCAAAATTTGAACCCTTTTAGATATCCTTAAATTTAGCATGTTGATTCAAATATCCCTTCAATCGCATATACCTCTTTGTTCCGTCATCTGCTATAAAACCCACCGTCCAGGAACAAAAAATGACTTTATCTCCCAAATAACACCATAGTTTGATTATTTTGTCTTCGATATGTACTTTCTTTTGTAACATAACATTTTTGTAGAGCAACACGCCCTGCCGCTTTGCGCGGGTACACTGCTAATATATATATATATATATATATATATATATATATATATATATATATATATATATATATATATATATATATATATATATATATATATATAACTCTTCAATACAAAACCATTATTCTTTATCATAAAAAAAAAACTAAAAATATATAAATTTATAATTTTACATTGTGAATGTTAAGAAATAAATTATATATGATTTTTATTCACCGTATGAATTCACATTCACACCGTAAATCTACACAAATTCACATTACTAATTTGACGATATCAAAAAAGTGAAAAAAATTACATCGAATTTTATATCAATAGAAAAAGGATAAAAAGTTATCAATTTCTATTTTTTTTTATATATTTTTTATTTTGTTGATAAAAAAATAAGCTCTAAAAGTTGAAAAAAATATTGATTCATCTTCAAACATAAGAACAAGTTTCACCCATTAAATAAATAAGTGTTTACACGTCCATTTAGATTGACTCATTATGGTCAAAGGTAGATTAGTCAATTAACAATATTAATAATGCTAAGATTAAATTGAATCCATTAATTCATGCAAACGGTATAATCACCTACTAGTTGTAATATGTTATATTATTATCATCTTCATCTTCTATATCGCTTTTCATCGTCTGCATCTATAATTGTTTTTTCAAGTAGTAATCATCAACATAATATATCTAAAGCTACGCCTCCTAAGCAATGCTCTTTCTGTGGTCAGATCGGATATCATGATTCTTGTAATTGTCCATTAAAGAAGAGGAATGAAGTTGGAACAATTCATACATCTAATTAGAGTATTGTGATCATTTTAATTTTCTTTAATTTTCTAAACACACACACACACACACACACACACACATATATATATATATATATATATATATATATATATATATATATATATATATATATATATATAAAATTTCAACAAATTTTTATATGTTTTGTAACATCTTGACTCCTATGTATAAGTTTTAAAACATTATGTACATGTTTGTGGACCTACTCGAGGAGTTGGTAGCCCCAGCTTGTCGTGTAGATGCGGGTTGGCCCACGTGTATTATTGAATCTACTCGACAAGTCGGAGGACCCTGACTTGATGAGTTGGAGCTGTAAAATGAAACCCTAATTTTTAGAGTTTGCATCCTATTTAAAGGACCTTAAGTCGTTTCCTCCGGTCCCTTACCACCTCTTGACGGCCAAAAGAAACCCAAATTAGTCTAGACCTTGTTCTTGAGTGTTGTGAGGTTTAAAGAATGATTTTGGTTCAATTTGTGAAGAAGGTTTGAATTCTAAGGAGCTTGGAGCAAGGAGAAGCTCGTGGATCCGACTCTACTTCATATTGGCATCATTTTGAAGGTAACAAGTCGTTACCTTGACTTATCTTTAACTAGATCTCTTCATGTAAACGTTTAGGGTCATTTCTAGCATATTTGTGAGCTAATTCGAGTTTTGGACATGATCTGAAGTTGTAATTTTAGATCTGGACTCCTCTAAGTCCTTATATCCATAAAGTAGATTTACCAAGCTAAGGCTCTTCTTCTTAGTTTAAACCTTTCCCTTAGCTTGGTTTTGGCATCTAGGACCATGGATGTACATAAAGTTTGCAATTTTACATGGAAACTATGCCCTATGAGGTTAGATCTGCAATATGAGTTTTGGGGTAGCTTAAAAACCTCTGGATGAGAAATTGACCGAAGGGACTCGACGAGTTAGTTGAAGATTTGTCGATATTGGTTCTACATGAACTCGACGAGTTAATAAGGAGACTCGACGAGTCAGTTAGGGTTTTCCCAACATTTGGACACGCATGGACTCGATGAGTTGTCTGGAAACTCGGCAAGTCAACTAGGGTTTTCACGATTTCTCGATTTCTGGAAGGACTCGACGAGTCAGTGAACTGCACTCGACGAGTTGGCTTAACATGGATTATTAACTTTGACTTTGACTGAGAGTCAACCATGTTAACACTATCATTTCCGAGCTACTTGAGAGATGAGTTGTCCTCACTATACTAACAGGGTCAACGGCACCAATGACGACCCTTTTTAGATTTGTATCTGGGTTATTGCATGATATGCTTATTGCTTTACATCCAGGTAGTTAGGACGGAGATATGCTTAGTGGCCTAGTTAGGTCGGTATCCTGGTATATAGGATGATGCTATGTTAGTGACCGGTTAGGTTTGTATCCTGATTATAGGATGTTGTTATGATTAGTGATTTGTCAGATCGGTTTGGCTGTTATATATGCTAGCATATGATATTTATGTGCACATGATTCTTTGATTGGGGGTTGGGTTGAGGCGGTTCTGCTTTGTACTGAATGCCAACATACTTAGGACGGTCCGGATAGACTGAAGGCCCTACAAGGCGGTCCAGTTAGGCCGAAGGCCCAACGAGAGGTCCGGATAGTCTGTAGGTCCTATGTGGTAGTCCAGACATGTCGAAGGCTTGGGAGCGGTCCAGATAGGTTGAAGGCCCTGCGAGGCAGTCCAGTCAGACTGAAGGCTCATTATGCATGTTGTTTGTTTATATGTTATTAATATGGTTTGTATGGCGTTGGTATTTTGGCGAAACTCACTAAGCTTCGGGCTTACAATTGTTGATTTTGTTTCAGGTACTTCTGATGATCCCGGGAAGGCGAAGGCATGATCATACACCTCTTTATGTTTGATGATTTGATTCTGGGATACTCTGACGCTATACTATTTTGAAAACAAGTTTTGTAATAATTATTGGTTTTGAAATCTTTTAAAAAGTTTAAATTTGGCATGATTTTGATGGATGTTACATGTTTATCCCAAATATATATTAAATATAAGTTTATATGATGGTAATTACATGTTGTATTGTGTAATTGCAACCATATGTTGGTAATTATAAAAGAACTGATATCTCTCAACCTCAAATATCATTTTTAGAAGACGGTTGTAACTGTTCTAATGAGAACAATAACTTTAGTGTTGATCTTGATGTTGAAAATGATGGTTCTTTTATTGAGATCAATACGGAGGCTGATTAAAAACATGAATGAGAGTGACATTTACCGTTTAGATTCCAAGTCTAGTATTGTCGATGAAGAGGTTGTAAGTGGTCGTGGAAATCCCGAACCCAAAAGGTAAGTTGATTTTTAGTTCTTATTATAATTGATTCCTTTATGAACATAAGTAATATACATAATAATGTTATTATAAATGTAATTTATGGTGTAGGTAAGTTGTTCTCTGATGAATCATTTGGTAGTAATCAATATCAGTCTCCCGGGGGTCATATTTATTGGATACCAAATGTTCTTGATACAAAAGGGATTCTAGCCCAACGCTATCAGGTGTTGTCCTCCCTCCTTGAGTTTTAGGGTTCAAGTCCCATCATACACATAGGTAGAAATAATGAGTGGTTTAAGAGTAGTTTGAATTTTTCATTTAAAAAAAAAATCAAATGTTCCTGATTGAATAAGGTCAGTAATGTGGTCAAGATATCTATCATGTGATCATGTCAAAGCTATGTATTACTACTATGTTGTTGAATGTGGATTTCATGTTAGGAAAACAAACTAGGAAGAAGATTAATGGATCTGTTACATTGAGATAGTTTGTTTAATTGTCAAGGACATCCCAACACATCTGAAGTTGATACATTGGATTCTAATTACAGGTACAAAAGAGGGTTAATATGTGTTGATGTAGGTGTTAAGCTAGTATAAAGTGTAGATATATTCCCAATTCAAATGAATTTGAAATATATGACTTCGAGGAAAGACAACCATAAATTGTATTTTAAGCAAAATGTGCATTTGTTGAGTACAAAAGGAAACATGATTATATGCATAAAGTTTTTATTTTTAGGATGCCAAGTTAGAATGTCGGTACTATAGTAGGACTCAATATTTGCAAGATGACATAGAGAATATAATTACCATGTTGAAAATATTAATGACTTTAAGAAATTTGTTGGTGATCTAAGTTGTCATGATGGTGGCTAAGATGCACAATATCATGTTGATAAGATGAAAGAAAGAGTTAAGCGTTTTCCTAACTTTTCATTTGAGTATACAACAGATGAAAAGAAGCTTATATGTGTTATCTTACTGTTTAAAAAAAATGATAACGAGTGAGATCGAGAAAGGAAAAGGTTGTTGGAGGTACGTGTTTCTGGTGAGGAAGGAGTGGTGAAAGGGGTGGTTTGGTGGTGGTTTTCATTTCCTTCAAGGTAAGTTTCTTATTTTTTATTCTTTTCTTCCTCTTGTTCAAATTCCATCATCACCATCGCCATTCGCCATAGTTGTCGGCCATGGTTGCCATCGTCGATCACCATTTGCAACCTCGCAGTGGTGGCAGTGGGTGGTGTTCATTCTTTCCAACTTTGTCTTGCTTTGAGTAATTTGAAATCCTAAAACCCTACATTAGTGATTTTTCATTTGGCCATTGTACTTTGGATTTGTGACTTTTGGTTCATAAAATGGCTATTAAGTCATCTCTACATATTTTGGTTATCAAGTATCTATTTTCCAGCATTGATGTTGATTCCCTTAAGGACTTAATGGGTTAAGAAGCTAGCTTAACTCAAAACACAAAGTTATGATTTGTTGTGAATTTCCCTAATTTGTCTAGATCTTTGAAAAAATAATAACTCATTCATGGATGATTCTTTTTAGTCGAAACTAGTGACTAGTGTTTCAAAATTGAGTCTAATTTATTTCATTAGTTTTGGCCAAAATCTAGAACAGAATCTAACTAGGGTGAAAAGTGTGATTTTCATTGATTGATCCGGTTTTCGCGACTATGACATGTTGTTTTGTAAAATTCATAATGAATTGTAGAAAAATCGTATAGGTGTGTGCAAGTAGTCCCTGGAAATCTAAGAGACAAAATAATTGGAATATGAGTTGAGATTTTAATTTCGATAGGCTTTAGTAGGGAAAAGGTAGTCTTGAACAAGCTGTTTTTTGGGGGTAATAACCCAATGAGCATATATTTGTGTTAAATACTAAGGGGTCAATATTAAATTACTTTAATTGATGTTTTAGGGAGGTTGTGAGGTGTATTGATCTTGTTGTTTTCCTGAAGATTTTGTTTGAGGTTCACGTTGTTGTTTGAGGTGAGTTTCTCACTACATTGTATAAATATTGTACATCATTTTCCTTGCTCAGTGTGGTTATAAGATGTATATAGGTAGTACTAGGCCATGTTATTCTCTAGTATGTGTAGGATATCGGCATAATGTACCAAGGGGCATTGTAACATCCTAATTTTCAAACCAAAATTTTCATTTTAAAATCAAAGGAAACCATGTCATTTATTTACAAAAGTAAATATTCAATTGTTTCGAAAACATAAATCGGATTATAATGTAGAATATCTTCAAAACATAACAACAGATGTGATGCAATCATGTTGTGCTCTTCCCGTACATCCAGAAAGACCTGCAACATTTAAAGTTAAAACCGTAAGCACAAAACTTAGTGAGTTCCCCAAAATATCAAATGCCATACATTACCATATACATACAGTACGACCTATTTCACCCAATAAGCCTATTTCATCCGAAGTGATATGCAGTGGGCCAAATCTTAGTCTTATAATCACTCTTGCAATGAACTATTTAGCCAACATGCCTATTTTATCTCAAGTGAATGCTACACACCAAATCATCGTATTACAACACTCCTACAACGGGCAATATAATCCAACAGGTCTATTTCAACCCAAGTGAATGCTACATACCAAATCATAGTCTTATAACACCCTTGCAGTTGTTATGGGCTCCCCATGGTCTTTCATGCAAATATAACAGTAAAACTCATAAGGATAACAAGCACATATGACACATAATGTCCTATATAGTATACCGAGAAGACTCACATGAGCTAAACAGTAGAAGCTCAACAGAAACCTCCATAACAGAACAGCTAACCCAAGCTACCTAATTCCAAACCGAGACTAGCCCTTATTCAAATACTCGGTTCTACTAAAGTTTGACCAAAAGTCAAACTATCCAAAAAGTTAACAGTTAATGGTAAAAAGTTAGCACTTTAGTCAACAGGCGCATCGCGCCTTCTCATTGGTGCCCAACACCCACTACATGAAAAAAAAATAGGCAAGATCTAACTGAGAATCAAGTGCACATATGAAAATCCTAAACCACACTGTGCTAAGGAAGGGCACATCATGCCTTGGCTTAATCTAAAGGGTAAAATAACTTAATATGAAGGTAAATGGAGACTGAATACTTCAGATGCATAGCTTTAAAAACCAATCTTTCTTGTTCTTTTTCTTCGCTCAAGAGCATAATACCACCGAAAGAGAGCACCAAATGGACATTAAGAGAGTACTAAAACTGATTTCAGAGAGAGGATGGGTTCCAAACATTTCAATATAGGCTAGGGTTACATTAGAGGACTTCTAAAGGAGGTGGAGGATGAAAATGACGAAGTCCTTAAGGTTAATGGCCTTTAAATATCCCAAAAACCCTAAAAAAAGGTGCATCCCACTCGATCGGGGGCCCCCCACGCTCTTAAAGGCCGCTCTGTGCTCCACAGAAAAATTCCTGATTTTTCGGTTTTTAGTTTTAGCTTCAAACAACTATAACTTCTTCATTCTATCTCTTTTTCAGTGATCTAAATATGCACACGGAGGTATTAACAATACCCATAATTTTGTCTGGTTATTTTTGGCTGAAATTATACATAAATTAATTTATTAATACATACAAAAGTACCAAATATTACTTTTTTCTATTTTGCCCCTTTGCCTCCAAAGAACAACTCAAGGGCTTAAATCACTTAACTAACATTATCAACATCCAATAAGGCCTAAACTTTACTCCATTGAATCCCAAGACCTTTACTCAATCAAATTACGGTTCGCTATTCCGAATTAGAAACATCCTGAAACTGGATGTTACAAATATGCGTATGGTATTCAGTGAACATACCAAGGGATGCGGTATTTGGTCAACGTACTAAGGAATATGTGTATTGGCTCGACGAACTAAGAAATACAAGATGGATCGACATACTAAGCAAGGGGATCAACATTAGCCGACATGTCCTGAGTTAGTGTATGCTTGTTTATGTTTTGTTCTTAGACTTGTATGTGTGGTTATGTGATTATGTTTTGATGGGGTAGAGCATGTGTAATGCTATACTGTGTATGTGTGCAATTCACTAAGCATTATGCTTAACTTTTTCCTTAAAACTACTGTTTCAGTATCTTTAGGTACGAAAGATGGCAGGATGTGACCGTATACTAGCTTGGTTTAGTTGTGATGAAGATTTTATGATACATTTAATTCATGCCATTGTTTGGTTTTGGAATTTATGTCTTTCAAATCAGTGTAAAGAAGTGTAAAGAATTATGTTGATCATGGGATTGGTTTTGGAACTTTTCAATAATAAAGTTAATGATTTTGTCTTAATAAGTATTACTTTTTAAATTTAAAATTTATTGAAAATTTTGGAATGTTACAAAGATAGTATGTTGTTGCCGCAAATAAGGCTAATTTAAGGCTTTTAACAAAGTTTTTGTGGTATCTAAGCAACAAAGGTGTTGTAAAACTTTACCTATATGATCTAGAAGTGGTGTCATCTCAACTGAAGATTAGTGGTTTATCTTCTAGAGGGTCATGAAAAAGGTTTATCACCTATACCATATCCATGTTGAGTGAGAACACAAAATCGCAAGTAATGTATGGGGTAAACCAAAAGGTCACGAGGTTTTGGTTTAAATCCATTGGATATTGTTGAATCGATCTCTTATCTCCATATTAAATAACATTTAACTTCGTGATACTCAAGTGACATAATTTTTTCCCATAGTCTCATATTTTAAGCCTTCAAAGGAGTTGCTGGAGATTAAGGGACATGTTAATCCCACACGAGCACCTAGTCAAACTATGGATGAGAGACACGAGGTTCATGAATTTGTGCAATTTAGGCGTATTTTGCATTTTTGCACCCCACATTGGCAGCTGGGAGTTGAAGGGATTTCATATTTAGCAATGTTCGAGTCAATTCGGTTGGACCGACTTGACCAGGGTTCACTTCATGGATAAGCTAATGGAAGCTTCCTAGAAGCATCCAGAAAACATGTTGTTTGGAGAGTAAGACATTGCAATTGTAGTTTGACTTAGTCAAATCCAGATGACATGTGGTGGTTCATGATATGGTTGCCTTCATCATACCTTGCGTTTTTTGGAAGACTCCTAAGGTTTTTGCAACTACAAATACATCTTTCATGAGACGTATTCCACACTCCAAAAAAGCACGATCTCCTATGTTTCTCCTCTTTCAACGGCTATGAATTATTCTAGTTTTCGAGTATTAGTTTTTCATTTATTGGTTATTGTATAGTTGATGGAAAGAACGATAATCCACTCTAAATTTTGGCTTTTACATTGAAAGTTACAATCATCGAACAACACAACAATCCTTGAGAGACATATATAATTTCAAGCAAGTTTCAACCATCAAGAATCATCGATCTTTAAGTTGGTTCTATATTTTCTACCTCATATTTTAATCCATCCACACAATGTAATAGTGTCTAACAATGCGACGGTCTCCTTCTATATTTCTTATGAACACATATGATTGCTTATGATTCAGTTGTGAGATTTCTAACAAAACATGATAATTAAATAGTAATTCTTAGATTTATTATATGCGATGGCTTGACGTTTATTTCTCAATATTAAATAGTTGGGTTGTTGTTTATAACGATTGTATATTTAATCATCAATATTAATTATTCATTTGTTTAATATTTTGATTGTTCAATAATTAGCTCATAATATTAATTATCCGATCGTTTTATTATTTTTTCTAAAATACAATATCTTTGAGTTGATCCCCTTGGATTCAATAGACAATTGATCTATAATACCAACGGAAACATCTTGAATAGAAAACAAAGGACGGCATTCGTCAGAAACATATATAGACGATGTTGATTAAGGATTATCGTAATTTATCTCTTATTAGATATGTTGGATTTAAAACCTTATTATTGTTATTTTCACCATGTAATTTTGTGGCATAGATACTTGCTAGCTTATTTTTTAATAAAATATCTACTGTTTCTCTTTATTATCATATTATAAAACCAACCAATAGAAACATCGATTTTGACATGATCAATCACCCAAAAAATATATATATTCTTGAGATTTTTGTAGAAACCAGCAACTAGCAACCATTGATGAGAAGCAAGGGATGTTTGTAATTAAGACTTATCCCGTGACCATGTAGGGTATGAACGGCCATAAATTGTCACTTGTAAAGCAAGTTGAGATATACACCTCTCGAGGGTTAGTTTATGACTTTATCCATCGAATCAACGTTTCCTTTGATTCTTTGAACTAGGGTTATGCATGTCGTTTTCATTAACTAATAACTTGATTAATAATTATAATTAGCCATCATGCATGATCTTTCAATTAATTACTTTCCAAATCTCACCTTGGTGATCTTTCAACTTTTTATATTAGGTTCATGTTTGAATTTAATACCATCACTTGCATGACTTTTTGGAATTTAATACCATTACTTTTATGACATTTTAAGACGTGAGAAGTCATGTTTACATGGATATGTATTGTACTATTTGTTTGTTGACATACTTCTTAGTTCTTATAATTCATTACAAAATATTTTTAATTACGTTACTATTTACTAAACCATCTTTAATTAACCGTGTAGTATATGATCATGAACACTTTGTTAAACTACCAATTATTTATTTTAGTTATTATTTACGGGTTGATGCTTTTTAAAACGAGTTGATTCTTTTTAAAACGAGTTGGATTCAGCATGCTTATTTATACTTACCGTGTGTTCTTTTAAAAACGTTTTTTGGCATGTTAAATATGTATATAAAGGTTGAATGATTGAAAATGATATAGTGTTATTTTAGATAAGAGAATCTAAATAGTTTTAAATATTTTACACATTTTAAACGACTGTAGAAAATAAACTTCAATCATCAAACTTGACCCAAAAATGTTTTTGTACAACTAAAAATTGGAAGTTTTGTATATTTTTAAATAATAAAAAATATAAAAGAAACCTCACGGAAGTTCTGTTACATTGAAAAGATCTCGATAGTCTTTAGCAAGTTGACGTGAAGACTGACGATTAGTTAATAGTGTGAAATACCTATTTTACCCCAACCATGTCAACCACATTCCAAACTGGTGTACGCTATTTCCGCAGCCAAATTTCCAAGAATAAATATCCTTAATTATCACGTGTTCTCTATATATTTTCCTTTAAAATTTAATTTAATTAAATTTCCTACGTAATTCCAAATCCAACTTGCACTCCGATCTCCACACGCCTTATATATATAAAGAATGATCAGATCTCCCCAACAATCATCAACTTCACATGCTCTGTTCTTGAGTAAGAAAAGGAAAAACAAATTCCAGCCATTCAAAGATCAAAGAAGATTCTGTAAAAAAACCTCAATTGTACGCCCATGGAGTGGGTTAGAGGTAAGACGATCGGCCATGGAAGCTTCGCTGCTGTTAGCTTAGCTAAACCCATAAACCAGAGTTCAGATTTTCCGCCATTAATGGCGGTGAAGTCCTGTGGAGTGTCTCATTGTGAATCGTTAATCAACGAGCGTATGATCTTGGAAGAGCTTAAAGATTGCCCGGAGATCATTGGATGTTACGGCGATTCAATGACAATTGAAAACGGTCAGAGGTTGTATAATGTGGCGTTGGAGTATGCTTCCGGTGGAGCTTTATCGGAGAAGGTGAAGAATTCCGGTGGTTTACGGTTGTCGGAAAATGAAGTTCGGAGATACACGAATTCTATTCTAAAGGGGCTTCATTTTATTCATCAGAATGGGTATGTACACTGCGACATCAAGCTTCAAAATGTTCTGTTAGTTTGTGATGGTGGAAAAGACGCTGTGAAGATCGCCGATTTCGGGCTAGCGAAGAAGACAACCGGCTCCGGCGAGTTGAATTCAAAATACGAAATTAGAGGTTCGCCGATGTATATGGCGCCGGAGACGGTTGTCGGTGGTGAGCAGGAATCAGCTTCTGATATTTGGGCACTTGGATGTTTAGTAACGGAGATGATCACCGGAAACCCAGTTTGGAATTGCTCCGATATCGGAAATCTTTTGATGAAAATCGGCGTTGGCGCTGAAATTCCAGAGATTCCCGGGAAATTATCAGAAGAAGGAAAAGATTTCATCGGGAAATGTTTCTTGAAAGACCCAAGAAAAAGATGGACGGCTGAGATGCTTCTAAATCATCCTTTCGTCAACACTGTATCATTCAAAGAAGAAACAGAGAATCAAATCTCTCCGAGAGACCCATTCGATTTCCCTGATTGGGAATCGGAGCAATCGTGCTTAGTGACACCGGAATCATCGCCGGAGTTCAACTGTTGGTTCGGAGAACAAGACGAATTTCAATCTGGGTCACCGTCAATTCCGCCGGCGACGAGATTAGGGCAGCTGCTGACAGATCAGAAACCCAATTGGTCCGTTTCAAACAGTTGGGTAAAAGTAAGATGATGCCAGCAGAAGCAGATTCAAAGAATGGGAACTTTTATTATTTTACAATTTTGACAAGGATTTTTTTTATTAATTTATAGTTGGAGTAGTAATTGATGATATTTTAGACATCAACTTGTAAATATAGAGAAAGATATACAAAGTGTACATACACTTCATTTTGTTAGTATATGACTTCATTCCCATATTTTATTGGTTCTACACAAATTCCAATCCCAATTATCTTCGTTTATCATTTTTTTTCTTAAATATTTAGGGTTTTTTTTATGGAAATGATTGATAAAGGAATAGAATATTTGAAGTAATGCAATGAAATAGATGGTTGATCATAACGAATGAAACTGAATCAATATATGAGAACTATATCATCGAAAGATACAACATTTCATCTAGGAAAGCAAAAAAAAAAATTTGGAACATACTTGGAACAAATATTATAAATATGAAAAATAATCAATTATTAGTTTTTATCAAAAAGATATTAAAATTTATAAAATCAAGCAAGAGCTAGAAAGATACGAAGAAGAGAGATCAATAAAACATGAAAAAAAAAAGGAAAAAAAAGCATTCCACCTCTCCTTTTATAATATCTAGAGTAAATTACATAAATGGTGCCTGTGTTTGGCATGATTTTTCAGTTTGAGTCCTAGTTTTTCGTTTTTGTTAAAAAAGGTCTATGTTGTATGTTTAGATAACATATCCAGTAATACGTTATCATTTAGAAGGCTTCGTCAATGCTCATCACGTGTATGTTACACGAGGGGCATTTTGATCATTTCAGGTCACTCATCTCTCATTGAAATGTGTTCCCTCGATAAAGAGAGTAATTATACATATGTACTTCATAAACCATCTATAGCTACCATAGCCTAAGTATACCATTCTCTTAAAATACCTTTAATTCTTAATTGTCTTGCAAGGAAGAGGATTTAGAGATACATAAATACGATGATGCAGCTAACCATATGGAACCTATGAGTTTAAGGCCATCCACAATGGGAGTTGTATGAGGGTTTAATGGAATAAATGTGAATATAATATAGAGGAGAGAGAGTGTGTAGTTGAATGGCCATTGAACGGTGGAATGAAGTTGTAATTGAAAATTTATTAATTTTTTAAGAATTAAAGTTAATGTATATATTCTCTTTCCTAGTTGGCAATCCATACAACTCTCCATGGGTTTAATCCATTGGAGATGGCCTAAGCTCAACATGTGATGTAAAGGAAACTTAAAGTAATTATGCTTTACTTTCGATCAAATATTCTAGGTAGCATATTATAATAGTAACAAATACCTTTGCTTTTTTTTTTTTTCAAAAGTGTTTAAAAATTTGTTCGTTATGCAAATCAATTATAGTGAACATTTTCAAAATTTCTAGGAAGAAAATACCATAGGGTAAAGAGGCATACGCTAACCATGTAGACATTGATGAGTTTTTAGTCTATGAGCTCAATGCGATTATGCATGAGATAGGGTATGTTAAACAAATACATATGCATTACAATTTTCTTATCCCTAAGGTCTCTTTGGACTACGTTCTATTACCACTTGGCAACGGCTAACATGTGATCAATATGTTTATGGGCGTAAAATATTTCAAAAGGATTT
This sequence comes from Lactuca saligna, assembly GCF_052625555.1. Taxonomy (NCBI): domain Eukaryota; kingdom Viridiplantae; phylum Streptophyta; class Magnoliopsida; order Asterales; family Asteraceae; genus Lactuca; species Lactuca saligna. The sequence continues at coordinate 305,291,075 of NC_136420.1, read as the reverse complement.
AGGTTTATAAAGAATATAGGAAAACTAAGTTACAAACATACTTTATGTCCCTTTTAAATTTGTACTACGTGAAGTTAAGGAAGACAACTCCCGTGAATACATTAGGAACTGAGCGAAGAACAACAACCGGAGAAACTGGTAAGAAGCTAGACTTTGATGTTAACTGTTGGGAATATTAGGGTTTGTGGTGGAGATTTGGATACAAACTTGGATCGTGATATCACTTTTCGAACTGATATTTCTACCATATGCCTAGGTTACCAGAAATTCAGCCTAGGATAATCCAAGCGGACACTTACGTTTCTAGGCACAGAAAAACGTAAGTCAATATGCTAAAGGGTTCTATAAATGTGATGAAAAATGAGAGCTAAAAAACGTCCCCCTTCTGGAAAGAAAGAGTTGTTTATATACTAAACACGATCAGGGTTTCATTGGGTTGGGTCGTCATTAGCTGCTTTCGAAGCAAGTAATATTAATCCGGATTAGGGTTACCAAAAACTAACGTGTTTCGTTAGTTTTACCATAATCACCCTCAAGAAGTTGAGTTTTCCATTATGTTCTCACATGCAAAATTCGGTGTGGGGCTTTTCCCCTTGGACCCCGCTAGGGACCCCAGCCAAAGGGGCTCCATTATGTCACTTGAGTTCCGGATTAGGGACCCAAGCCAGGGGCTCTGCCCCTTGGACCCCACTAGGGGCGCCGCCCCTAGACCCCGCCAAAGGGGCGCTGCCCCTTTGGAAACCCCGGACCCGGGGGTACTGCCCCCGGACCGCCGACTAGTCATCGAACCAGCTTCTGACTCAATCTTATACATGTGCGCACTTCGCACAACCCCGTACATGTATTAGACTACATATCATGAAGCCCCTTAGCTCACATGTTAGTTCCCGTTACTTAAAATGACATGGTGACACTAAAATCACCAACATTAACATGACACTTCTCAAGTGATAAATGTTGATATACCTACTAACAATACTTATTTTGTAGTACTATATAATAAAGAGGTTTGCCACAAGACATACTTGTAAAAAAAATACATACTTGTAAATGTCTTAAATGTGAAAGAAATAGATATGGTGAGAAATGATTGCAACAATAGTCATGTTATGCCCTTGTTTTGTAAGAGTACATATGAGAAAACCATAATCACTTCCTAATGTTTGATTGAGATGAAGTGATTTTTTATGATCCTTTATTTGATTTAGGAGATAATAGATTACATTATAAGGGAACCATTAGATAGGACTACGAAATGAACTTTGAAACTGAATATGCAACCTATGGTATGGAGAATCATAGTGGAAACATGTTACATTATGATTTAACTTCTCCCAAAGCAAACGATGCAACTACTTTAACCGCTCCCAAGAACTATACACATGTATTACAATATGTCCCATATTTTTATGATCATTTAATTCCAGACTTTTATTAACATAATAATTTCCATATATTTTGGTGAAAATATTTTGTTTATTTTGGTATGTTGGTTTAAGGCAGTGTTTTGTAAAAGTGGTCTAAGTTAGTATTTTGGTACAATGATATAATATTTGGCATGTTGTTTTCTTTTAGGCATGTAACTATGAAACAACATATGTTAACTTTTGGTGTTAATTGGTTGTATCAACCATGACAAAATGTAATGCACCACTTTTGTTAAATGTTGTATCTGATTTCTAATTGTTTCAATTGTAATACGTATTTTTTCAATCTCAAGTCTTTTTATTAGATGGCATTGAAATGACTGAAATGCCCTAACGTTAGGGGCACATGATGAGCATTAACCGAGCCTTCCAAAATGGTAACAAAGGAAAGGACTGAATATGATACCCAAACCAACAATAAGGACCTTTTTTGACAAAAATGAGAAACTAGGACTAAAACTGTAAAATATATCAACCACAAGGACCAATTTTATAATTTAGTAATTTCTAACCATCGCACGCGATACCCACCGGCCGGCCACCATAAGTCACCATCATCGGATACTCACTCACCAACACTTAGAAGTTCTTTTATAAGCTTAAAGAGCACTCCACCTTAGTAATATACTTGACAAAAAAAAAACATTCTTTGATGTTAGCTAACATGTCACTAAGCATCACAATTTAAGATTAAATTGAAACTCAATCCTACTAAACACATCTCATGATTAATCAAGAAATCCCGATGATGAAGATTCATATTTATCATAATTAAATGATTTTAAGAAACCCAATCATTTGGGGGAATGAATCATGGTTATGATTATCGTTTTTTTATAATTATTTAAGAGTTGGAGATGTAACTTGCAAGGATCATGTTATAGGTTCTAAAGCAAAGCAAAGGCTCAAAGTAAAGATCTTTTTGCCACAAAATTGCTGGCTTTTGCAGACTTGGATCGTATTAATCTTAAGCAACTTTTCCTTTTTATATATTTATTTTATTTTTTATGATTAATATTATTCTCAGCACCTTGCTTTAGCACCCAATTGGTTGTTTTTCTTGTACACAACCTACATTTTAGAATTAATACCTTTTTTCATAAATTTTACAAGTTCAAAAACATAATTGTAATTGTGGAAATGACCGTCATCGTAAAAAAGAACTTTTATTTATTTATTTATTTTAATGATAAAAGTTTACGGACAATATATGAACATTAAACAATGGCTTAAGCAGAAACTAGGTAAAAAATGAGTTATTATTATTATTATTATTATTATTATTATTATTATTATTATTATAAAAGCTAGAACATCTCGTATACTCACATTTCATATTTTGTTATATCCACAAATTTACTAAAATAAGTTAGAAAATCTACTCAGATTTCATATTTTGTTATATCCATGAATTTACAAAATAGCCATTTTTTAAATTATTTTATAAAAAATAACAAAAAATACTCATTATCCAAAAATAACCAGACAAATGAAAGTGGTTATCCTCACCTACGATTTTGTCTTTGTGCACTGCGATTAGGAGTGTAAACGAGTTGAATCGAGCCCAGTATTATCAAGCTCGAAGCTCGACTTGCCTGAAATTCTCGAGCTCGAAGCCCGAGTCGAACTCGCCTTGAGCCTAAATTTGATGCTAGACTCGACTCGTGAAATACTTGATACTATCGAGTTCGGCTTGCGACCTCGATTCAACTCGACTAAAATTTTAAAAAAAAATTAAAAAAGTTAAAAGCATAAAAAATTAAAAACATTCCACATGCTTTTACATTGGTCAAATTAACAAAAAAATCAAAATAAATCATCTAATGTTAATTGAAGATCTCAAGTTCTATTACAAACGTTGATGGTTTTGTGATGCTAATGGTTTTCGTGTGCTAACTGCTAACCAATAAACCTACCGTACAAAAAAATCATCTATTTCATTTTATTTTACATGCATCCAAAACACCAAAAAAACATCCTCAAAAGTTTTGAAATGCAGTTTAAGTCCTCACTTCTTGACCGATGCCTAAAAGCTAAAAGTATAGAAATGTTTTATTAATTTAAAAATAGGTAAAAATAATAATATTATAAAAACTCGATTAAGCTCGTAAGCTTTATAAGTCAAGTATTTTACTACTTGAGGTACTCGAGTAGCTCGAGCTCGAGCTCGACTCGATTAAAATCGAGTTGATTTTGAGTATTTTTCGAATCGGGCTCGAGTTCTCCGAAACTTTCTTGTCTCATTTACACCCTAACTACGATTTGGATCCATTTTTGGCCTATGATGAGCCCAATAGTGTAGATACAAAATACCAATTTTTTAATATATTTTTTTATTAAATTACAAATGATTAAGAGCCACATGCAATTTCCTTTGGTATGACTCTGTCATTTTAGGCTCTTTTTTATATGTTCCCAATAAATATAAGTTTTACTACGCTTTAATACACTTTAACTATGATTTTTTTACTGTGATTTCCTACATTTTTGCTAGTCTATGTATAAAAAATAATAAAACAAATTAGAATATCAGTGTTTTATTTATTTATTTTTTCATATTATATTTATTTTTACTTAAAATGAGTTCTATCGAGTATTTCATTGTGGTTATAACTGCTGCACGCGTTTTTTTTTTTTTTTTTTTTTTTTTTTTTTTTTTTGGGGGGGGGGGGGGGGGGGGGGGGGGGGGTATAGTTAATTCTGTGTGATTTCTAGAATATTTAATTCTCAGCTAAGATATGTTTGGCCACCAGGGGATTTCTAGAATATTTAATTCTGTGTGATATTTTTGAAATATATTAATTTTAGTAAATTTTTATATTTGGTAGAAAGTAAAACTAGTTTTTAAGATCTTGAAAGCAGATAAAACTTAAAACCAAGAAGATTACTTTTGTGGATCTTGTGTATGTATGTGATAATACTAAACACGAACAACAATTTCAAGTTGATAAGGTCTTGAAAGTAGATGAAACTTAAAATCAAGAAGTTTCATTTCTAAATGATATTAATCTAGTGGTTATATGGATCATGTAGATATTCGTTTAGATACATCTAACCTAGAAAATAATTATAATGGAGAAAAATCGAATGATGAACCTAGAAATAGGCATTCAAATACCCTGTTGTTGATATGCACCCTTTATCGTCATATCCAAGCATTGGTAAAGTTAAGACTCCATTATATAGGCTAAACCCTAATCAGAAGATTAAATTTCTATAAATTGTTGGATGAAAATGTTTTGAGGGAGTTTTCAATGCTAGATAAGTAGATCAACAAAGGAAAGGTCCGAGGTTGTTTGTTATGAGAAAAAATGTTCTTGTTTGATAAGGGTAAAAACAATAAAATCATGTGATGGACTTTTCCATGTCACAAAAACCATTGACTAACACACATGTTCTTCAACCCAATTGCACTCTAAGCATTGACAAACAAACAAAAAAAATGATGGGCACTTGATTGCTGAGGTTATGGCTGGAAATTATAATAGAGCCTATCGGGGATGTGAAATTGTTAGGGATATGAAATCGAAGTACGAAACTAATATCACAAACCAACAGACTTTGTGGGCTAAACAACATGCACTTTTATTATTAAAGGGTTACTAAAGAGGATTCATTTAATAGACTCTCCATTTATTTATATAACTTACTAAAATATAATCCTATAAAACAAATAATGATGATTAGCTAGAGTTCCTTATATCTCATTTGGTTGCTTGGTAAGTATTATTACTTTTATAATTACATTTAGGAGGTATCCGCATGAATGATTATCTTTTATATAATTTAAAAAAGACCAAATATTACATATAAAAATAAAAAAATACTAAAAACCATATATTTTTGGCAAATTTTTCTTTCAATATCTTGGCCTCTAAAAAGTCGTCTAGATTTTAAAATCTTTCCTCTCGCTTGCATCGTCGGATGCCTTTTCCCTCATCCATATTTGCTCTTCTTTGGATGCCTTTTCCATCATCCATATTTGTTCTTTTTATATGTTTTGGTAAGTGGTGTTAAAATTGTCTAATTTGCTCACTAAATATTGTATATATTCACATGATAAATTTGACTATGTTGCTCGGTTCCCTTTATCTCTTCCACACGGGTGTTGTGGTTCTTGTGAACAATAGGGTTGTCTATAAAAGCCATTAAATTTCATCACCTTTCATTCTAAATCCCTCCCATTAGAGTTGAGTTTATGTTGTGAACGATAGGGTTGTCAGTTGCATTCCAATGTGAATATATTATACATAATACAGTTCCAAATGTTTACCAATGTTTGCCAGTTATCGGTTTCATTGTCTTTGGAAATGTCGATCCAAACACATGCACATGTGAAAGTGGATGTTAATATTGTAGCTAATATAGCGGTAAATCAGAAAAAAGTAAAAGAGAATGGATAGATAGGTGTAAAAGATTACAATCTGGTGAATGTGATATTTATTTGTTGTAAAAAAGAAAAATGGGTGTCACATATACATGCAGAAAATATAGTAATTGATACGTTTAATTAATGGTGACCCCAAATTTATATTCCGATTACAAGACGTAATCGTTAATTTACTTATCGAACGCAAAGTTTAAGATCAAAATGTTAGGTGAATGTAATCTTTACTTAATGTATTGTGAATTAGAAATTGGATTCGTAAGGCTTCTTTGTGGGCCGTGGAAAGATAAATTTTAATCCACTAGATGAATCTACCAATTTTGAATCACAAGTCATAATATCTTGTTGTATTTATATGATATCTTGTTGTTTGTTTGCTGTTAACTAGTATTTGGGTTCGCGTTTTGTGTTGGGTTTTTATGTGTTGTTGTTGCGTATTATGAGTGTGTTTAAAAAAGTGAGAATGAAAAATGCATTTTACAAAGTATAGAAGGAAAAATCGAACATGAAAGTTTAAAAAATGAATGGGTCAAAAATGATATTTTTTTTAATACAAACTCGAAGGTGGAGGGAATACATTTATACTTTTAGCTATAATATGATTAGGGGTGTGCGCGGTGCGGTTTGGTGCGGTTTCGAGTCAAAACCGCAAACCGCACCGCATATGCGGTTTGAATATTTTAGAAACCGCAAACCGCACCACAGATGTTCAAAACCGCATGATGCGGTGCGGTTTGATGTGGGCGGTTTATGCGGTTTAGTTGCGGTTTGTGCAGTTTGATGAGTTGTTTAACATTAAATCTATCAAAAAACCAAAAACCTGACGGGGTTAAAAAAATGATTGCTTTCATTTTATAAAAACAAATAAAAGTTTCGAGTTAAATCGTTTTTAATAAATTGTGACTCATGTTACTATAGTTTTGTAAGTATCATTGTTATTGCTTTATATTGCCGTTATAATTAATATATTCTTGTAAACCATGAGATCTTCATCTAATAGTGATTTAATGTTACGTTATAGATATTTGGTTATTGTAAGAAATATATTTATATACATCATTTCTAAATCGTGATTTGAAGTTATAACAAAATAAAGAATATATATATATATATATATATATATATATATATATATATATATATATATAACATGCGGTGCGGTACGGTTTGAACCGCAGTTTTATAAATACAAACCGCAAACCACACCGCATAGTGCGGTTTGATAAAATAATGAACCGCGAACCGCACCGCGAAATTCTAAACCGCATTACGTGGTGCGGTTTGGTGCGGTGCGGGCGGTTTGTGCGGTTTTTTGCACAGCCCTAAATATGATTGTCTCACCAAAAAAAAGTTGTATTATGTATATTGACGAAGTGATGAAAATAATATTTTACAAAGTTAAAATTAAAGTAGTTGAAAGTGATATTTTAAAAGTAAGGAATAAAAAATCATTTTACAAAATAAAAGAGTTGTAAATAACGGATTATACAAAGTTAAGGGATTAAAGTTGTACTTTTTGCGTTGATATGCCTATACATTCTTCATTACCAATTGCTGGAAAATAAACATAATATATTTGAAAATAAATGGTGAAAGTGACATTTTAAAAAGTTTAAGATGGAGGGGGTGTGAAATTTATATTTTAAGAAGTAAATGGATAGAAAATATCATTCTACAAAATAAACGGTTGCAACATATTATACCAAGTAGAGGTTACAAACAACAAATTATAAAAAGTTGAAGTATTAAACATAATCAACCGTATGCTTTTTTTTTATATATATATATTTACAATGTGTTCTTTTGGATCTTTACTATGGTTATGGCCCCTTGAGATCATGTAACAGTCCACTTTAAATTTGATATGGGCTTTATATTTCCATTAAAATTACGTAACACTTGAAAACTTGATTTGGGCTTTAATAAAAATGTTAAATATAAAAATACAAAACACTCGCAAATAATCAGATGTAACATAAACATCATATAACATCATATGTTCTAAATAGAAGTTTAATGTTTCATTTCTATTTCAATAAAATTGCCGAGTTACATAAAGACGTGATTAATATTTCTTTCAAAAAATTATTTTAAATTATGGTTTTCATCAATAATAAAAGTATCTAAGATTGATATTAATTATTTTTGTTATTCAGATTGTTGAAGGATATTTATATATTTCTATTCTAATTTCCATATGAATTGTCAAATTGGCTTAAAAGTTGTTTATTGTAATACCAATTAGTAAAATTAAGATAAAGTTACTTAGTTGGTGAATGTGATTTGTCAAAAAAAAAGACTAATTAAGTAAAACTATCAAATTGTCTACGTGTTTGGTCTTTATCATTTTGTTTTTTTTGCATGGTTAGTCCTTATTGCATCTAAAATGACTTTTCTATCTTTTTTTTTTCTAATTTTTTTACATTGTTGTTATATTATTCATTTATTTTTTCGATTAAAAAATAAAAAGATTCTCTCTCTCTCTCTCTCTCTCTCTCTCTCTCATCTTGGTTATTCTTCATGGGACAAACTTTGTTTCCTAATTTCCGATTTGTAATGACAAAGAACTACTAATCGAACATATCAATTTAGTTCTAGTCGAGACCGACACTATAAGTCAACACCAAATCATCAAGGGGCCCAAGATATCGCTTTTGCTACTAGGGCAAAAGGAACATATAAACTTTGATTTATATTGTACTATACTCATCAGATCATGTAAAACAATATGTTTTATAACATCAAGTGACTGATGCATTTACGCATTATCAATGCATAACCAACTTGTAAACACCAACTCATATATCTCCGTTTCAAGATTATATGATATTATTTTCTCATAATTACTTGTGATAAATTTCATGAAGTGATTCTATGAGCATAGGTTAATCCAATACTCAAATTCTCTATTTCAAAAAGTATTCATGAATACTGCAACAAAGTGTTGCTATGTCTAAACTCTTAGACAATCTATAGTCTGATTCATGACAGTCTTAATTCACTACTTACTTCCAAAAGTATGATTGACTTTGGATGTTTGAATAATCTAATTATTCGAGAAGTAAAACATGCGAAATGAAACATAATAATAAAGAATTGGCAAAAGATAGCAAGCAATACTCATAAATAAATCTCCATTATTTAATCATCAAATGTCAATTACATTTACATTGTTACAAGTTTCTAAACATCTATCTAACTACTAAAACTAATATCATCCTTCATATCAATGTTCCTTACATTCTGAATGTGTTTAACCCTACTCAGCCTTTATGAGTGGATCTGCAAGATTCTCTTCTGATGATACCCTCTCCACGATGAGGTGTCCTTCTTCTACCATATGTTTGATAAAATGGTATTGTAATCGATATGCCTCGATGTGCCATGATCTATCGGTTCCTTTGTCAAGGAAACCACTCCTTCATTATCATAGAAAATATCTATTGGCTTCTTTATGGTTGGTACAACCCCAAGGTCTCCAATGAAGTTCTTCAACCATATAGCCTCCTTTGATGCTTCACTTGCTGGAATGTACTCTTATACACAGGTAGAATAAGCCACCGTTTCCTGCTTGGAACTTTTCCAAGTTACTGCTCCTCCATTAAGGGTAAACATTCAGCCAAATTGAGAACGAAAGTTGTCTCTATCTGTCTGAAAGCTGGCATCACTATACCCAGTAATTCTCAATTTATCACTACCACCAAGCATAGGGACCCAATCCTTAGTTATCGTAGATACTTAAGAATGCTCTTGACTGCTATCCAATGAGCTCTACCCGGTTTACCTGAAATCGACTAACCATGATTAAAGCAAAAGCCACGTCAGGGCGAATACATGTCATAGCATACATGATCAATCCAACGACAAAAGCATATGAAACTCGACGCATTTCTATTATCTCTACATCAGTACTCGGACTTCGAATCTTACTCAGTTTGGTATTACTCTGGATAGGCAACTCTCAGTTCTTGGAATTTTCCACGCTAAAATGCTTTAGCACCTTATCAACATACGTACTTTGACCAAGTCCAATTAGTATTTTGCTCTTGTTTCTCAAAATCCTTATTCCCATAATATAAGTAACCCCTCCCAAAATCCTTCATAGTGAAACACTTTCCAAGCCAAGACTTAACTTCTTGTAAGGTTGGAATATCATTTCCTATGAGTAGTATGATATCAACATACAATACCAGGAAGGTCACTATACTCCCACTAGCTTTTACATACACACAAGATTCATATTCACTTATACAGAAGCCAAACTCTTTGACTTTCTCATCAAAGATAAGATTCCATCTGTGAGAAGCTTGTTTTAATCCATAGATCGATTTCTCAAGCTTACACACTCTATTGGGGTACTTATCATCCACAAAACCCTCTAGCTGACTCATGTAAACATCCTCAGCCAACTTCCCATTAAGGAAAGCGGTTTTGACATTCATCTGCCAAATTTCATAGTCATGAAACGCAGCTATGGCTAGCATTACCCTAATAGATTTAATCTTAGCTACTGGTGAGAAGGTCTCATCATAGTCAACCCCTGGGGTTTATGTAAAGCCCTTTGCAACTAATCGAGCTTTGAAAGTGTGCACCTTTCCATCCATGTTGGTCTTCTTCTTGAAGATTCATTTGCACCCAACTGTCTTACAAATTATACATTGTAAACCAAATTCCAAACTTGGTTGTCATACATGGACTTGATCTTGCTGTCCATTGCCTCTTTCCATTTGGCAGACTCAGGGCCCGCCATAGCTTCCTTGTAGTTAGAAGGTTCATCCAAATTTACCAGTACGCTATCACTGATAAACGTATCACCATCTGTAGTAATATGGAATCCATAAAACTCAGGTGATATTGTAACTCTACCAGAATGTCTAAGAGGTAACGACTCATCAATTGGTTCAAACGGAATTTCTTCCTTAGGTTGAGCGCTAGTATTAGAGGTTCCTTCGTTATTTGACTCTTGAATTTCTTCAAGATTAATATTACTCCCACTATCCTCTGTGCATATTATTTCTCTCTCGCGAAAGCCTCCCCTTCGTGCTACAAAGACCATAGGTCTATAGAACAAATATCCAAAGGACCTTTGTGGGTAGCTAATGAAAAAAAATCTCTCTTTTCGTGGTTCAAGGTTGTCGTGAGTCTCTCGTCTAACAAAAGCTTCACAACCCCAAACCTTGATATGTGCTAACGAGGGAATCTTCCTTGTCCTTATCTCATGAGATGTTTTGGCAACCTTCTTTATTGGGACAAGATTAAGAATGTAGGCGGTAGTCTCTAAGGCAAACCCAGATCGGAAGTGAAGCAGGATTCATCATGTAATGAACCATGTCTAACAAGGTTCAATTATGCCTCTCAACCACACCATTAAGTTGTGGTGTTCTAGGAGGTGTTAATTGTGAAACCATTCCACATTCCTTGAAGTAGTCGTGGAACTCGATACTAAGATAGTTACCGCCTCTATCAGATCTAAGCATTTTAATCTTCCTGCCTAATTGATTCTCGACTTCTTGTTTGAACTCTTTGAACTTCTCAATCGTTTCTGACTTATGCTTGATTAACTAGATATAGCCATATCTGTTATAATCATCAGTAAAAGTCACATAGAATTTATTTGCATCCCTTATGGTGGATATGAAGGGTCCACACAGATCTGTGTGTATGCGATCCAACAATCCTTTACATCTTTCACAAGAACTAGTGAAACGTGATTTAGTCATCTTTCTAAGTAAACAAGACTCACATGTATCATCCGACCTTTTTTCAATTGATTCCAACACTCCATCCTTTTAGAGTTAGGCAATTCGCTTCTTGTTGACATGTCTAAGACGACAATCCCAGAAGCATGCTTTGTCTAAACCATTAGACGAATCAATCTATAAAACCCTATTACCTAAATTATCTACAACCACCACAGTTTCATACATGCCATCACAAGGTAAAGCTTCAAAATAAAATACGCCATTTTTAAAGGCATAAATAGATCCATTCTCATTATTAAAAGAATATCTAAAACCTTGTCTATATAAACCATGAAATGAAATGATGTTTCTTGTCATTTCTGATGAGTAGCAACAATTATTCAAATCTAAACACAATCCAATACTAAGCATTAAGTTATAAACACCAATCTTGGTAACAGGTGACGATCTCCTATTGCCCATGATCAGGTTCATTCTTCCATGCTCCATATCCCCACTTTTTCTTAGCCCCTGCAAATCAGAACAAATGTGAAAACCACATCCTATATCAAGGACCCAACAATAAGAATATGATGAGTTTTTAGATAAGATAGTGTAAATACCTATCGAGGTTGGCTTCACTTTGCCATCCTTAATGTCTTGCAAGTATTTTGGGCAGCTTTGTTTCCAGTTCCCTTTGTCATGGCAGTAGAAGCAAACAACCTATTTGGGATTGAAGGCAGGGGTGTGTCAGAACTAGACTGCCCTTTAGGTTTATTAGTTAATGAATCGGAATGGAACTTTCCTTCTAATTCTATTTGGGAGGACCTTTCCTCTTCTTCCCCTTTCCTTATCCAATGGCCAAATAAGAGTAGTAACAGAAGGAGTGGAGGCAATACTTTTTCCCTTTAGTCCACTTTCAGCAGTTCTCAGTAGGTTTTGAAGTTGAGCCAATGTGGTTTTTTAGTTGTTCAGATGATAAGTCATGATAACTGATCATAAAAACTAGACAATGAGTGCAAAACTATATCAATAGCCAATTCCTAATCAAAGTTCATGTTAAGAGCTTCAACAAGCATTCTACGTCTCATTGCATTCATTGCACGTGGCTGCTGATGGAAAAACTCTCTATCTTTCATCTTGCTTGTTATGAGGGACTTTACTACCTCGTATTTTTTCTTGACGAGCTCGTTGGTGGTACTTTTCCACCAAGTCCTTGTTCATCTCATATGGCCAGTAATCCTCGTAGAAACTTTGTAACTCAGGAGTCATAGTCAGCTAGATCTTCAGGAGTAGCTTTTGTTTCATCAATCTCGAGAAGTTCCTTTTCGAGCACATACTCTTTTAGAAACGTAGAGCCATCTTGATGTTTCAAATCCAATCATTATAATTGGTGCAATCAAAATTAACCCTCGAGCAGATGTTTAAGAGTGAGAAGTTGTTGTTGGAGTTGGAGGAGTTGTTGATAAAAAGAAGCATCGTTAGAGTTGACATCTAGAAAAAGAAGAAGGACAAGTTTTGGTTAGATAGGAATATTGCTCAGTATAACACCCAAATGAAATATTAAGGCTAGGATCTAAATAGATAATTCACAATTTAGAAAATGGATGTCGTACTCTAATTGTGAAATAAATAAAGGTAGGTAAATGACGATTAACCAATTTCACAACGAAAACAAAATTTTAAACAAATTAGGTTTTTTGTGAAATTACTAGATTTATTGAGATTCATTGAACTATTCAATGACATGTTTAATATCAATTATGCTCTTCCGTTTGTGACTCGGATACTGAGGATCACAAATAAGATGTGAATAACCATGCAAATTAGCTTGATACTCTCGAAGTCATTTATCATTTAACTAATGTGTCGGTTAGCCATATGCGCTCTATCAATCAATGATAATTTACAACACACCCATTGCCAACCTTTATTAGTCTATATTAGTGTGCCGGTTAATCACACATACTCCACTAATGACTTATACAAAGTGCAATGTGCAATTTCATTGATTAGCATCAAATTCACATTTTTCCTAAAGTAACTAAGATTGAGAATTTTGTAAAAAACATTTAGTTACTTTATAATTTCATTATACTTATCAATGAGAATTATTTTTCCTATCAAACCCGTTCGGCTAACGACCCTCCACTAATCAAAGAAGCAGTGGGTAAGAGTGGACACCCATTCAACTACCATTTAATAGGCAGTTTCATTATACCCCCCTTATAAACCGACTTCGTGAATGATGTGTACTAGTGGTTCGATTGACTTGTCTTATACATATGATGAATATTAAATATTTAATTTCGCATATGGTATAAGTTGTATTTTAAACATTTCAAAATACTAGGATGTACAATCTTTGAAATTTCGAAATTAAAACAATTAACTTAAATTTAAAAGAAATTGATTTAATAATTATCTATTAATTAATCCTTTAGTTAATTTATTAAACCAATTGAGGATTATCCAATTAAATTAATCAAAATAATTTAACATAATTTTCTCCCCTTAATTTTGCGAAAATCATGGGAGGGATAATTCAAAAGTTATAATTATTCAATTAATCACATAAAGAGATGATTAGAAAAAAATAAAAAAAACCCTATCCTAAAACCCTAATTTTTTGAAAATATCAAATATTAGGGAGGAAAGTAAGGATTTCAATCCTTGCCATATTTTCAAAATCTAGAGGGATAAGAAAGCCTAATTTTTGAAATCTTGTAGGACAAGGGAAAATGTTACAACGCTTTTCCTAATTTTCAAAATCTAGGGTTAAGAAACCCTAATTTGCGAAAAACCCTAAGTCCAAAGGGTTTATTTTCCATAAACCCTAATTGATCTAATTCAACCAATTGCAATCAAATTCAATAGAAAACAAACCAAGGCTCTGTTACCACTGATGGGTTTTGAGCATAAAAAACAATCATTATATGTGCATGCAACCCTAATTTCTTGGATCTATGTTTTCTCTAATTAAACATACAAGTATTGAACATCAAAAGGAAAACCCTAATGGTTCACACCCAAACTAAGCAAGAGGATGAGAGAGGAGAGAGGGGATGAGGATTGAGATTCTTGGATATCCTTCTAGGGTTTAGAGTGGCCAAAAATGTGAATCCATATGGGTCTATTAATAATGCAGATATGATACACTAGATAAGCCTAATTTGAATAAAATATTATTAATTCAAATTGGTAATTATCCACCTTCTTAATCATCTACTTAGGATAATATAAAAATCCTAATTATCCTTATGCAAAACCATCCAACACCTTCTAGGAAGGTTCCAAAACCTCTTGCTCAACTATTGAACAATGGCACTTTAGTCCCTACACATTCAATTAATTCTTTTAATACAGAAATTAATTCCAATTAACTTATGATTAAATATTAATTAAATAATATGATTTCTAATTAATATATTGTTTGATAATACATTAATAAATCATTTATTTCAATCCATTAATCCAATAATAAATCCAACCTCTCTCCAAAAGTCATCATGCCTAGTTACTATTATGAGGGCAACCTAAAAGGACTGTGCTACTATCAATTCAAGTATATACCAATTATAGTTATGGGCTTAGACACCTAATCCAACACAAACTGGGTTATGACATCTCCGACCATACAGAAGCTCGAAAGGCGGTGCACTAATGCTGGAGTGATATCTCTTGTTGTAGGAAAACTACGCAAGAGGTAGATAGGAATCCCAACTTCCACCAAAATCTATGACACAAGACCGTAAGATATCCTTAAGTGTCTGGATGGTCCGCTCACTCTGACCGTCAGTCTACGAATGATAAGCAGTGCTGAAATGCAGCTTCGAACTCAGTTCATTGTGGAACTTCTTTCAAAATCATGAAGTGAACCGAACATATTGATCTGATATAAGGGAAAATGGAACCCCATAACGACCAAAAATATCACAAACATACACATCAGCCAATTTCTCGACCAAGGAGCTCTCCCGGATGACCAAAAAATGGTTAGTCTTGGTCAAACGATCCACGATGACCCATATAGCATCAAAACCCTTGGTAGTCCTTGGTAGCTTGGTAATAAAATCCATGGTGATTTGTTCCTACTTCTACATGGGAACTTCCAAAGGCTATAGTTTTACATGCAGCCTCTGGTGCTTGGCCTTGGCCATCCTATAGGTCAAGCACCTCTCAATGTACCAAGCTATATCCCTTTTCATACACAGTGACCGGTAACTTAGTCTCAAATCTTGATATATCTTGGTAGCTCTCAAGTGTATCAAAAAGCGAGACTTATGTGCCTCTTCCAAAACTATCTGTCTATCCCTTCTAGAAACTGAAACCTAAACCCGACCACATCGGGTCAACAAGCCCTTAATATCGATGACAAATCTATAGATGTCTCCCCTGATCCTCTCCTGTTTGCAGTTCTCCTTCTTGACTCCTATTGCCTGTGCATCTCTGATCAAATCCAATAGTGTAGAATCAATGAATATCCTCATACAGATACCCCTAGCCGAAGATCCAGTCGAATTGCGGATCAAAGCATTCGCGACCACATTCACTTTACCCGAATGGTAAGGGATCTTGCAGTCATAACCTTGACTATGTCAAGCCACCTACATTGCCTCATGTTTAGGTTTGGCTGGTCCATAAGATACCTCAAACTCTTGTGATCAGTGCAGACGATACACCAGACCCCATATAGATATTGCCTCCAAATCTTGTTGGCAAATACTACTACACCCAACTACAAATCATGATTAGGATATCGTGCCTCAAGTGGCTTTAGCTACCGAGAAGCATACACAATCACTCTCTCCTCTACATAAGAACCGCCGCCAAAATTGTGATGGATGCATCACAAAATACAATGAAATCCTCGAAACTCTCCGGAAGGGTCAACACTAGGGACTCACATAACCTCTGTCCCAGTGTTTCAAACATCGCCTGCTGCTCAGGGCCCCAATGGAAATCCATGCCCTTCATCCTCAAATGAGTGAGGGGTACAACAATCTTGGAGAAATCCTGAATAAACCTCCAATAATATCCTGCTAAATCAAAGAAACTCTTGATCTATGAGGGGGACTTCGGAACTTCCCATTGCGTCACAACCTTAATCTTGGCCAGATCGACCAAAATCCCATTTTGGTTAATGAGATGACCCAGGAACTCTACCTGTCGTAACCAAAACTCACACTTCGAGAACTTGGTACACAACCATTCCCGCCTCAATACTCCTAAAATCTCTCAAAGGTGCTCCTCATGCTACTCTCTGATCTTGGAATACACCAAGATATCATCAATAAAAACAATAACTGATCGATCAAGCATCAGCCTACACACCTGATTCATTAAATCTGTAAACACCACAGGCGCATTGGTGAGCCCAAATGGCATCACTACAAACTCAAAATGACCATAACGACTCCAAAATGCAGTATTCTCCAAGTTCTTCTTTTTAACGCTCACCTGATGATATACCGACCTCATATAGATCTTGGACAACCAAGATGCACCCTGCAACTAATCAAAGAGGTCATCATGTTGGGTTTTGAGCATTCTAACACTCCTAAGTGTACATGCAACCCTAAATACCTTGGATCTATGTTTTCTCTATTATACATGCAAATAAGAACATCCAAGGTATTATCCTAATCTAGCATACAAAACAATGAGTGTAACAAGATAGAATACATACCTCTTTGATGTAGAAAGTCTTCATGAAGCTTGAGTGCCTAGCCCCAATAGTGTGGAAGCCTCAAATGGAATCACAATCATCAAAACACATAGAATAACTTGAGAGAGTTCTACACTTCATGAAATCGGCTAGCCCTCTTCTTCACTTTCTAATGTGATTCTAGTGGCCGTTTTTTGTCAAGAATAAGATCTTTATATAGTGTTACAATTAGGGTAAATCCTTAATTGTCATGGCTTTCCATTTCCTTGGATCCATGGGTTCAAATACACCATGGAGCATCCATGGACCATCCTATGGGTTTTAGCCCAACTTGATTATCCATGGAGCATTAGCCCACTATATAAGTATGGATGATTTACACAATCAACCCATATATTTAATTAGTCTTCTTTTGATCACTTAATTAATCCTAGATTAATTCTTGATCAATACTAATTAAATAATCTTATTATTCTTATTATTAATATACTAGAACTTATAATATATTAATAACCATAAGTGTCTTATTTCTCTCGTTATAGTCTATCCAAGTGCATGATGGTATGCAACCCAAATGGACCATGCCGGGTCGGGTCAAGTCTTACCAATTATAGTTATGGACTTAGACATTAATCCAACAGTCTCCCACTTGGATAAGTCTAAAACTATTATTGCGTATGACTTCAGGAACCAACTGGCAATCGTAGCTCTTAAAAGCTTCTGTCGAACTCTGACCTTGTAGATGAACTCTGACCTTGTCAATGACTTGTCCATTAGATAAGGGATCATATAATCCTCTGTTCTCATGATATCAGCCGGACAAATACATGGAACAACGTCGTACTTATTGTCCAACAGTTTGTTTCCCGATTTTCGATTTGTTTGACAAAGAACTTAATCGAACACATCAATTCAGTTCTGACCGGCCGGTACATAGGTCACAACAAAATCATCGAGGGGCCCAGATATCACTTCTATTTCTAGAAGGAACAGATAAACTTCGACTCATATTCTTGTTCTACTACTTGTTGAATTGTACACAAAGGCACGTTTTATAACATCAAGTTACTGATGCGTTTACGTGCAATCAATGCACAACCAACTCATAGGTAACAACTCATATCTCTAGGTTTGAAGATTTATATGATATTATCGTCTCACGATCACTCGAGATAAATTCCATGAAGTGATACAAGTAAGCATGGGTTTATTCCAATACTCATAACTTATGAGCACTCATGAATGTTGTAGCAACCATTGCCATGACTAAACCCATTTAGCCATCTACAAACCCGATTCATGATAGTCTTGATTCATACCTACTTCCAACATATGAACGACTGTGGAGTGTTTAAATAACTTAGTCATTCAAAAAGAATAACCTAGCTATTTTGGAAGTCAAAACATGCAAAGTGAAACACAATAATAATCGAATCTAATATGGTCTCAGAACCCTTTTGAATATAAATAAAACCACTTTTTATTTATCACCATATTGATTACACATTATTCAATGTTTCAAATAATCAACTTAAGACTTGAATAAAAACAACAGTCGTCCCATGCTCCTAGCATGTACACTTTGTTTTTCTAAACAATAGTTATGCCATACCCCAAGTATGCACACTATGTTTGTCTATAATCCTTACATTGTGATGTAGATCAATTGAACATGATTCCAATGATACTCATTTCACAATCCCAAATCCTTATTGTAAATGCAAGAATTCCAAATTCATGTCATTTACTGAAATCTGTTAGATTCTAAACTTATATTCATTGATCCTCTTGTAATGATTATGCACGAAGTCAGAAAGACTTGACAACAACCATTACAGAGCATTCCAAAGGAGATCAGCTCCTTGGAAACATCCTTCTTGCATTAAGTTTCCTAATCTTACACAGATTGAAAATTTTCTAACTTTGAAACATTTCCAGATCCCATTTTGACTATCACTTCTGAACAAGAGTTGCCTCCTTACAGATTATGTCAATATGGTCCTTCCAGAATTATCACTATACTTCCAATTGTCCTTGAGAAACCAATCTTTGGTAAACCTTAGATTGTCCTCGACAATTGTTTAATCACTTTAGTCATATCCAGTTCTAGACTTTTCCCTTCTAAATGCCTTAAGCATTTGGAAAATTTAGAAAGGATGAATATTATAGCACATGCAATCGATACTATATCCGAAGCATATGGGACACGATTCATGATGTGTCACATAAAGACATGATACTAGACCAGTCTTTTGCTACAATATTTTTTATTTCCATGTTTTCAAAATTTAACTATGAAGAGGGATGCCGTAGTCATAATTGAAATTTGAGAACACAATATATATATATAGAATTTTCTTAAGTCGAACCATTCAGACATAAAATTCTTATATATATTCTTGACTAAAGATGATTAAAATCTCAATCTATGCTTTAGAATTGAAATGAAGTATAATTTCCTCTCCCTTAATTATAGCAAAACAACTTTTCAACCCCTGCAACTTTACGAATTGAAACTTTGTTTTCTATAATTAACATTGCTAACTTGAAATACTAATCATAATAATCATGCTCCCACTAACATGATGATTATCAGCATAACACTTGTGCTCCCACTAGCTCTGACATATTTTCAGAAATCTACTAGACTTCTGAAATTTAGATTCATACATCCTTTCTTAGATAGCTCAGCTGTGTGTCTAAGCAATTTAAAGAACTATGAAAAGGGATGCCGTAATCATAGTCTCAATTGCTTAGGCATTTTCCATTTCTCACAAGTCCATGTTAGCGTGCCGGTTAACCACACGCGCTCCACTAACGACTTTTGAAAATGCAAATAATACAATTGATATCCACTTAAAATCTACTTAGTGAAAGCGTTTCCTCACCATCATTTTCATGAATCGAAGAGAAACCTTATGAAACTTAGATTTTATAGTGTATGAGTTCCTATCCATGTAAATTTGTCAAAACCATAATCACAAGATAAGGTTAGTGACAAATTCAGCCTTACATGGATTAAACTTATTCAATCTTACTTTCTCATCACCTTGGTAGCACAAGGCCCACCAATGCTTCCAAGTTGAACTCTGATAACTCACATGCAAATCCAACTTATTTGAAGTAGGTACAGAAATAAGAATTATGTCAACACGATAGGTTGCAAACCTTAAGTCGTGTGTTAGTGATAAATTATAGGTTTTACTCTTGATTAAATCTTGAAACTCTTTCAGGATCTTTAAGGCTCCCACTGTCCCCTTGACATATAAGTTTCCCCAGTCAAGAACCATTCCTTGACAAAACAAATATTCAAGGGATAGTGCGGATTCTTATCAAGACTAACACTTCACACAATTGGTCTTAGTTGGTCTTTGTCTCATCCAAGACATCACAACTTACCAATCTCAAATGTACAAGAGTAGAAACATTTCACACTACATTTGATAAGTGTTTTAAACCTTACTTTATGTCACTCAATGTTACAATCTTGGAGTATGACTCTAAGAATTGTTTTGGAACGAAGTATGACTCATCTCCTTGATCTTAACCAATCCAACAATTCATGACCTCTCTTCTTAGCCATAACAATGCACTAAGACGTCCTTAGAGTATGAATTTGTGATATGGTTTCTAAATCATTAAGATGATCATAAAACTGATACTAAAGTACTCTCCATCTTTTCAGATTTGAGAAACTTTTATCCTTCTGCCTAATTTGATTCTTCTTATTCGCTCTGCCATACATTGGACCCTTTCCAATGTTACAGAATTATACTTAACCTTATAAGTATAGTCATATTTACTAATCATGACAAATCAATCTTTGTGGTGGACCTTGACCAGCGCACACCCAGTGTACCTAATTCCTTAGTCCTTCAATTGACTCACATATACATGTGATCAAAGAATTAGTCTTAATTTTCAAAGATGAAAATTCTCATTCATCATACAATACAACTTGTATGATTCCAAGTTTCTGTCCAATTGAAACTTGGGTGATGAAAAACTTTCTTCATTTGGTAAATTCAGACACTACCACAAATGGAGGAATCAAATCCGCTTTCCAATATTGCTATTACTGGAAACATATAAGCAACAATTTTCCGCAGATGCCATTGTAAGGATATTTTTTTTAAAATAAATAAAATTAACCCCCTTTTTTTTTCCTTTATTTTAAAACTTTGCGGAAAAACTTATCCTTACAATCCACATGAAAACCTTGTTGTTATCTATTCACAAGCAATATATTATAACTCCTAAGAAGTAGCTCAAGAATCCGATCTTCAAACTACGCGATAGAAATCCATCTACGCGATCAGATTCAGCATATTCTTTCTTTAAGTTTCTTTACCTTTTCTTTGATTCTTAAAACATCACCATGTGACCCAGTCACATCATGTATCAAGAATCTCCGAATAGAAACTTAGCAGAGTTAGATAGTGGACTTTACCTGAAGTAGAGTCAAACTTATCAACTTTAACATCCTTAGGTAAATTATGGCAGCTTTGCAACCAATGCCCCTTTCTTTGGCAATATAAACATATGGACCCTTTGATAATGATACACGGGACTATCACAGACTTAGCTTTTCTCTTTACCATTTGGTCAACCGAGTTGACTATGGCCGGTCCCTTTCCATTGGGAAGAGAATGCTTTTCTGGATTTCCTGTGTCACTATTGTCAATGTCCATCAAGTTTTGAGGAAGTTGATCTTAACAAATAGATAAAATCATTAAGGGTCTTGTCATAGTCCTTTTCATAGGTGTTCCAAAAGAACTCACTATGTGACTTAGAAAGTGATTGAACCACCAACTTTCTCAAGACTTTGACACCCAACTCTCCCGGCTTGTCAATATGTGACTACATCTCCAAGATGTGACCACACCAAGACCTTTACTTGCCAATAGGGCTCTAGTGACCTTAAACTTTTCAAGAACTTGTGGGTGAGGGAGAATATTTGGAGGAGATAGAGGAAGTGAAGCATGATGTTGAGGAACATCATCTTCAAGAGATTTGGGAAGATCATAAATGTCTAAACCAGACATGTTTTGGGAGATATTCAAGATAGTTGATTTAAAGTCCTTAATATGACACCCAATATGAAATATTAAGGCTAGGACCCAACACAATATTTTATAATTTGGAAGAGGGATGCCGTAATCCAAGCTATAAAATATTTGAAGGTAGGCGAATGACGATTCACCAATTTCCACCATGAAAAACGAAATAATTTATTAGGTTTTAATTGGATTTGAAATTCCTAGATCTTTTGAGATTCATTGAACTTTTCAATGGCATGTTTCAATCTCGAGTGTGCCCTCTCAAATTTTGTGACTAGGATGCCGAGGATCACAAAACAAGGTGTGAATAACCATACCAATTCACTTGGTACCCTTAATATTATCACCTAATCAATGTGCCGGTTAACCACACACGTTCCATTGATCTATGACAAACATTAAGTCACCCTTCGTGGTCCTTACTAGTCCAAGTTAGTGTGCCAGTTAACCACACACGCTCCACCAACGACTTGGTAAGGTACAAAGTGTGAATTCCATGGGCTAGCACCAAATTCACATTTTTCCTAAAGTAACTAAGATTGGGAATTATTAAGATTTTAGTTACTTAGTATTTATCATTAATACTTTTAATGAAGGGAGAATTTAAAGTCATTGTCCTACCCGTTCGGCTAACGATCCTCCACCGATCAAGCAAGCGGTGGGTGAGAGTGGACACCCATTAAGTCGCCATTTTATAGGCAAAAACCTTATACCCACCTTATAGACCGGTTTCGTGAATGAGGCCTACTAACGGTAAAACGACTTGTTCTTATCCATATATATAATAATTAACCATTAATGTTATAAATAGTATAAGTGTTGAATTTTAACTCTTTAGAATTCTAAGGGCTAACTTGGAATTAAAGTATTCATAAGAGAAAACTTTTCAAATTCCAAAACTTGAGGGCATGTTTTGAAACTATTCAAAACTAATTAATTCCATAACTTATGTGTTTAAAGTAGTTTTAATCCAAAAAACTCTTCAAGTTCCATAACTTATGGAAGACTTTAAACTAATAAGAGAATTAACTTTTCTTTATTTTTTTATAACTTATGGAATTAATTAAGGTTACACTTTATTTATTTATATATTTATTAATGAAGTGACTCTTGAACTTCCATAACTTGAGGACAAGTTATGGAGTCATAAAAAAAAATTCAATGACACAAGACTCTTCATTTTGTAACCATTACCAACCTTTATGAGTTTTATGAGTCTTTATTGTGACTCTTCATGTAACTTGAGGACAAGTTACACAAACACATTTTATACTCAACTCTTAGATTAAAATGGAATGAAAACAACTATTTCAATTAACTTTTCTATTAATCTAAGCAACTCATAAGAACAAGATAATTCATATCAAACTTCTTCATGTAATTAGTCTAAACCTTAAACTAATACAGAACATGAATCTATTGACAATTATCTTTAAAAATGGATTAGCATGAACATTACCACATTAAAAACAAGTTTATAAGTTCAAAAACAACTTAGGGTAATGTTCCTAGTCCATTTCTAGCCAAAAACCTCGAAAATATGCTGTCTGGGGTCCAACTCGTCGAGTGCATGAACCAACTCGGCGAGTTGGATCGAATTGATCAATTTTTAGGCATGGACTCGCCGAGTCCCTTGATGGACTCGCCGAGTCTAATGATCAAACAGCAACAAATTCGTTTTTTCAGCTTCTATTGCAGGTATAACAAGAAAACAAGCCTAGGCTCTGATACCACTGTTGGGTTTTGAGCATTCTAACACTCCTAAGTGTACATGCAACCCTAAATACCTTGGATCTATGTTTTCTCTATTATACATGCAAATAAGAACATCCAAGGTATTATACTAATCTAGCATACAAAACAATGAGTGTAACAAGATAGAATACATACCTCTTTGATGTAGAAAGTCTTCATGAAGCTTGAGTGCCTAGCCCCAATAGTGTGGAAGCCTCAAATGGAATCACAATCATCAAAACACTTAGAATAACTTGAGAGAGTTCTACACTTCATGAAATCGGCTAGCCCTTTTCTTCATTTTCTAATGTGATTCTAGTGGCCGATTTTTGTCAAGAATAAGATCTTTATATAGTGTTACAATTAGGGTAAATCCTTAATTGTCATGGCTTTCCATTTCCTTGGATCCATGGGTTCAAATACACCATGGAGCATCCATGGACCATCCTATGGGTTTTAGCCCAACTTGATTATCCATGGAGCATTGGCCCACTAAATAAGTATGGATGATTTACACAATCAACCCATATATTTAATTAGTCTTCTTTTGATCACTTAATTAATCCTAGATTAATTCTTGATCAATACTAATTAAATAATCTTATTATTCTTATTATTAATATACTAGAACTTATAATATATTAATAACCATAAGTGTCTTATTTCTCTCATTATAGTCTATCCAAGTGCATGATGGTATGCAACCCAAATGGACCATGCCGGGTCGGGTCAAGTCTTACCAATTATAGTTATGGACTTAGACATTAATCCAACATGAAGAAGCATAAATTCCATGTTCTTTGGCGATAGAGACTCGCAACAGACACTCAAGCTCCCCGGTAAGCAAACTAAACTCCTTACTGAACGATCGAGAAACAAATGACCGACTCGCCCCAGAGTCAAATAATAACAATGTAGGTAAGGAGTTCACTAAAATGTACGTAACATAGGTACAAGCACATAAGCATACAACATATATAATTTATAAGATAAAAAGATGGAAACTTACCAGCCACCACATTCGGTGCTGTCCTGGCCTCCTTGGTTGTAAGCTGAAAGGTGTGTTCCCGAACCTTCGGAGGCTCTGCTCTACCCTGACCCCCCGTCAGTAATCCTTAGTAAAGCCGGAGCTGGAGCCTGTGTCGACCGAGGTACAAGAAATAGATAGTAGATATTTACATGACCAACCTGATCGCAGTGGTCGCAAATCCTCATATCTTGAACCGGGGCTGGCTGGCGGCAATCCCTCGCAAATTGCCCCTCCTTGCCGTATTTGCGGCATGCATCACCAGATCTACACATCCCAAAATGGCTTTTCCCGTACTTTCCACAAGTGCGGCCACATTGGCCCCCAAATGTAGTATCAGCGGTCTTAGACTGCTTTGGCGCCGGCTGCACGCTGCGAGAGCTTGAGATTGAGTTACAGTTGCAGGACCAGAGGTAGGCCCCCAAATGTAGTATCAGCGGTCTTAGACTGCTTTGGCGCCGGCTGCAACTGCATCGGGGCCTACCTCTGGTCCTGCAACTGTAACTCAATCTCAAGCTCTCGCAGCCTAGCGACCTCCTGTAACTCCAGCAATGTATAACAATGTTGGGTAGCAACAAATAGTCGGATGTCGGTCTTGAGCATGCTCTAATAACGTGTCATCTGTGACTGACTGGAAGCAAACTCTAGGCAAAACATCGCCCTCTCAGTGAACATACATGTTATCTCCATCACTGACTCCGTAACGTGCCTCAAATCCAAGAACTCCCATGCCAATCGCTCGCGCTCAACCTGTAGAATGTAGCGAGCACGAAACTTCTCCTTGAACCGATCCCAAGTAATTGCGACTCTCTGATCATTAATATATGACTTCCAGAATAATTGAGTTTATTAAGAATAATCGAATTATTCAAACGGGCCACAGTCGTTCATATGTTGGAAGTAGATATGAATGAAGACTGTCGTGAATTGGTGTGTGGATTGTCTAGAAGAGTATTAGACATAAGCAAATGTTTGCTGCAACGTTCATGAGTGCTTACGAATATGATTTGAGCATTGGATTAAACCCACGCTCACTTGGATCACTCCATGAATTGTATTACGAGTGATTGGTGAGACGATAACATCTTATATTCTTGAAACCGAGATGTGTGAGTTGTATCTTGCAAATCGGTTGCACATTGATAATATGTAAACGCACCAGTAACTTGGTGTTATAAAACATATTGTTGTGTGTAATTCGGTGAGTGAGTGCAAGCAAGCATTGTATCAAAGTTTATCCGTTCCTTTTATCCAAAGTAGGATAAAAACGATATCTTTGGGCCCCTCGATGGTTTAGTGATGACATACGTAAATGCTCGGCCGGGCTAGGGCTAATTTGATTTGTTCAATTAGTCTGTCGTCATAAATCGGAAATCGAGATATAGTACAAAGAGAATGATTTGAAATCATATCCCATACGATATCTAGAATGGAGGAATATATGATCCCTTATCTAAGGACACGCGTGTCTGATATGATCAGAGTTGACAGCGGCTTTGGAAAGCTACGATTGCAGATCGGGATCTGAAGTCATACGCAGAATAGTTGTTAGACTTATCCAAGTGGGAGACTGTTGGATTAGTGTCTAAGTCCATAACTATTTTGGTATGTACTTGACCCGATGGTGCATGGTCCTTTTGGGTTGCCTTCACCAAAGCAACTTGATTGGAGAAATGAATAAAGAGAGAGAGGATAATATGATTTATTAATATGTTATAAGAATACTATATTAAAGGAGAAATCATATTTGTTAATATTGGTCAATAATTAATTAAGAATTAGTTTTGTGATCAAATGTAATTAATTAAACTAGAGGGGCTGATTTGTAATTATGTGATAGTTACAATATAAGGTAAGGATTATCTTATATAGATGGTGAACGAATTAGAGGTGTAAATCCCTTAGAATTCGAGTATGATAAGGATTCAAGGATTATCTTATTGGTTGCTTAATGGATAATCAACTAGATAAGGATAATGACTGAAACCCTATCTCTACACCTATATAAACACCCCTAGGGCCATGAATTCGTGTATTCCTTCCCAAGAGGTCCTAGATACGAATTCTAACCTCTCACTTCTCTCTTTATACCTTCTCCACTTGCTTATGGTGTTTGTGAGCCATTAGAGGAGTGACACTTGTGACTCTATGCATTCCAAAGTCAATACAAGGAGGAATTGGGATTGTTATTGCTACATAACAATCAAGGTAACACTATAAACTTATTCTCATGTTAATATGATTATATGTATGCTAGAATTAGGGTTTATAGTCTTGGATTCAAAGCATGTACAATAGAGAAACCTAGATCCAAGCATTAGGGTTTGTATGAGCACATAGGATGTCTTATGACAAAAACCCATCAGTGGTATCAGAGCCTAGATTGGTTTCAATTGTATTGATGCATATTTGATCGAAATAAGCACTGAAAATCGATTTTTTGAGTTTCTGAATGTTTGACTCGCCGAGTCACTTGGTGAACTCGCCGAGTCAGCTGTACTCGACGAGTCCAGGTCCAGACTCGACGAGTCAAAGGGTCTGACAGCTCAGATTCGCGATTTTCTTCCTGTTTTGGTTTTGGATAATTACCATAAACTTGCTTTTGTGATAAAATCCGAATTTTTTTCATTATTATGTGATTATCCTTACCAAAATAGAAGATAATTGTCAAAATTTAGATAATCACTTGTTTTATTAGATAAAATTTGATTATTTGTAATTTAGATTTGAATTATCTTGTGAAATAGTTTCAATTTATCCCTTTAGGTTTTATAGTTTAAATTTGAACCCCAAAAGTTTTGTTGTTTTGAAATTTAAATAGTTAAAACCCTAATGTTTTGAAATGTTTCAAAACTTGCCCTAAAGTTTTGGAATTTAAAGTTGATTAAAAGGTTAATTAGAAATGTTAAATTCTAAAACTCTAGTAATGTTTTGAAAAGTTCAAATCACACCCTTATGGTTTTATTAATTAATTAAGGAGTATAATTAAAAGAGGTTTAATAAATCCATAAAAGTTTAGGTTAACCTTTTAATTGAATTAAAAGTGTAATTGTTAAAGTTAACCATATAATATTTTAAAAGTATAAAGTACACCCTATACTATATATAACATTAAAAGTCTAACATTATATATATGTATAAGTAAAAGTCAGTCTTACCGTTAGTAGGCCTCATTCACGAAGCTGGTCTATAAGGGGTGTTTAAGGAAATTGCCTATAAAATGGCGATTGAATGGGTATCCACTCTTACCCACCGCACTCTTGACCAGTGGAGGGTCGTTAGCCGAACGGGTAGGATAGGACGAAACCTTCCATTATAAGTATAATGAAATACAAAGTAACTAAATGTTTTTCAAATTCCCAATCTTAGTTACTTAGGCAAAAGTGAATTGATGCAATTCCATGAAATTACACTTTGTGCCCTTGCGAAGACGTTAGTGGAGCGTGTGTGGTTTACCGGCACACTAAATGGTTCTAAGCAAAGGTAGCAAAGGGTGACTCAATGTTTGTCATAGTTCGGTGGAGCGTGTGTGGTTTACCGGCACATCGAATAGGTGATTGTAACATGTGAGGGCACCATGTAGTTTGCATGGTTATTCACACCCGCTTTGTGATCCTCGGCATCCCAGTCACAAACAAGAGGGGCATATCGAGATTTAAACATGCCATTGAAATGTTCAATGAATCTCAAAGGATCTAGGAGTTTTCATAGATTTAAAACTTAAATTTCCTTTTCGTTTTTCATGGTGGAAACTAGTGAATCGTCATTCACTTACCTTCAAATGTTCTGCGATTTGGGTTACGGCATCCCTCTCCCGAGTTGTAGGATATTGTGTTGGGTCCTAGCCTTGGAATTTCATTTGGGTGATTTACCAAGGACTCAATCAATCAACTAACTTGAATTCGTTTTTCTCCCGATGTCAAAGTTCGACAACTATGGTCTTCTCAAATCCCGTGGAACAAGCATTCCACATGAAGATGATATTCCACGATTCGATTGAGGAACAAGAAATCATGCTTCACTTCTTCCTCCTCCTCCAATTATTCTCCCTAACCCACAAGATTGTAAAATTGAAAAGTTCAATATCACTCAAGCCCTTTTGGCAAGTAAACATAAAGAAGGAAAGTCGGTGTGTGCACACGTCCTAGGGATGAAGTCGCACATTGATAGACTAAGAATGATAGGATCCATTGTCGGTAAAGAGATGGCTGTTGATTGGGTTCTTCAATCACTTCCTAACTCATATAGTGAGTTCGTAAGAGAGTACTATATGATGAACCGCGACGTGACCCTTATAGATCTCACCTATATGCTTATTGCTGCTGAATCAGCAATGGTTTGGCGCAATAGAAAAGCAAAGTTGATTGGTGAATCTGCCTTCGAGACCTCTGTGGATATAGACAATGGCAATGAAAGACATGCAATGATCGAAAAGTTTGATCATAAGAGAAAGGCGATGTCTGAAGTAGTTCCATGTGTTGTTCCAAAAAGAGTCAATTTGCTTTTATTGCCAAGAGAAGGGGCATTAGAGACGAAGCTGCCCTATTTACCTAAGAGATCTAAGAGATGGGAGAGTCGAAACGTATGGCTCTAATTTAGGTAAAATCCATTGACTAACTCTTTTAAGCTTCATTCTAGATTCTGAATACATAATGTGATAAGATTACAATTGATGTTTAGAAGGATCAAAGAAAAGAAAAGAAGCTTAAGGGAAGAAGTGAGCAGAATCTAACCGTGAAGGAATGGATTTCGATTGCGTTTCTCGAAGATTAGATTCTTGAGCTACTACTTAGAGTTAGAATTAGATTGCTAAGAAAGATGTATTCGCGTAAGTTTTTCAATGAGTTGCATTGTGAAGGACAAATTTTTCCGCAATAAAATAAATTTTGATTTTAAATTTTATTTATTTATCCTTACAATGGCGTGTATGAAAAATTGATGTTAAAATTATTAGCAATAATGGATTTGTTTCTTATTGTGTTATGGAAAGTCAAGAATTTACCAAATAGGGAGAGTTTCTCATCGCCCAAGTTTCAATTGGACAGAAACTTGGAATCATGCAACTTGGTTGCATGATGAATGAGAAATTTCATATTTGATAATTAGACTAATTCGTTGACAAAGTGTCAAGTGAAGGACTAGGAGATCGAGTACACAAAGTTGTGTGTTGATCAAGTTCACCATAAGAGTAACAAAGATATTCGTCATCATTTACTAAAGGTTTAGTAAATATGATTATACTTACAAGATTAAGTGTAATTTTGAATTGATTAAAGGGTTTAGATCAATAGCAAAACGAATAAGAAGAATCAAATAGGCAGAAAGATAAGAGTTTCTCCATTCTAAGAAGAAGGGAGAGTGGCTTTTATGCTTTATGATAGGTCTTAATGATTAAGAACCATATCTCAATTGATCCTCTAAGTGAGTCTTGGCACAATTGTATGTCCAAGAAGAGGAATCAAAGATTGATGAAATGGTCAAATCAAGAAGACAATCATACTTTGTTCCAATAACAAGTCTTAAAGTTAAGATTGTGACAATGAGTAAAAAGTATTAAAGGTTTATAACATTCATCAAATGTGGAAAGTTGTGATGTCTTGGATAAGACAAAGACCAACTATGACCAATTTATGAAGTGTTTTGATACAAACTACACTAACTCTTGAAAATTTGTTTGTCAAGAAATGTTTATTGACAAAAGAATCTTATATGTCAAGGAGTCAGTGGGAGTCTTAATGGTCTCGAAAAGTTTCAAGAACAAATCAAATAAACCTTATCGATCATCACTAGCACACGAGTTGAGGTTTACAACCTATCATAAAGACATTATTTTGTTTCTGTGCCAATCCAATCGAGTTAATTATGCATGTGAGTCCTATGAGTTCTCATTTGAATGCGTAAAAGGCAAGGACCTTGATCAATGAAAGGTACATTGATAGGAAAAAGGTAAGATGCTTAACTACTTGGAAGACGTGGTGGGCAGCTGTGCTACCATAAGGCAAGAAATCAAGATTAAGAAAGTTCGATCCATATGAGTTTGAATTTGTCGTAAAATTTGGTTTTAACAAATTCGCATGGATAGGAACACATACACCGTTTAAATCTAAGTGTCATAAGATTTCCTCCTTCATGAAAATGATTGTGAGAAAATGCTTTCACTAAGAAAGATTTTAAAAGATAGTGATTGTAAAATTGCATTCTCAAATTCGATCATGGTTACGGCATCCCTTTCCATAATTTGAATTGTGAGGTTTGGCAATTAGTCTTAATTGTTAAGACACACATATGAACTATCTAAGGCAAAAGTGTATAAGTTCAAGAAGCCTTGATAAAAGATTATCAAAGCACTAAGTATTAGAAACATGAACTTAAGAAATTCAATAAGTATTGTTTTTCTGAAAGTTAAGATGTTTATGAATACATGTCGAAGCTAGTGGGAGCATAAGTGTTATGTTTTATAATAATCATCATGATAGTGGGAGCATAAATGTTATGATTGTATGATTATTAAGGCACGTATTGCATAGTTGGCAATATTAATTATAGAAAACAAGAGTCATACTTTGCAAAGTTGTAAGAGTTGAAAGGTTGTTTTGCTATAATTAAGGGAGAGAATATTATGCTTCATTTCAAATCTAAAGGATTAGGTTGTGGAATGTTAATAAATTTAGTCAAAGGTACATAGTGTGTTCTTAAAATTTCGATTGTGATTACGGCATTCCTCTTCGCAATTCGAGTTTTGAGAACATAGCAAATAAAACATTATGTGCCGTGTCCCATACGCTCCGGGTATAGGATCGATTGCGAATGCTTTAATGTTTGACCATTCTAAAATTTTCCAAATGTATAGTGCATTTAGAGGGAAAAGGGACTAGAATTGGTTTGGACTAAAATAATTAAACAACTATCAAAGGACGATTCGAAGTTCGACGAGAATTGGTCGCTTGTGAGTAGTTGGAAGTATAGTATTGGAAATTATGGAAATGATTCCATATTGGATGGACAATATCGACATCATTACGAATAGATAAGATTCTATTAAGAAATTAGTTGTCATATGGAAAATATGGAAGCGTGTCCATATTGGGAAGTAAATATTGAAAATCTATGTTTAGATTAGAAACCTTTATGCAAAAGGATGTTCAAAGGAATGTACCTTGAGAGAGAGACATCATATCTAAGGAATTGTCTTGTAACAATCTCCGATAGAGGACTTTGTAATATCATTGGCAATAGTCTTTGTGACTTTGGTGCAGTGACATTACGAAAGGATCGTTGCATAAAGTGTTACAATCTAATATATTCTATAAGTAACAAGAATTTGATATTCTTACACTTAAGAAAATGGATTTGGAGTTGTAAAATGAGAATGATTGGAAATGTGTTCAATTTGTCTATTTCACAAAAGTAAGAACCATAAGTAAACATTGTGTGCATGCTAGGAGCATGGGACAAGTGTTGGAATTCAAATGCGAAGTTGATTACCCGAAACGACAAATAATGAGTAATCGATATGGTGATAAATAAAACGTGATTTATTTATACTCAAAGGTTTGAGGCCATATGAGATTAGTATTATTCTTGTGTTTCACCTTGTATGTTTTGACTTCCAGAATAATTGAGTTTATTAAGAATAATCGAATTATTCAAACGGGCCACAGTCGTTCATATGTTGGAAGTAGATATGAATGAAGACTGTCGTGAATTGGTGTGTGGATTGTCTAGAAGAGTATTAGACATAAGCAAATGTTTGCTGCAACGTTCATGAGTGCTTACGAATATGATTTGAGCATTGGATTAAACCCACGCTCACTTGGATCACTCCATGAATTGTATTACGAGTGATTGGTGAGACGATAACATCTTATATTCTTGAAACCGAGATGTGTGAGTTGTATCTTGCGAATCGGTTGCACATTGATAATATGTAAACGCACCAGTAACTTGGTGTTATAAAACATATTGTTGTGTGTAATTCGGTGAGTGAGTGCAAGCAAGCATTGTATCAAAGTTTATCCGTTCCTTTTATCCAAAGTAGGATAAAAGCGATATCTTTGGGCCCCTCGATGGTTTAGTGATGACATACGTAAATGCTCGGCCGGGCTAGGGCTAATTTGATTTGTTCAAATAGTCTGTCGTCATAAATCGGAAATCGAGATATAGTACAAAGAGAATGATTTGAAATCATATCCCATACGATATCTAGAATGGAGGAATATATGATCCCTTATCTAAGGACACGCGTGTCTGATATGATCAGAGTTGACAGCGGCTTTGGAAAGCTACGATTGCAGATCGGGATCTGAAGTCATATGCAGAATAGTTGTTAGACTTATCCAAGTGGGAGACTGTTGGATTAGTGTCTAAGTCCATAACTATTTTGGTATGTACTTGACCCGATGGTGCATGGTCCTTTTGGGTTGCCTTCACCAAAGCAACTTGATTGGAGAAATGAATAAAGAGAGAGAGGATAATATGATTTATTAATATGTTATAAGAATACTATATTAAAGGAGAAATCATATTTGTTAATATTGGTCAATAATTAATTAAGAATTAGTTTTGTGATCAAATGTAATTAATTAAACTAGAGGGGCTGATTTGTAATTATGTGATAGTTACAATATAAGGTAAGGATTATCTTATATAGATGGTGAACGAATTAGAGGTGTAAATCCCTTAGAATTCGAGTATGATAAGGATTCAAGGATTATCTTATTGGTTGCTTAATGGATAATCAACTAGATAAGGATAATGACTGAAACCCTATCTCTACACCTATATAAACACCCCTAGGGCCATGAATTCGTGTATTCCTTCCCAAGAGGTCCTAGATACGAATTCTAACCTCTCACTTCTCTCTTTATACCTTCTCCACTTGCTTATGGTGTTTGTGAGCCATTAGAGGAGTGACACTTGTGACTCTATGCATTCCAAAGTCAATACAAGGAGGAATTGGGATTGTTATTGCTACATAACAATCAAGGTAACACTATAAACTTATTCTCATGTTAATATGATTATATGTATGCTAGAATTAGGGTTTATAGTCTTGGATTCAAAGCATGTACAATAGAGAAACCTAGATCCAAGCATTAGGGTTTGTATGAGCACATAGGATGTCTTATGACAAAAACCCATCACACCAGTCCTTTGCTCTGGACCTTAGTAGGTTCAGAGCACACTTGACCTTCTGGTCAGTAGGACATGAGAATGTGAAGAAGCATCCCTCCACTTCAGATAGCCAACTCATGGCTATGATTGGGTCCTAAATGTCAGGGGTTTCGTGTTATTGAAGTCTCGGTAATGAAAAGCATGATTGGTCCCACTACCAGCGGCTGCTACAGTGGGAGAGGCTGCAACGGTAGCCGTCTCAGCAATGGCTGCATAACGCTCATCAAAGTACTCAACCATAATAGTCTTGATAGACCCAAACATATCTGATAACAGTGCCTAGAACAGTGTAGCAATCTCATCATATAGGATCTCCTAAATCCTGGAATCTAGCTAACATGGCCTCATCTGGCCAATGGTCTCGGGCACTGCTGGTCCATCCTGACTTCCAGCTCCTGATCTAGACCCGGATCTGATCATGAAGTGCCTCGTAGTCACCATATGGAAAATATACCAAAAAGATATCAGATACTCTATATAATAACAGGGAACCAACTCACAATGGAAATCCCTAGGGGCTGTGACCTCCTTGATACGCATATGGGTCTTGTGCTTTCAATAGTACAGGCCCATACTACCTTCCACACCTACCAATATTTGTATCAAGTATCATCACAATGCCCTAACAATATATATAAATATAGGTGAGTGCTTAATCCTCACTCCTAGCGGAAGGCTAAATATCTCATAACTAGCTAGCTGACTCCACACAACTCATCCAAGAAACGTCCACCAATCCTGCAACACTCGTGTATGCTAGTCATACATAACGCTGGACCCTATAGACATTCAAATATCATATCCTACCCTAAGTCCTTCATCAAACAAGAACATGAAATAAGGCCAAACCAAACATTCTTAGACTATAAGATCTTAATTATGTACAACTATGATGCATACACTTAGCAACTATAGTAATGATGTCAATTCCATATAAGGAAAACACTAGGCTATTAGGCATCATATAATCAGACATTTCTATCATGCAATTCCTGATGATCCCTATCCTATCACTAGCATGTTGTTCTAACATATCAAATTATCAAATATCTATATGGTATTTTGGGGTCTACTTACTGCCTCCAACTGATCGTACACTCTGCATCCTCCTTTAGTATTTTGAAAACCATTTGAAAATCATTTTAAAAATCTTTTCCTTAGTTTGAGACTGGATTCACATGAGTGTTCCTCCAATTAACTCAAACCAAGGCTCTGATACCAACTTGTAACATCTATAAAATTCATGAAAATTAAAAACTTTTTCAAACATTCAACAACCATTATTTATTACAAAATGTTTTCAAAATAGTATCATATCAGAGACTAATTATATTAATTGAGAAATCATATTATTTAATTGGTATTGACAAATAGTTCATTTGGAATTAATTTAGTGATCAAAAGAGACTAATTAAATTATCGGGGTCTGATTATGTAAATCAGTGATACATATAGTTTGGGCTAATGATCCATGATTGATTAGTAATAGCCTAAGCTCATGTAGCAGTCCATGAAGTGTTAGTTCAAATGAGTTATTGGATTAAAAGCCTAAGTGAATGAATTAGGGTTTAAAAGTGACCCTTGGAATTCTACACTATAAATATAACCCCTAAGCCCTAAAATCGGATACAAGTGTATTCTAAGAAGAAGCTAGCCGGTGTTGGTGCCTCTAAGCTCTCTCTCATTGTCCTCCATTGTTCTTGGTGTTATTGACTTATTTGAGACATCACATTTGAGGTGCTAAGCTCTTCTAAGGCCAAGTTCAGTTATCAAAGTTGTATGCTAGTTAGGATTCGTGCTTTGGAAAAATAAAAAATTTTATATATAACTTGAGAAAACTTAGATCCAAAGCGTTAGGGTTGTATGTGCACCACAGGATGCTATAGTGCTCAAAGCATATCAGTGATATCAGAGACTAGGGTGTTTTTTGTTATATTGATGCATTGGTTAATTGTTCAAAGTTGAAGCAAATTGAAAACTGCACTCTGACCACTGGACTCGATGAGTCCTATGAAGAACTCAACAAGTCTATTGCTAGTCTCGACGAGTTGGACAATATATTGGCAGACTTTCATATTTTTTTAGCCTGAATTGGATTAGGATGATTACCACAAATTGTTTTGTATCATAAAATCCATTTTTTCTGATATGGTGGTGATTATCCTCATCCAATTAAAAGATAATTGCCAAAATTTTAAGATAATTTCTAGTTGATAGGATAAGATAATTATTTGTATTATTTGATTTGAACTTATCTTGCTATATGAGTTAAATTCGGTAATATTGGTAAATGATAAATTATATGATTAGTTTATTAGTTTAAAATTTGATCTAAATGGTTTTGAAGAGTTTCAAAACTTGCCCTCAAGTTATGGAATTTGAAAAGTCTCATTTATGAAACATTAAATTCTAAAATTCAAGAGGTTTTGAAGAGTTTCAAAACTTTCCCTTAAGTTTTGGAATTTGGAAATGCTCATTTATGAAACGTATTCTAAAAGTTTAAAATTAAATCCTTATATTATAATATTAAAGGATTAATACTTATATATATGTATAAGACAGGTCAGTCTTACCGTTAGTAGGCCTCATTCACGAAGCTGGTCACTAAGGCGGTATAAAGAAATTGCCTATAAAATGGCCATTAAATGGGTGTCCACTCTCACCCACCGCTTTCATTAACTGGTGGAGGGTTGTTAGCCGAACGGGTATGATAGGACATTAATTATCATTAAAAAGTATAATGATAATATAAAAGTAACTAATTTTTTTTTATAAATTCTCAATCTTAGTTACTTTAGGAAAATGTGAAAATGGTGCTATTCTATAAAATTGCACTTTGCACCTTGCCAATTCATTAGTGAAGCGTGTGTGGTTAACCGACACATCGTATAAGTTATGATTTTTTGAAGTTTCAACTTAGCAGTAGACAGCTAAAAACTCGAATTTTAGATCGAGCGATATTTTACCGATACATCCTAAACGAGAATCGAAGGTCTCGTCATTTGTAGTACAATGGTAAAAAGTCTGACGAAAACGGATGTCGGATGAAGAAGTTATGAATTTTTAACGGATTTTCCTGTCCCGGTCTATTAAAAATAATAATATTAAATATAAAGTCAAAATTAGCCGACGAAGTCTAAACGAAAGTTGTAGAGCGTAATTTTAGCTACGCGTGCATATAAAGAAAGTCAAAAACGGAGCTCGTATGCGAAAGTTATGGATTTTAGAAGTTCGGGGCTCAAAAACCGAGAAATCTCGCATGAATAGTAATCGGCCACGTCACCTCGCACGAAGCAGGTGCGTCATCGGAGACATTGCCTTGCCTCGCAATGCCGATTGTCGCACAGGTGTCCGAAACATGAAAAGCCACCGGAGACCCTTGCTGCTGCCATGTCCTTCGCACGAGGAAGCCGCGTCACCGAGACGTGGCCTCGCCTGATTGGTCCGAAGCCGCAGCCCAATGGCCTTCCGACACGCCTCGCTTCGTGTCACCACTCCGAGCCTCGCACTTGGCCACCGAACTTCGCTCCGGCTGCTGCGTGGCCTTCGCTGCTGCTGCCACCTGCCCCTCTGGATCCGAACCTCGCCCTATAAATAGAAGCCTGCGAGATCTTCCGGGTAATTTTAGAAAATTGCCATTTTTGGCCCCTTTTCCATATCTTCACTATTTTGACTTTTCCCGAAGCCCCAATATCAATTTTTGCACCCGAAACACGTCCCGAGACCCCCGAGAAGCCCGAAAATTTTATCTTTTCGGTTTTGAAGCCTTACCTTCACAGAGCCCGGTTTTCAATTAAGCTCCCGATTTTCAACATAGAAAGTCATATTTAAAGCCGAAATGCTGTCCAAATTACTATTTTAACCCCCAGTCAACTTAAGGTGAGTTCAATATATAGGAACAATTGTATGTTATGTGTTATATGTGCTATGTGCTTCTCAGTGTTATTATTCTGAGTTATTCTCCCGTGTTATTTTATTCGCTATGTTTATAGCAATTATAATACCTTTGACCATGTGATCAGTGAAAGGACTTAGATTCACATTGGTACTGGTACGTAGCCTCTGGTCATGTAGAGCATGTCTCCGTAATAGAATGACTTCTATTCTATGGCATTGGCATAAGATTTGATAGGAATGGTATGTAGCCTCTGACCATGTAGAGCATGACTCCGTAAGAGAATGAACTCTATTTTATGGTATTGGCAAATGGTTAGACAGGGCTATAAGCCTGAAATCTACCAAAATGTTAATAAGAAATTATATGTTTTCTGTGCCAATTGGGCCAAAGCTTTATTGATGCATATCAAGTATTGAAATCGTTATGTCTCATTGAAAAGTATATCTTTGAATAAAGTCTTTGATTGATATGAACACTTGTCACATGATTTCACATATGTCTTCTTGTTCCCTTCTACTTCTATCATATTGGTATATGTAAGGCATAAGATTATATTGTACCTATTTTATTGAATTCACTAAGCGTTATCGCTTATTCCTCTCAATATTTAACAACTGCAGGTGACGAGTATTCCAATATAGCTTTATACTGCTGAAAGATTTAGAATAGTTAATAGTATTTCTCTGTATTTTTAATGTTCATGTATGTATATGAATAGTAGATTCCTAGGTAGACATGAAATTGTAATAAAACTTAGTCGGTTTGTATCCAATCCTTTGTAATTACTTTATCAATATAAAATATTGTTTTATAAATATGCATGTAGCATGTTTTGAGGAAGTAACTTAAGAAATCTTTTGAAATAGTATGAAAGTTTGGGTCTTTCATAAATACGAAAGTTGGGGTCTTTCATTTACGTATTGGGGAAAACATCGGGTTTTCCTGGGAATTTCAACATTGTCACTTGTGTGACGTATACAAAGTTCAACCATTAAACATGCTTTGAAAATCAACAAGCATAGTTACGGATCTTCACACTTTTTATAAACAAACATTTTTTTTCTAGAAAATATCGGATTTTCTGGGTTTTTTCAAACTTCACCAAATCATTTTACCATAACATTACTTATGAACTCACCAACATTTCATTTTTTGATGTTTTCCAAAATAACTTGTATTCTCAGGTAACAGGTAAGCCGAAGAATAAGTATCAAGAAATGTCATGGTGTTTTGCTTAAATTATCTGTCAGACAGGTTATGTTATGGATTTGTAATGTCTAAAACAATGTACTGAATATAAACAATATTAGTTGTAATATTCCAATGCATGGTGATGAATTATGTTATGATTCATGTATATTCATTGTGATGGTATTTAATTTGAGTCACAAGAGCCCTTGGACGTTTCCGCCGTCCGGTTCGGGGGTGTGACATAGTTGCTTCATGCTATTCTAGTTAGGATAAAACCTTGGAATATTGAATATTTGAATGTATATAGAGAAAACATAGATCCAAGGTTTATAGGGTTAGATGTACACCATAGGAGTGTTAGAATTCTCAAAACCCGTCATATACGATCCCTTATCTAAAGGACATGTCAGAGTTCGACAAGGAGGATGCCTACCTTGAATTCGTCCAAGGCCCTGTTCTGGAAGGTTCCTGTTGACTTCTTAAGGCCTAGGCAATCTAATTAGGGTTTTGACTGAAACCCTAGCAGTGCACCTATATAAAGGACCCTAGGGTTTCCATTTTTGGCCACACACTGAAACCCTAGCAGCGCACCTATATAAAATACCCATCAATAAGAGAGGGGGAATATACACACCATGGTTTCAATAAAATCTAATAACCTAGTAATCAGAAGTTAAACGATCTTGAGAATAGAAAAATACCCAATTCAGGTTGATTTCATAAGACAAAAGAAAGCCCTTTATTGTAAAATCACCAGCGTATTGGAAGATACCACCAGATGTTGGTGAATATGAAACCACCCAAAACTCCAATTAAGCCCCTGCTAACGTGCGACTGGAGTTTATGCCCTGGATTGTAAAATCACCATTCTAGCAAAATTATGGTTATATTTGTTGGTCACCGAGAATGAAGGCTTAGGGCATAAGAGCGTGATGTATGATTGGCGTTTATCATATTTGACCACCATAATCATCGTTGGCTCCTTACGTCACCCTAACACCACCATAGTTTCGCATCACAATTCGTACAAGAAACGATTAACACACTGGAAAGCTGCCAATTCGAAAAAAAATTACCTTTGATTTCCCGTTATTTGAGCAAAATGGAAATAGAAAAGAAGGAGGTGGAAGAGGGCGATGCTATATAGTATCCAATTCTTTGTCTTGATTTTCACCGAGGATTGTTCATATAAAAGAAAAAATAAGAGGAATATTGTAAAGGAGTAGACATTCATAGGCAGCAGTATCGCTGCCAGAGTTGGCCCTATTTTTTCCGATCGCAAGAGGTTAGGGATTTCGAATGAGGAAATACGATGTTGTTGACTGTTTTAAAGAGAAAGGAGGATGGCACCATGATTATAGGAGATTAATTATGGAATTTATTTTACCTTCAATTCAAATGATTAAATTACACTTATCCATTATTTTAAATTGATTGACCCACAATCATTCCTACATCCATACAATAATTAGTTAGAATACTTGAACACAGGGATGGAACATGATCAGTATAAATAAGGGGGCCGAGAAAAAAAGATATACATGTTTTTTTTTCCAATGAAGTTGTACTCTAATCAATGTAATTTTCCTATATAGTTCAGTGTAAAATGTAAAATAGTTGTTCTCTAATTCATTTTCAAATAGCAAACTAATACATGCATGTGTAGTTTATATAACTTCATATCAAAATAATAAAAAAAATATAAAAACAACATTATACTAATATATTACAATAAAATACAATATCACATACTTACATACTTAATAGTGTTTTTTTACTGAAAAAACAGGTAAAACTCAACAGCCTATTGACAACACTTTAGTATAGAAAAAGGAAATATTACACTAGCTTCTAGGAGAAATAATTAAAAAAATAGGTCAAGCATTATTATGACCGAAAGTTTTTGTAGAAGCATCCTCATATATAAATAAATAACAAATTGAATCCTCATATATAAATAAATAACAAATTGAAGCCAAAGGTAATACGAGATGACCAACCAAAAAGAAAAAAGCGAATAAAATTATCAGTTAAAAAGCATTACCTTCATTACAGATTTATAGTTATCCTCGTACCTAGATATAGGGGTGAGCAAAAACCGAACCGCAAACCAAAAAAACCGAAAAAACAGCATAAACTGAAACCGAAAAACCAAAACCAAAATGAAAACCGATGGTGCGGTTTTTAGTTTTACAAAAATCGAAAATACTCGGTGCGGTTTGGTTTCTAGTCTCGCAAAAACCGGAAAAAACCGAACCGCACCGCATATATATATATATATATATATATATATATATATATATATATATATATATATATATATATATATATATATATATATATATATATATATATCCAGTAAGAAATTTTTTTTGGTAGGAGGTAAGAAGTTTTTTTTCTACATATTTTTTTGACGAACAAAAAAAAAATGAATCATTAGTTGATTCATTTGTAAGATGATTCACAAGAAAAAAATTCTTAAAAAAACATCTTTATGATTCATTTTTAAGTAAATTAAAGAGTTAATTGCAAAAATGGTCCTTGTGGTTGGTAAATTTATGTGATTTTGGTCCAAAACGAAATGTTGGTGCATCACTGGTCCAAAATTAGATTTTTCTATTGGTTTTGGTCCCTATACACTTAAAATGACGGTTATGCCCTTATAATTTATATTTTTCATTTTCTTTAATTGTTAAAATACATAAACTAATTTAATTTATATCTTTTTAACTTAAAACAAAAATAATAAAAACAATAACCCATTCCCCACTCTTATCTTAAAGAAGCCCTTCATCACTCGGTTCCATCCTCATCACTGATATCTGGAACTAACAACATTATCTGGAACCAACATCCTTCATCACCTGGTTCCATTTGACCCCGATACTTCTAGGGTTTCAGTGGCCTTCTCCCATTTGCAGTTTACTATAAGCAAGCGGTTTCAGATACTAGATCGGAGTCCATTACTCCACAAACATATAGTCTCAAGAACACACACTCACCCAAAATCCACATCGATGCATCAAAGCTATCGTTGGAGCTAGGACCTGCATTTTAGGTCGTTACTGTTTGTTCTATACGATCACCAACCGACTTACCCCCTGTATCCCCCACTTGTTCGTTCCTTGCTTCATCAACCCTTACACTGTTGTCCACAGGTTCTCGTTCTCCTACATCTTATGACCATTAATTGAAACATGGCATCCAATGTCTGATAATGGTGGAGCTTCTCCAAAATTCCTCTCTTTAAAGCTACCTTCAGAGCTTCTCCGTTAACATCATCAACCATCGAAGATTCTTCCAAGTCCCCCTGAACCCGTTTTTTTTATTTTTTTTTATTTTTTTTATTTTTTTTATTTTTTAAATTAGGGCTTGCGTCAGATCGTGCTTCTCTTCCTCCACAGGGGGCTCCATCTCATCCATTTTCTAAGTTAGTTTTTCGATGCTCTGTTTTGTTTGATTGAACTTCTATGTCGCTTTAAAGCTCCTGATCTGCCTCCACCATCATTTTAAAGCTCCTGATCTGCTTATACCGTCGTTTGAAAGCTCCATGGTGGGCAATGATGGAGGTTCGATAATGGTGAGAAACAATGGAGATCCGACAACCATCCTGTCACCACCCCTACAAATCAACCCTCCTTACCTTCTTCTCTCATGTTGACTAACCTTAATCTCTTCTTGATTTACCACAGAATTCCATTTAGCACCACCAGACACACCATCACCAAGATCGTGTGATCTGAATCGAAGAAGGTAGGGTGAGAATCAAATCAGAACAAAATATGAGGAAGGGAGGGTCGTGGTTGTTATCGATTGAAGCTAGAACTGGCAGGAGAGTACCTGTGATTGTGAGAGAAGGAGGGGTACATCGATTTGAGATATGAGCTGTGTGATCTAAAAAGTTTGCTGATGATTAACTGTTGAAGATAATGAGGAGTTTTGTTTTTATCATAAAATGGAAATCGTTGATAATTTTTTTTGTTTTTCTGATGAACACCTTGAAGAACATTGAAGAACACAGATGATTTTTTTGGGTGAATGTTTGATCTAAAATGTTTAGTTCTGTGTGTGAGAGAGAGATTCGTGGGTTGATATATATTTTTTGTTTTGTTTTAATTAAAGGAATTAGAATTCAATTAAAACAAATAGAAAAAAATAATTTTAAGGGCATATTAGTCATTTTAGGTTGGGTATAGACCAAAGTCACACGAAAATGCTAACTATAAGGACCAAAATCGCACAGATTATCCAAAATTGGACCACCGATACACCATTAAACTTTTTTGGACCAAAACCACATAATTTTGACAAACACAATGACCATTTTTGCAATTTTGTCTAAATTAAAAAAAAAATTACTTTAATGACAATTTTAATGAATTAACAACAAAATCATTATATAAATGAATCATCGAGATATTTTTTTTGAGAATTTTTTCTTGTGAATCATCTTACAAATGAATCATCTAATGATTCATTCATTTTGTTTGTTCGCGAAAAAAATATGTAGAAAAAAAACTTCTTACATTTCTACAAAAAATTTCCTTCTTATTTGATCTTGACTATATATATATATATATATATATATATATATATATATATATATATATATATATATATATATATATATATATATATATTCTTTTGATTTCTTCTTTCATTAACTTTCAAAAAAAAGTTTATGAATGTAAACTTAGAACCAAAAGAAACTAATGATATGTTTTCAATTAATTTGTCACGGTGTCTAGATGTAGGATTATGTTATATTTTTTGTTGTATACAAAAAAATGTTATTTTCTTTTTTCTAACATCCAAAATATTTTTACGTCGACTATACATCATTAGAACATAACATATTTTATATTTTAAGAGTGTTTATATGTAACAATAAAAGAAGTGATATGAACATTCTATGAGGTTATATAATATTTTAACATAAAAATATTGTTCAAAAAAGATCCGTACGTTGTAACTTCAGAAAATATTGTTTATGCGCAAATTAATCATAATAGTTTATTTTCTATTTAAAAGGTTAAAAATATTTTTAAATAAAAAAAATAGACTCAAGGAATTACAATTTAAATAAATTAACAATGTCAATATATAA
Source organism: Lactuca saligna (assembly GCF_052625555.1). NCBI lineage: Eukaryota > Viridiplantae > Streptophyta > Magnoliopsida > Asterales > Asteraceae > Lactuca > Lactuca saligna. Next base: position 305,246,721 of record NC_136420.1, on the reverse strand, counting down.
CAATAAAGTGAATGTTCTATTAAATAAAAGTAATAATCATGTTATCTTCAAAACAATATATAGGAATTTGAAATAAACACACGTATGTGTGCGCACACATAAACACATTCATATATATATATATATATATATATATATATATATATATATATATATATATATATATATATATATATATATATATATATATATATATATATATATATATATATATATATATATATATATATATATATATATATATTGAAACAACTGAATAGTTTTAAAATTATTTGAAGTTAACAACACTTAAAAAACTAATTTAATTAAAATTCAGAAAAACTTTTATTTGTGTTTTATATATATATATATATATATATATATATATATATATATATATATATATATATATATATATATATATATATATATATATATATATATATATATATATATATATATATATAGGTAAAGGTTCAAATGAGAACATAAAAATATTAAAAACTCTAAGAACCACTCATTTTTAACTATTCTAATATTCATTTTCAACTTTAACAACAAATATCTAACAATTTGATAACATTTAAAACATTTACAAATCTTTTTTGCAAGAAACCCTCTCAAACTCTCCCAACAACTCAAACCCTAACATCGGTTCTACCACCTACGTCCGTCACTTGCCGCTGCCACCTACCGCCTACCGCCTTTGTCACCTACCAGCTTCCCTCATCGGAATGTTAAGTTTCCAACGTTTTCACATCAAATCCACCGTTGACCGCCACTGACATCAGATCCAGAGTCAAAAACCCCGTTGTCGGTGAAAGCCATCATTGATAACCAGCGTTACTGCACTTCACTCAATAGAAAAAACTCGTCTCCATCTCTTTCTTTGTAGTTACATAAGAACATGGTTTGGCATACAGGATTAAAGTTTGCACAATAAACATGGTGATTTGGGTGCTAAAAGATATATTCGATCATAGTAAATGAGTACAAAAAGGGATCTAGTCTAGAACTTCATAAATATCTTACTCACTAATCACTATGAACTACATCTCTCAAGCACACCTCTACAAGTGGTGTGAACCCACCTTATATAGAGGTTTTTACATGTCTCTCTCATTCTCTAATACTCATTAGTCATAAGGCTAATGCACCACATGCAAGTGGGTTTACAAAAGTCAAACCATCTACAAAGTCATACATGAAGAACTTTGTACCCCAACATTCTCCCCCTCAAAGTTAGGAATGGATGATCCACTTCAAATCTTTCAGAGTCGAGCAACTACACGGTTCGAGCCTCAAAGGTGACACATGTCGAAACAAACTTTAATCTTCAATTCTTCCATGATTCTTCAATTTGGACTCTAGGATGTGAGACCATACAAACCGAGAATCAACGAATGATCACGAGCATCTCAAACTCCAAATCGATCACCCTAAAGCTGAGCATAAAAACACACCCCAAAAATCTTCAATAATTCTAAACCCATTTCGAAAATAAATCATTTTCGAACTTACAATTGCATCATTTCGTAAGCTTCAAAACTTCAAGATCACTTCGTTCTTAAAATCCACGTAATATGAAAAATCCAAGTTCGAATTTCCATATAAGTTTTTCCCCCTTTTTATAATCGAAATTTGACTATAAAACCTTTAAGGAAAGAGAACGTGCTCTATCTGGAATTTTTTGTGTCAAAACTCTCCCTTAACATGTGGCATAAACTTTGTGCTTCAATCCGGAAAACCCAAAAAATATTCAATTTTTAGCTTCGCTCACGAATCGCCTTTGAAAAAATTTCTCAAAAAATGGGTAGAAATTGTCAATTTCAAAATTCTGCAGTGTCCCGATGCGCCCAAAACAACAAAATATGCAAAACTCTCCCACTTTTCCAAATCTGGGTAAAAAGCATCAATTTGCACAAATTGTAGGGGCTTGAATGTACTTTCTTCAATTTTCAGCAAAAACAATCATTTTTCGAATTTCGGTACGAATTGCCAAACATTCGAAACCTTAGGGACTATTTTCGACAAATCTGTCATTTGCCTTCAAATCATACTAAGAGTAACCTCAAACATACAAAGCCTCAAATAATTTTCGAAGTTGGGTGAAAAGTGTCAAACATTCGAAACTTCAATTAATTTTTGAAGTGCCAAATATTCGAAGGTTCAGAGGCTGTTTTCGAAACATTTGCTTTTCTTCAAATCATATGAAAATTTGATCATTCATACGAAGGTTTTTTCCACTCGTCAAACTGTCGAAACTTGAGGGACTATATTCGAAAATTTCCTTTTCTTCTTCCCTTCGTGCACAACCAACTATACCCTTTGTATAATTTTCCAATAACACATTCGTATGAAATCCTCTGCATTTTCTCTCACCCATTCGTTAAATCAAAGCACCAAATCCATAACCATGTTAACGAACACGAAGGCATTCGAAGCCTCTAAATTAAGCCTGCATCATGCAATTCGTCACTGAATCAATTCCTCTGAATTAACCCATTCGTTGACCATACACCCTTCGTTCATTTACTCTTCCCTTCATCATCAGTTAACTGTTTTTTATCACGACCAAATATCAACTTCCAGTAACTTTACAATCAAATTGATCAACCCAAAATCGAAATTCCAAAATCGTCATCAAAAACTTCGTTATCGTCAAAACCAATGTTCAAAGTTTCGACAATAAAGCAAAAAAAATTTATGCTCTTGACTATTAACCAAAAGTCTTTGTTATCAATCAATCCTTTGGGTAGACCTTTCCCAGATCGTTCCAAAACCAACAATTTCATTGAGCGACATCAAAATCGACTTTGTTACTCAAAATCAATGATTTCCAGTCAAGTCAAAATTGAAACCTTAACTGACTCTTCATCCAAAATCTCGTTTGTCCCAAAATTATCAAGCAATTGATTTCGACAATCCTTAGATCAACATCATATTCTGTAATTTCGATTTCAATATTTCCTTTTATGTGTGTTCAAACATACATCCTTCATTGAAATCGAATTGTAACACTCAATTGAATCTAATAAATCAATTAACAGTTCAACATTGATATTGACTATTCTCGATTGACTTTTGAAATTGAATCTACAATCAACATCTTGATAACAATCGATATTAAGTTTATACAAACTAGATATAATCGATTCATAAGACATATTTTATATACGACAATTGCTAAGAAAAATAATCACGTTCGACTCAATGAATAATCAATACCTTGGAAGAGTACAAGTCCTTTAAGCGTATAAAGATGCATAAGAGCAACACTTCATATCCGATTAACATCAACTGATATCGGATCAAAACAAGTATATATGGACTTAAAGTAAATCTATTATGAATAGTGTTAAATATTGGGCTTATGAATTGATAGTCAACAAATGGTCATTGAATCTGGGTTTTACGATGATAAAATGAACATTAATTCAAGATTCGACTAAAAATAGACATGAATAGTAGTTTCGAAATTTTGGGCTCTCAAAACAAACAATGAACAATAATCGAATTTAAATTTTGTTTTTGGTTGGATTTGATCTTAAAAAAAAATTATTGGATCATCAATGGGGTTTTTCAAGAAAAATTTGATCTAACGAGTCAAACGATCATGAATCAAAAACGCAAATATACTCATTAGTCGTAAGGCTAATGCACCACATGCAAGTGGGTTTACAAAAGTCAAACCATCTACAAAGTCATACATGAAGAACTTTGTACCCCAACATTCTTTATGATCTATGACAAAACACGTAGATCTGCACTAGATCTAACGTATTTGAGCTCTAAAACCAACAAACCACACCACCGCCATCAACCGCCATCATAGTTGCTTCCTCTCAGCTCCGGTTAAACAAGCTTTCCTATATCTTTTTCTCCATGATTTTCGGTGAAAAACACATAGATCTGCATCAGATCTAACGTTTTTGAGCTCTAACACCGAAGAACGACACTAACATCGTCAATCACCACCACTTCTGCTGCTAGTCGCTCCGGTAAAACTCTGACATGTATGCCTTCATCTCTTATCTATGATATTCGTGATACCATTAGATTTGCATCATATATGATTTGTTTGGTGTATTTTAGTTGTAGATCTGGTGGTTGTTGCACACTTCTAGGTGGCCGATGATGGTTCTACCACCAGATCATATTTTTTGTACCTCCTCATCTTTTATTCTTTGTGTATTTTTCCTATGGTTCGATTTATGATGATAATGCTTAGATAGAAAAGTTTTTAAACCAGATGCATAAAAAGTGTTTGATGAAATGCCTCAATGAAAAGAATATATCTGTTAAGTTGTGAATGACTAGTATATTAAGTTGTGAACAAATTATGAACTAGTCTTTTTGAATGTGTTTTTCGCTCAAATCTGGTTAGATATGATAGTTTCATAGTTTCCTTATTAAAATACTAAACTATTATTAAAATAATAAAAGGTTGCAACAATGTTTTATTCTTTTTTTATTATTAGTACATTTATAAATCTGTAATTTATTAAATAAATGAGTATAAAGCTCTTACGAATAGAAAATAAGATAATTTTGTATTTAAAAGAATATTCGTGTTTATAATTAAAATATACTAGACATGAAGATTAATAGCATACGTAATACTGATCCTTATTTTTGCTTAATAAAGTTGGATTTTTTTATAGTGTGATTATATATAAATTTTTATCAAAAAAAACAAACCGAGTAACCCAATGGGTAAAGAATTAAAGATACGAATACTTAAATGTGGTAGTTTACTCCTAATGAATTTTGTGATTAACCTGTAAATAAACAATATTAAGTTGTGAATCGTCTATATTAAGTTGTGAATCTAATATAGATTTTATGTTAAATTATAAATGATTTGTGTATTAAGATATGACTTTTGTGTCTTAAACTGTTAATTGACTTCAATAAACTGTAAATTTCTTATTTAAAGTCTATCTTGACAGTAATAAACTGTAAATTTTCTTATTAAACTGTAAATTAAATGTATTAAAAATTTCAAATCGATTATTGGTAGTGAATTTATAATTTTTGTATTAAACTGTAAATTTATTTTAATAAGATGTGATTTTTATGTATTAAGTTGTAATAAGATGTGGATTTTTATTTAAATTGTGAAGTGATTATATTAAACTGTGAATTTTTTGTATTAAACAATAATTTTTGTGTTTAAAAATGTGAATTGTTTGTAATAAGTTGTTAATTTTCTTATTAAACTTTGAATTGACTGTATTAATAATTTCAAATTGATAATATGCCATATTCACATTTTTAAACACAAAAATCATTGTTTAATACAAAAAATTCATAGTTTAATATAGTCAATTTACAATTTAAATAAAAAATTCACACCTTAATGCAGTTTATTCAAAGTTTAAAAAACAAAAATCATAGTTTAATACATAAAAATCGCATCTTATTACAATAAATTTAAAGTTTAATACAAAAAAAAAGTAAAAAAAATTCGCAACCATATTAAATATACAAATGAAAATATTAGACTTTAAAAATTATAATTTTGTTATTTTCGAATCAGAAAAACAAAAATTGGGATTTTTACATGTTTAATAAGAGTATTATATACATATTTACTAATTAATAGGTTTCTTAGAGTCCTTAATCTTTTGTGTTTTTCATTTGAACAATTCTCTCTCTCTATATATATATATATATAGAGAGAGAGAGAGAGTATATATATATATATATATATATATATATATATATATAGATATATATATATATATATATATATATATATATATATATATATTTCAACCTAAACCTCATATGATTCAATATAAATATCAATAAAATAAGTTTTCAATTTTAAACCTTATAATAAACCACTTTTTTATACGTAATAACATGTATTTAATACCCAACATACGGATTTTCGACTAGTATATATGCACCGATGTTTTGACTACTATATATTGAGAGAGGATTAGAAAGTAAGAGAATGATTACTAAATAATTTTTCTGATGATTATGAAAATATCAGTCCAATAGAATGTTTCCGTCCAGGTTGCATCCATATATTTTATATGATTACGAAAACGCTAATATGTTCAAATCAAATCAATTATTTATTACTCAAATCATTTTAGCATGTCCAAGAGCAAAACGACAATAAGAGCACCAAATTAGTTTAATAAAATACGCTCCGTCTTTTGTCTCTCTCAACATATATATATATATATATATATATATATATATATATATATATATATATATATATATATATGGGACGGTTCACTTGAGAATAAAAAAAAGTAGAGATCTTGAGATTAAACCTCAGTCACATATTTCGCCTTTGCCGCTCTAATGCTTCAGCGTACCAACAAAAATGATGTATGCCTAATCATAAATGATTATTTTGCAGAGAGGTATAATCATACAGGATTATATATGTTTATAAGTATATGCATAAGCATAAATGATTATATATATATATATATATATATATATATATATATATATATATATATATATATATATATATATATATATGTCTGTTCACAGATTGAGTAATCATAAATGATTATTACAGTTAGTCGCAGAAGAGGTGGTGGTGACAGAGGTGGCGGTGGTATAAGTAGTGGAGGTGACAATGGTGGGGTCGACTAATGTCAGAGATGGTGGTAGTGGTGGTGGCGGTGGCGGTTAAGGTGGTGGGGATGGTGGCGGAGGAGAAAGAAACGGGTGACACCGTGTAATCATTTATGATTACACCAGACCTGTCGTGCCGGTACGCCAAAGGGTTAGAGCGACAGATGTGAGATACGTGGATGAAGTTGAATCTCGAGATCTCTATTTTACTTTTAATCTCAACGGAACCTACCCCTCTCTCTCTCTCTCTCTCTCTCTATATATATATATATATATATATATATATATATATATATATATATATATATATATATATATATATATATATATATATAGTTGAGATCGTTGAGAACTTATAATTTCACAAAGAACTAAGAACTAAATGTGGAACATTGGATAAAAATCAAATCATTAAGGGCATGAACGCCATCATACCAATCCCACTTAAGTTTTTGTATTATTGAAAATATTAATAAAAAGCTCTCAAATTAACTTATAAAACAAAATTTTGGATTTTCTTATAAAAAAATAATTTTTGTTTTTTTTAACTACAGATTTTTTTAACTTTTTTTTGAAAGCATAAATTTTTAAAAAGTTTGTTTTTTTTTTTTTAAAATAAAACAACAATTTAAAAAAAAAAAAAACTACGGATTTTTTAATAAAACAGTAATTTAAAAAAATTGTAATTTTTTCAAAAAAACTATAATTTTTTCTAAAATACTACAATTTTTTCAAAGAAACGCAAATTTTTTCAAAAAGAAAACTGCAATTTTTTTAATAAAGCTGCAATTTAAAAAGTGTATAAATTATTAAAAATCAGTAAATTTATATATAAAAAAACTAGAATATTTATAAAAAACTGTAATCTTTTTAACAAAAAAAAAAAAAAAAAAAATACATTTTAGGTGCATATAATTCATATTTATTTCAAATGAATAAAAGCATATTTCTTATACTATAATATTCGTAAGTAAATAATAAAAATCTCATTTTTATTAATCAATCTATAAGCATAATAGTACAAATATTTTGTTCGATACAAAATAAAATATAAAATATAAAAATGCTATGAAGATTCACTATTTATCATTTCAATCATATCAAGATTTTCATATTTTCTTAAATTTATCATTTTTCACCTCTTTAATATTTTACACAAATTCTTCAAAATCTACAAGAAAATTTAAAAAAAAAAACTTTATTAATGCAAGAACACTCACAAAAATGCACATGCATATATCATATAAGATTTACATGTGATTCATATGTGAATTACATGTGATTTATATGTGAATCACATGTAATTCATATGTGAGTTACATGTTATTTACATGTGAATCACATGTAATTTTTATGTGATTCACTTGTAATCTACATGTGAATCACATATGATTCTTATGTGAATCACATTTGATTCATATGTAACTCATATGGATTCACTTGTGATTTACATGTGATTTTAATATTGAATTACATGTGATTTATATGTGAATCGCTTGTGATTTACATGTGATTCAAATTTGAATCACTTGTGGTTCACATGTGAATCCCTTGTGATTTATATGTAAATTACAGGTTATTTACATGTGAATCACATGTAATTCATATGTGATTCACTTATGATTTACATGTGAATCACATGTGATCCATATGTGAATTACATGTGATTTTTTTCTATAACGATATGAGATTTGCTGAATTCCAAAACCCAAATTCAAAAATAGAATATGTTGTTGAATAACAACCAAGATTTTTGCCAAAAATACGAATCAGCCATAACAAATTTCTATAGTATATAAGCACACCCAACTTCAATATTAACACAATAGGACCAATATTGATAAACAATGGTAGCTAAGAGTGACAAGATATAGTGAAAGACTACTAATTTCTGAAAAACATACCCTAAATTTCTTATTATCCTCCATAATAACGCATAAATACTACTCTTTGATACCTGACAATTGACATCGATTGATATATGTTAAAGGCATAACTGATTGGGGCATTTTGTCGAACACATGGAAGGCGTAAATGATTTCAACCAAACTTTATAAAACATACATAGCTCAAAACAAAGAGATACATTAAACATATATGAGATTGATTGATACCAAAATCAAATCATAGAGAATCAATTTTATTGAAAATGAAAAGAACCAAAGAAAGAAATGCAGGCTAGTAGAGAAACAAAACAATTAGCCTATAATCAACAGAGAGAAGAGAGAGAAGAGAAACAAAACTATTAACCAGAGAAAGAAAACTCACCAGATTTATAATGATGGTGCATGTCCGCTTTACGAACCCTAAATCGGCCCATGGATATGCCTCTGATCCATCGAAATCACGTAACTTTATCCTGTTTATAATTTGAGGCTTCATAACACTAAGATTTCAGAAGCATCAAAAGGATGAAGGATTGAATACGATTCGACGGATGAGGTCCAAAGATGATGGATCGTTGGTTCCCAAAGAGCGAGAGAGCGTAGAACGGTTGAAGTTGGCTTGATTCATTTGATAAGAGGGTATGAATTTTGTTATCCAACAGCTCATAACACTTTTTGGTCGTCATGTCCATAGCTACTTATCATGTCCATGCATGCATTATTAGGGGATGATCTTTTGATTAAACAAATCAAAAGACCTTACCTATGTCCCTCAGAAAACCCATGGGTTTGGCAAGAAAAAAGAATACAAACTTTCCAATTTTATAAACTCTTTTATAAGATATAAAGTTAGACTTTTTGGTAAATGACAAAATGATTTATCTAGACCAAAATGTTGTACATGACATGTTAATTCTTACCATATGAAATAATGTGTTTCTTGTAATTGTAAACCAATTATTTCCATGAAATAAATATTTTTCTAATTTTTTATAAGATTTTATGAATATTTATTTAAATCAACTTCTAATAGATAATCAATTGTATCAAGTTGTTGTTAGTATAACTCTTAGGATCATATGTTAATTAGCAATATCATTCTAATATGACACTCAAGTATATTAGATCTTTCAGATTGCTTCCTTGATGGTACCAGACATTATAGGAGTCGCATAGAAAATACTGCGATTGATCTCAAAAGAAACAAACTCGTGAATCCTCTCATCAATCGGCTTAGCGCTAGAGGTTGAACCTGAACCTGAAACAGAACCTCCTCCATGAATGCTCATCACCATACTGCAATGTAACTATACAAATGGTCAAAATATACCCAACTTATCCTCATTCTATAAGCTTCATAAAATCCCAGTAACATTCCTAGATTTAAGTATCGATCATGTAATTTTAGTAGTAGGGGCCCAATACTACCTTCCACACCTATTCATACTTTCCTTATGGATTATCTAGAATCCTCTAAGTCACTTTGTCATATTGATATTCCAAATACCTGCTAAACAGCTCACTAATTCCACTAAAATACTTTCGAGGCTCTCCTAGGATCCCCCATCTCATCCTACCATCAGATACTAAAGAACTCCTACCAATGTCAGCTAACTACATCATTAGTACAATTACATGCAAGAAAACTTAAATAATATTTTGACTAGAATACCCAACCCTACAACAGTCATACTCAAACGAGAGATGTACAATAAGGAAAATCAATCATTCTAAAATTATTTAATCTTCTCAACATGTAACTCGACATATTCAATTAATAGTTAGCTCACATCAATAGGAGTCACACAAAGCACAAATCTTGCAACATTTATGCAGTAACACTCAAAAGCTACAAAAAAATCGAAGAACATCCCAAAGTCAGTTGTTACTACAATTGCAGGAACCTCCACTCATATTGTCGGTTTCCTTATGTATGTAAATTATACACAATACGAGATCAAATATATTGTTGAATAAATGATTCTATCCTAAGACTAAAACCAGACAAGGAACGGGAAACAAGGCTAAATCATTCATTCTAGGGCTATATGATCCTAACCGTATATAATTTTCAAACATACACTTTTCAATCAATTCCACCAATATAGTTTCCAAAACTAACATAGTATCACATTCCTCCTAGGATACAAGGCATCACAAATCAGACCATTCTATCATATTATTCATGAATGTATCCTTAGCCTATTACTCACATGAAAACATTCCATATCTTATAAGTTATCAATACTTTTGGGTATTTTGGAGTTCACTTGCTTGAACTTGGTTGATTGCACGCATCACACCCTTTTTTCTTTATAAAATTTTTCAGATAACTTATGTTCTTAAGAAAAGATTACCAATTCCTCAGTTTAAGTTCAGACACACCTGAGAGTGTACCTAGATCCTTGAAACCAAGGCTATGATACAAACTTGTAATGTCGCAAAATACCAAGTAAAAATTTCATTTTTCACTACTCAATTCATTTATTCATTATCCCCAAGGATAGTAAAAGTAACAGTTTTCTCAAAACATTAGAGTCAAAATCACATCTATCCAATACGGAATAAGCTCTAAGGGATGCAGTATAATCACGTTGGTATTATGTGTTGCGTCATGGGCCAGTATTTTGTATATCCGGTTTGGGCCTGTCCAACTGTGATTAGGGTTATGTAGTATTATATATAGTGCATGCATGTATCCCTTAAATACGCTAGAAATTTGATTATCTTTTGTATTGTAACCCTAAACACCTCTATAGTCAAAGTTCTTCATCTAGATCTTCTAGGGTGTTAAAGTTTAATCATTCGATATCGTTCAAACCATTCTTGTGTTCTTATTGTTTCATTTATTGCTTTTCTGCTCGAATCTATTGATCATTAAGGAATATTATTCCAACAGTTGGTATCAGAGCAGGAGACTATGTTACTCATACGCATTCCTTCTGTGCGAAGAATTCATTAGGGTTTCTGCTTTTATCTAATATATAAAGGTTGTCTTCTACCTATCAACGGTAATTTTAGTGTTTGATAAAACCCTAATCTCAAGTTTACAAGTCTGATTCTAGCAGATCCAAAACACAAGATCATCATGTCGCACGAAGACTATTAAAGCAATCACATCAACATCTCAAATAGCATTAGATCATCCACAAGAGTTCCCATTCTTTACACTCAAGACTATGAAGTGTGGCTGAGTCACTTTGAAGATTACGTGGTCGGATCTGAAGACAATGGGTATCTCATCTGGGAAGCAATTACAATCGGCCCGTTTGTTCATGCTGGAACAAGTAGGATATTGAAGACTCAAAAGGAGTACAATGAGCTTTTAGTGGACATAGAGAAGATTCCACAAGATGAAAAAGAAAAGCAGCAGTGCAATCTTAAAGCCTTGTGGATGATCATATTTGCCCTACAAGCCAATACCTTCCGTCTGGTGAGTTCATGCACTACTGCAATGGAAATATGGGACATACTGAAAGAATTGTATTCGAATGATGAAGATATGGAGGACTCGATACAAACTTTGCTACTCTCTGAGTTCGGTGCTTTCACCCAAAAACCCGATGAGACTCTTCTTTAGACATTTGATGGCTACAATCATCTGCTCATCAAGATGATGAAGCATGGTATTGAAAGAAAGGAGATTCAGCAGAAGGTCACGTTTGTGAATGGCTTGAGACCTGAGTGGATGGCAGTGGTCTCAACTGTAAAGGCTCATTAACAATTCAAGTCTTACTCGCTGGCAAAACTGAGGGGAATTTTAAAATCTCATGAAAGCACAGTTACAAAAGAAGCAAAGGTGGTGTCTGGCATGGGCTCTTTAGCCATTATCTCAAAAGGGAAAAATGCCAATGGAAGAAGAAGATGACTCAAATCTACCTAATTGTGACCTCACAGGTGAATAATATGCAATGATGGTTTCCAATCCTAAGAAGTTTGAAAGAAGGAAATTTCCTACCAATAAAAACCAAAACTGGCATGGAAGTTATAGCTCCGAGAAGGTGAAAGAGAATCGAAGAACGTCTCTCAAAAGGATGATGATAAGAAAGAAAGAAAGCTAGTAGGATATTTTAGATACGAATGCAATTATTGTCACGTCAAGAATCACTTTGCCAAGGATTGCATGTTACGAAAGATGGCAGAGAAAAGGGATGGTGAAGATGATGAGGCTTATCATGAGTGAAACCTTGAGGAGCTAAAGAAAAGGAAGTCAACTAACAATTCTATGAATGTCTTTATTGTGCAGGAGAAGATGGTCGATGATGAGTTTGGAGGCGTTGAAGTCTGATCAACAGACTCTGAGGATGAAGAAGTGAGGAAGCCTATGCATGGCAGAGAATATGTGGCAAGAGAGGAAGTTAACGGTTCAGCTGGGAAGTGCTTGATGGTGTCTGCAGGTGTACCAACAGAAGATGAGCGTAAGGAGCCGAACTTGAAGGAGGACAAGTGTTTCGCAGCAAAGCCCATGAGTGAAAAGATTAACGACTGCGATCGGTTGATCAAAAAGGTACAGTCCATCCTCGAATCTCTTAAAGTTCCCGTCATAAATTACGAAGAAGAATTAAACAAACTTAAATTTAAATTCGCAAATCTCAGCAGTAGTCTCATGCAAACTCGCTTAACGAACTCTAACCTAACTGACAAACTCAGCAGGGAGTCATCGAAGAGTGAGGAGAGACACATGTGGATTGAGCTGAAGGAGACAGAGTTAATTAGGGCTAGGGATGAGATTATCTATATGAAGAGAGACAATTTGAAGTTTTTAAAACAAAGAAACATTTTTTGCTTAGTTGCTAAATGCTTATATACAAATATTACTCAATTGCATTTAGATTGTGAAATAGGGAAAAACATTCATAAGATGATCTTACCCTTCCTTGAGTTTAAGGAGGATGAGGTCATTGCTGAATGTGAATCCATAATGTCCTCAGAAGAGACTTCTGTCACTTATAAAATCGGTCTGGACAAAATTGAGTCTTTCATTGACTCAAAAGAACACAAATGCATGCTTAAAAGACTCTTAGATGAAAATGATAAGTTGAAAATTAAGACAAAGACCCTACAAGCATTTGACTCTTCAAACTCAAAATTAATGACCGAACATAAAATGAATGTAGAAAATATGTATGAATTTGATGAAGAAAGTGAGATGAGTGAAATTTCGGTGCAAGACGAAGTTGATTGCTCTGAGTTCATGAAAAGCGAAAACAAGAAACCCCTAATATCCAAAAATTTCGTTGAATATGCACGTTTGTCAAAGGTTAAGTCAAAGAAACTCAAAGAGAAAGCAGTGGTTTACCAAAAAGGTTCAAACTGTGCCAAATCAGGTTTACGCTGTCACAGGGGTCACTGGAAAACAAACAGTTGAGCTAAAAATCCTGGTTGACAAAGACAATGCTGAAGGGTGTGACAAGTATTTTTGTTCTGCTCCTATGGTTAATGCAGAGAAGACAATGGGTCTGTCAGAGCAAACCTCATGGAGGGTAAAGGGAAGATATGTTGCCGAACCAATCAACAAACCCTCAAGCTTTGACAAACCAAGCACAAGTAGAACCAAAGAGATACCGGAAGAACCGGGAAAGAAACCGGAAGAATCAAGAAGACTTCAAATATATCTTCCAATTCAACCGAAGCTCAAAAGGAGAAGCAGAAATCAAGCTTCAACATTCATAAATCTCAGAAGGAGTTGGCTGAACAGAAACGCCAAAGAAATTAGAGGTACATGAAGAATCTGAATGAGCGAAAAAGGTTTTGGCAATCTCAAAACCCTAACCATGTTCCCTCGGAGAAAGAAGCAAATGTTGTAGAAAATAACAAACCAGAGATCAAAAGAAAGAAAAATTTTAGTCCCAGTTCTTACTATTCTGAATCTCAAAACCAAACATCCAGTCTCTGTTCCGACTCCAAAGGACAGAACCGAACATCCGGTTTCAGTTTCAATAACAGAGTTCAGAACCGAGCTTCATGGTTCGGTTCCAACACCAAAACTAAGAACCGAAGGTCAAGTCTCAGTTCTTCCCAACAGAAACCTAACTCAGTAAAGGATATTAAAGGGAAAGGAAAACTTGATTCTAAAGCAGATGTTAATCATAATAAAAAGGAAGCTAATCCTAGGGATCCAAGGAGGACTCTAACTGTCAAAACACCATGTAGTACATTGAAATTTAAACAAGATAAAAATAAAATAAAAGTGTACACCATCAAAAGAAAAGACGAAAACACACTCATAAAAAGAACCTATATTGTCGATATATCTGTTGCTGTTCCTTTTTCTGTGAAAAACTCACCAGGGCCCAAGAGACTTTGGGTTCCTAAATCTACTTAAATTTGCAGGTTATAAATGACGAGCAATTTGATGATGAATAGTACATAGACAGTGGTTGCTTACGTCACATGACAGGGAGAAAGGAAGAGCTAAGGGAGTTTTGGTCCCTTAAGGATGGTGGATGTGTGAAGTATGGCAACAACTCTTATGGAACAATCAAAGGATATGTAATGATAACCAACGGAGAGTTCACAATTCGAAAAGTGGCGTACGTGGAAGGATTGCAACACAATCTCATTAGTGTATCTCAATTTGTTGTGGATACGGGATTGAAAGTCTCATTCGATGACGAAGGATCATAAATTGTCGAAAAGCAATCCAAAAGAGTCTTGTTAAAATCTGAATGAAAATGAGAGAGGTACCCCCTAAACCTCACTCCAATTAAAGGAAAACTAGCTATTTGCCTACTGTCCAAGGCGAATTCGGATGAAATCTGGCTATGGCACCGACATCTCTCACACCTAAACTTTAAAGATATCAATAAGTTGGTGCTTGGTGATCATATTTGAGGACTTCCAGTTCTCAAGTTTGATAAGGAAAACCTATGTGCACCATGTGAGATGGGTAAACAGAGCAGAAAGAGCCATCCATCACGTATCAATACCAAGATCGTTGAAGCACTTGAACTTCTACATATTGACTTATGTAGACCTTCAGCTATTGAAAGCATCGGTTACAGTAAGTTCATTCTTGTTATAGTAGATGATTTTTCACGTTTCACCTGGGTATTCTTTCTTAAACAGAAATTAGAAGCGACTTCCAAGTTAAGGATGTTCATCAAGCAAGTTGAACTGCAACTACGAAAAGTGGTAAGGAACATCAGAAGCGACAATGGGCTTGAATTCCAGAATAAAGAGTTTGAAGACTTTCTGGCCGACAAGGGAGTATCCCATAACTTCTCTGCTCCCACACTCCACAACAGAATGGAATCGTTGAAAGACATAACCGTTCCTTATGTGAAGCAGCCAGAACCATGCTGAGCTTCACTTCTCTCCCAATTTACTTCTGGGCTGATGCTTTTTCTACCGCATGTTATACTCAAAACAGATCCTTACTTAGCAAGCGATTCTCAATCACTCTGTATGACATTCTGAACAAACGAAAACCCAATGTTAAGTTCTTTCACGTGTTCGGTTCCAGGTGCTTCATTTTCAACTCTAAAGAGAACCGAAACAAGTTCGATGTTAAAGCGGACGAGGGAGTCTTTATAGGCTATTCACTCACTTCAAAGGCTTATAGGGTTTTAAATAAACACTCCAAACGTATTGAAGAAACCTATTATGTAACCTTTGATGACTGCTACATAAAGAAAGCTCAAGCAAAAGAAAGTGCCATGGGTGAAATATTTCCTGAATCTGGACAAGTATGGGTTCCTATTTCAAATTTGTTTGAAGAATATATGAGGTTACTTGATGAACCAGAAAAAACTGTACACTCAGAGACGAATACAGTAGACAACAAAATCGACCATCTGAAAAGGATCATCGAAGATGCTGCGAAAGACATGGCAACGGATCCTTCAAACCAAGCTGATGATAAACCCTCAAATGAACCTCCAAATAATAGCGCAATATTCGAGGAGGAGGGATCATCTGTGTCTCATACAACCAAAGGAGAGAATCCAACTCCAATCAAACAAGAGAATCCAACTCCAACTGAGGGGGAGGATCATGAACCTGACAAGGAACACACTTCGCCATTTGAGGGGGAGAACGCAAATACGAATGATGAAGACGATCAATAAGAATTTGAAAAAGAGATTAATGCAGAGTTGGATCCTGTTTATGACCCAAACTACCCTCCTCTCACAAAATGGACTAAGGATCATCCTAAAACATAGATAATTGGTGAATCATCCGAATGGGTTCTCACACGATCTCAGTTGAAAGCGAAGCAAACTGCATTATTCTCTCAAGTTGAATTATGCATGTTTAATTTGTTTGTCTCTAAAATCGAACCAAAGACAGTCAACACTTCACTTGATCATGCTGATTGGGTACATGCAATGCAAGATGAACTTCATGAGTTTGAACATAATCGAGTTTGGAGACTATTACCCACACCAAAGGATGCTTCAGTGGTTGGATTGAAGTGGATCTTCAGGAACAAGATGGATAAAGAAGGCACTGTTATTAGGAATAAGACCCGGCTGGTGGTAAATGGATATTGCCAAGAAGAAGGAATAGACTATGAGGAGACCTTCACTCCTGTAGCTAGATTGGAATCAGTTCGAATCTTTCTAGCATATGATGCTCATAAAAACTTCGATGTTTTTCAAATGGATGTGAGATGTGCCTTCCTGGATGGAGAACTAGAAGAAACGGTGTATGTTGAGAAACCACCTGGGTTAATGAATGAGAAATACCCTGATCATTGATATGTGTTAGATAAAGTTGTGTATGGACTGAAACAAGCACCAAGGGCCTGGTATGAAACACTAACTCGCTTTCTAAAAATGTCTAAATTCAAGGAAGGTTTGGTTGACCCAACCTTATTTCGCAAGAAAGAAGGCGAACATCTAATGATAGTTTAAATTTATGTCGATGATATCATCTTCAGCTCCACGAATCCCAGCTTAATAGCTGAATTCAGGAAGCTGATGGAGACTAAATTTGAAATGAGCGTAATGGGTCCAATTAACTTTTTTTTTGGGTTGAATGTAACGTAGGGACCGGAAGGCATTTTAATTAACCAGGAGGCTTACATGAAGAATTTATTGGAAAATTTTGGTATGATGGGAGACTCAAAGGTGAAGGTTCCTATGGTGTTTGACACCAGGTTAACACCATCTCTGGAAAATCCTGTTGTAGATATGACTCTCTATCGTCAAATGATAGGATCTCCCATGTATCTAACTACAAGTAGACCGGACATTATGTTTTCTGTCTGTTATTGTGCCAAGTTTCAAGCTAATCCTAGAGAACCTCACATGGTGGTAGTGAAGAATACTTTTCGATATTTGAAGCAAACCTCGTCGCTTGGTCTCTGGTATCTAGCAAAATTCGGATTCTTTGTTCAATCCTTTTCTGATGCTGATCTGGGTGGATGTGGTCTAGATAGAAAGAGCACAACTGGAGGATGCCAGTTCCTTGATGGTAAACTGGTTAGCTGGCAGTCCAAGAAGCAAACCTGTGTGTCTCTCTCAATAGCCGAAGTAGAATATATAGTTGCTGCTCCGTGTACTTCACAAGTAGTCTGGATACAAAGTCATCTTAGAGACAATGGACTGAGTATCAAGAAGATTCCTCTTTACTGTGACTCTGAAAGCGCCATAAGAATTTGTCACAATCCGTTGCAGCAATCAAAGACTAAGCATATTGCACTCAGGTATCACTTCATCAAGGACCATGTTGAAGATGGGAATGTGAAAGTCCATTTCGTAAGGTCCTTAGATCAAATTGCTGATATTTTCACTAAAGCGTTACCAGAAGCAAGCTTCAATAGAATTTTTCAAGGTTTGGGAATGATGGAAGCAGAGTCGGTACCGAATCCTCAAACCTCTCTCTGAAAACTTAGGTAAGCGAAATTAACTGATCGCTCGGTCTGTTTCAGGTCCTTAATTTTAGGGAACCGAAATGCACTGAACGCCCTGCTTATTTCAGCTCCTTAATTTTTGGGAACCAAAATGAAATGCACTGAACGCCCTGCTTATTTCAGCTCCTTAATTTTTGGGAACCAAAATGAACTGATCGCTCGGTCTATTTCGGTTCCGGAATTTTGGGGAACCGAAATGAACCGAACGCTTTGCTTATTTCGGCTCCTTAATTTTTTTGGGAACTGAAATGAATTGATCGCTCGGTTTATTTAGCTTAAATTATTTAAGGTGTAGGTATGACTGTATCTTTTTATACTCTATTTTTTTCTCGTCCGTTCTTTTTTTCTTTATTTCTAAGATGTTTTAAAGTTTTTTATTTTTATTTTTATTATTTTCGTTATTTATCAGAAAATACAACATTTCAAAAAGATTTTGCTTTATTAATTTTTTTGTGTGTGGTTTGTTTCTCTCTTCTTCCTTACTAGGTATCAAGTGCCAAGACATCTTATGAACTTGTGGAGGGGCCGGTATGTTAATCGTAACTATGAACTAGCTTGGTGTCCCTACAAGCATGCTACTACATGTAGACTAAAGCCTCTTAAATCTTTGAGTGAGGCCTTAATGATTCGATTTGTACCCATCGTTTCTTCCCAATTACGCTGTACCATTCACTCAAGTCCTGAGCTACCCCACTCTTCTCAAATAAGTCAAGAGTTCTCTGGTATGTCACTCTTTTAAAAGCAGGGGCCCATTCAGCTCTTTAACCACCTCATCTATATTCTCCATCTACTTTCGGTTCATCAATGTAACCCTTGAGACTCTCAAGAATTACTATTGAGGTTTATGTTTACAAAAACTTTGTGTTTATGATGTTGGATGCGTACACCACATGCTAAGTGAAACCCAAAATCCAACACCTTTATGGAATTGACGGTGAATTTTAATATTCAAGCTTTAACTTGTTACCTAAAGAAGTCTCATTTTATTTTCTTGTGTGATCTTTATGAAATTGTCTAACACCAAGACATTTCTTCTCAAAAGATCCAGTTTAGTTTTTGTTTTTGAGATTTCTATTCTAAATTCTGTTACTTCCAACCTATCCAACCTACTTGTTCAACAGACCACATTGGTCTCACAAGTACTTCTTCCAACGTTCGGTCTTATGTTAAGCATCGAGGTTCGGTTGAAGCTAATCCACACTCTAAAGCTTATGATTAAAAAGAAGCCTTTCAATGTTTCTTAACAAACATTTGATCGTATTCTCACGGGAAACTACACCAACACTTCAAGTCTCTCTTGACTTTGAAGGAAGAGATTTATGCCCGGGATCCTCAACTTTATGTCATATTTGACATCACTCACATCCCAAACACTTGTTTGCTTTATTTCTTATCAGTTGGCACACTAATGCACGAAAATCTTTCTGATTTTCCAAAACTCTGGTTCGTGACACTTGAGAGTGGCTTTTTCTTTCGGCTCTAAAAATTAAACAGTCTTATGGAAGTGATAAGGGATTATATATCCTGATAGAGTACTGGATTAAAGAAGTTGAATGGATACGACGTTCCAACGTGTCTATGGATAAGTTCAAAATTGGGCACGTGAAGTTGAAACGGCTCCTAAACCTTCACCATATGATATTTATCTGGGGATAACCAAGCTGTCAAATCCCGCTTTTACTGGTGCCTTTTCAAATATCGTTTCATCATTATGGAAGATTCTTTCTCTCTCATGGAAATCGTATATAAAGGAGTTCTCGCTCTATTCTTCACAAAGCTCAACAATGGTGGATTCTTCATCTCTTCAGGATCAAACTGCATCGTTATCCTTGCTTTTGATCAAGCCCAACCAGAATATGATCATTCAGATGACTCCATTCTTGTATGATCATTACATGCTTCAAGTAGTAGAATGTCTCAAGTATTCCCCTCTCGTAATCGCTCTAACTCAAGTGGAATCTGTTCCCATGTCACTCCTGTCTGAAGTATACCCCACAACATCTTATTACAAAATCAAAGAGTGCATCTACCTTCAGATTCATTCTCACAAAGCTTCGATTTCAAAAGGACGATTTTGCTCTTTTCTAGGGCTTGCAGTCGATGCCTCCGTCATCTCACCAGACTTCATCACCACAACTCAATTGTTCTCAATGTTCTATGATATGGGATACACAGAGGTCCTTACCACCTTCACCAAGTTCAAGAAGTCTTGCCTACCTCCACAATCGAATGGGTTGCTCACCCTTCTTCACAAGGGATTAGCTGAGTGTGTTGGAGGATCTGATGGGTCAAACAAATGCTTCATGACGATCCTGTACGATATCTACAATGGAATCAACCTGGACTACGGGTCATTGATCTGGTCCCAACTGGTATAGAGTTTGTCCTCCTCAACCAAGCATTATGAAATTTCCTTTGGTCGTTTTTGGACCATCGTCACTCAATGCGATATAACCTCCCTCAATGTACCAGTTATGAAGGATTCTATGCTCTTCTCTATTTCCTCCTTTCATACCAAAAAGATCATTGTGGCTGATCCAACCAAGTTTTTGAACAACGGCTCTATTCCGGAAAGTAAACTCATCTCTGATTACAAACTGCTTCCTCCCAAGAGTCCTCGTTAATTAACTCTAGAGATGCAAACTGCATTAGACGAGGTGGAGAAACCTACAAAACGAGGGAAGAAAGTTGTTGTTAAGAAAGAAGCAACCGAAGAGCCCTCTTCCAAACCAACTAAGTCAAAGAAACGGAAAGCTGACAAGGGTGATTCCTGTGCACCAAAGAAAGTCAAGAAAATGGCTCGCAGAAGACAAACTCCTTCACCTTCTCATTCAGAATAGAAACTTGAGCAGTCTGCAGGTGAAGAAGAAGTATAGCAACATGAAGGTTCACCTAGGGGTAATACACCTCCTCGGACTCCAACTCTGGTGGAAATTGTTGATGATTCTGTTCCTACACCCCCTTTATCTCTACCCAAGACAACAGTTCAGGTTACCGTTGCTCCTCCACCCCCATCGTCATCACCCCCTGCTTTTACAATTGCTCCACCACCACCAGTTACTTCTCCTCCTGTCATCACTTCTCCAATACCACCTCCTATTTTCTTCAAATCAACCTTCACCACTACACCTATCATCACCTCTACTACAGATTCTTCTGTTAACGTCAACACATCTAATGTGGGGGTGAAGACTGAAGAGCCCCCTAAAGTCACAACCGAGCCAATTTCCGCAACTCTTTCTGATGATTCTAATCCAGTTCTTGGAGGAGATGAGTTTGAGTTTGATTCTACGTACTACAGTCCCTACCGAATCCCCAGTGAGGAAGATGAATTTGCTCCTGCAACCAACCAACAAATCGACAATGTTCACGAAAATCTCGATACACTGCTCGATTCGACAAAGAAGTATATTGATATTGTTCTCAAAGCTTTCATGGATATAGCCCTGAACCAATATACAGAATCCATCGACAAATGTACTGCGGCTATGGATGATTCTACTTCCATGTGCAAACAAGCCACCTCCGATGTTAAAGATCTTATCTGTGACTCCCAGGTTTTTCTTGACTCTTTCAAGGTTCATGCTGATTCAAATGCTGCAAAGGTCACAGAGTCCATCGATTCGCTTTCTCAATCCCTTCAAGCCGAGAAGACCAAGTTTGAGACTGTTTGTTCCGACATCTCTGCTGACAACAAGACCTTCCTGTCTTTTATTGACTCTAGGATCGAAAAGATCAGTGTTGATCTTCTCATGTAAAGGCAACTCATAGATGATCTTGCTCAACAGACTGCATTAAATGCAGTGCATAAAGTAGCACTTGCCAAGGTTGAACATGAGATTTCCTTGTTAAAAACAGAATGAGTTGTTTTTCGCAGCTGTGCTAGAGATGTTCTGTCTTAGTTACATAATGTGCTTCAGGCTCACGATCCTATTATCATGCTCACTATTCGCAATCATCTGACCTCCAAACTCCTTCCATCATTTGAACTCTTATGAGAAATGAAGGGTGTTTCGAAGAGAATTGTTCCTCCGCAACAAGGGGGAGAAGAAGAGAAGCCACAACCTATTCCAATTAAACTGAAGCTTAAAGCCGAACCGAAGGATAATTTAGCTTCAGGTTCTGGTATGAAAGAAAAGAAAAAACATGTTGTTGGGGAAGATGATGAAGATGTTGAAGATCAAGAAACTATTTCCGAAATCCTGAAATGAAAGAAAAGGGATGAAGAGATAGATGAAAATCTTCGAATCGCTAAGGAAGCCGAGGAAAGAGAAAAGAAGAAGAAAGAAGAGGATGACGCATTAAGTTGCAAGAAGGTGTTGTTCCCTCCTTGGACTAAGGAGACACTGATCAAAGAAGCCCTAGAGTCTCCAAGCTCACTCTGGCTGGAACCTGTGACTTCGTTTGACTGTGATAATGCAAGGGATTCACAGTTTTATATACGTATAACACGAAAGGCATTCATTTTTCACTGCTTTGATTCAACTGTTGAAGTTCCTTCTCCTCATCCTCAGGTATACCGTGAACTGATTGATTTTTACCTCAAGTTCGGTCAACCTCAGTATCTGACCTGGAGTGCTCAGAAGATTTCTACTATCAAGGTGCTGAAGCCGTCGCCTACAGGGAAGTTTATCAATGTCTCTTTCAAGATAAACCGAGGTTCGGATAACTCGGTTTCTGTCATTTCCCTAGTAGACCTTCACAACCTGAATCCTCATGATTGGATCCTGCTCTTCAACATTTTTCTTACTAATGCAAAGGAGTATAGACCAATTTTGGAATATCTAGCTTGTTATATCCACGAGGTTGCGAAAATGGATCAGGAAGTGGCTAATGTCTTGAGAAAGAAACAGACGGTGAAGCCAACTGCAAAGCCAGGAGATGTCAACAAAATGACTCTCGGTCAAATAGATTCTGCTCATCTCACGGTCATGTTTACAAGGGCCAGAGGGGAAAGGTTCTCGTTTGCTCTGGTGGACAAACATTTGTTCTCTACTGACTGCCTAGAACACATCATCAATATCATCATCGGTGCAAGGAGAATTCCGAGTCAGATAACAAGAACTTCACGGACATGCTCCGGTGGTATATTACTTTCAGACAAACTCTTTTGGCCATTATACCGGGTGTGTTCAAGACTGTGAAGAAGTCAGTGATAGCTCAACCGAACTGAGCTCTCGGCTCCATTGACGCAAAAGGGAGATTGTTGGGTATTATGTGTTGCATCATGGGCCAGTATTTTGTATATCCGGTTTGGGCCTGTCCAACCGTGATTAGGGTTATGTAGTATTATATATAATGCATGCATGTATGCCTTAAATACACTAGAAATTTGATTATCTTTTGCATTGTAACCCTAAACACCTCTACAGTCAAATTTCTTCATCAAGCTTTTTGGGGTGTTAAAGTTTAATTATTCGACATCGATCATTAAGGAATATTATTCCAACAATGGGCCTAGCCCAACACACAATGCAAGCATCACGAAGACAGCGAGCATCGTACATAGTATATTGAGAAGACTTACATAACTCACAAAATCAGCTATACCACAACTCAAAGCTCCACAAATATGCTACAATACTCCAACCAAAACATATAGGTTCCAACCTTAGACCACACACTCAAACCATCCAATAAGAATAAAGTCAACCCTAGACAAAAGTCAACCATCCAAGATAAATGAAATTTGCCAACAATTTCCCTCGACATCACGGCCTTCGTTGCCCACATCATGGGCACAAAATGCCAAAACAGTCATTGATTCCCTAGTCCCCACATCGTGGTATCATAGGGCCACATTGTGGGGGCTAGTCTAAACAGCTTGATCGAGCTTGGTGCGTTTTCTTCTGATTTTAAGAGCTCTAAAGCTCAGATCTGGTCCTTTCGAAGGTCTAAATGGATAAATTTTTCAATTTTATCCCTTAATACATCCCTTTAAGTCTAGATCTAAATTCCAAGGTCCTAAAAGGAAAATTTAAGCATAGGACTTGACTATTAACCACTTAATCCAAAAAATATTCATTTCAAAACTTCCAGAAGCAGTCTAGGGATCCTAATAAACCCTACAAATTTAAAATTTATGGACATGCATACCCATGCATGTCCTTTCCCAAATCTAGGTCAAATGATGCAATATGACTTAGATTTCATGCAAGGTTCCGAAATGGCCACCACTTCCCAGATATATGAGATAAAATACTCTCGGGACTTAGAGAACCCATAAAGTTGAAACATTTATCTCTTTCAACCAAACAAACCATATGAAAAGGACCAAAATATGAAATAAATGCAGATCTAGAGAGAAAAGTACCAAAAGATGGGAACTTGATCACTTACAAGAGTCTAATGAATTCTCAAGAGATCAATGACCATGTGTGCTTACTAAGTCAATATACTAAACACCTTATTCTTTTTCAAGCTACCTAAAGCACCACAATAAACCAGGAATCACCAAGAGGGTTTAAGGTTAGGGTTTTTTGGGATTTGAGGTTGATGGAGGATGATAAGGAACCCTGGATTTAAGCTAATAGTTTTTAAATATCAAGGAAACCCTAAAAGATATTAGGATTGGTCCAAAACAACTGCCACACTATGGCCAAACTATTGTCATGTCATGAAACTCATTAAAAACATGTGTTCCATTTAATCATTACCAAATCGAGGGCATCCTTCCACCACGTCATGGCATAAAGTTTTCTCCAAAACTCCAGCTTTGGTCCTTGATAAAAGTAAGCTTAACCAATCAGTAACACGAGTGTTACATGAAGGATCTTCTAGAAAAGATGAATCAACTTCTACCTCTTAGTCTTTTACAAACTATAAACATTTTGGAAGCTTCGTTTGTAATGAATAAGAGAATAAACATTGATTTAGTTATATTTTTACAACTCCTACTAAATTAATTGTCACAAAATTTGATCAAGGTTCTAAAGTTGGGGATAAAGGAAAAGGAATATATGATACTCTTTTGTCTAAGGAGTTGAGAACTAAACAAGAACAAGAAATGTTTGAGTTTATGAGGCCACAAATGTCCCACCAAAGAAGTCGAATCCAAGTGGATGCAAACTTCAAGTTTGCTAAGAAGACATGGATAGAAGAGATTATCAGTTATTTTACTTTCGGGGTTGAATATATGTTCACCGGACTTCTTTGGTGCAGTTATTCCACTAAAAAATATTGAAACTAATTTGTTGGATTTCCCAACCACAACCAAAGATTTTAAATTCAAGATTTTTTTCACCAAATTAGTTGGGAATATGTATGTTAAAGAACAAAACAATGTATTAATAAGGATTTATGCAATGAATGATAAAAAATCAAGAAGATGTGTGGATCTTGTTTGGAGTTAAATAATTTTTATCTATAAAGGCTCAGTTAAAATTTAAAGATAAACTCAAGAATTATAAGTTTGGAGAGATAGGGGAAAATGGTGAAAAATATTAATACTCAAATGCAAATTTACCATTGTCAAATCCACATGATTCGATAATTCTTGACATGATTTTGAAAAGGAAAAACTTATCAGCTATCAAATGTTAGGTAAAGAACAATGATAAATGAAAAAACATATCTAAGAAATACGAAAAATCATAAACAAAATCGAAGCACATAGAACATAGGGGATTTAAGTGGTTCACACTATCTTGTGATAGACTACCTCCACTATCAAGCCAGAGAGAGATTTTATTCCATATACGCTTTTCTGCTACCGTGTTACAGATACAGGCGTTCATAAATATATAAATGACAAGATTGGACCTAAACATATAAAAGGACAATCCCAATTGAAAAAGAAAAACAAAGACCTAAAAATTTTTCTCACCGAAAAAAATTTAGATAAGATGATAAGTCTCCATATCTAACAATCTCCCATTTAGAAGTCTGACCATCATTAAGCTGCTAACCAAGTCTGCATCCTCTATAACATTCGTATCTCTCTCTAGTCTCTACCTCTTATTCAAGTTCCTAGAAGCCCAGTGGAAGACATGCATAACTTTGAGTTATCAGTTGGTACCACCTTAGTAAACATATCGGCATGATTCTTCATGTGACATCCCCATTTTCACGGCCAGAAAAGACCGATTTTGTTTATGCTTTATAAAAATCAGAGTACTTCATTTTATAAAAATGTTGCGGAATTTGTTCCCAGAAAAATATGGTAAATACGTTATTAAAACATTTTCAAAGAAACGTATTTATTTCATTTTAAAACGTTTGGGATGTCATCGTTAATACAGAAACATAAGCATAAACAGAACTTACAATTATTTACACTAGTGATCTACATCTCTTTAAATCTCTCAGTGTAATGTCACTTCATATCAACACCTGTGATATAAATAAACTGAGTGGGTCAGGTTGGGAAACCTGGTGAGTACATAGGGTTTTCAACCCACAATAACATAATTATTATGTTTAAACAATCAAACAATCAACCCAATTACCCATCCCCATTATCTTCTTTATTCTTAAGGATCTACCCTAAGAATCAGCTATTTCTCATTCATTCATTCCTAAGGATCATCCTAAGGAAACAACATGAAGTCCATTGTTGCCAATGACACATTGGTCAAGCGCAACTGCTAATATTGTCACTTAGGCTCAGCTGCCAGAATTAGGACATTTTCTATGAGGCGCTTCTGCCGGTATTGACCTTTAAACACTACTATCATGGTCATAAGGCTCCCTATTAGGCGCAGCTGCCGATACTATCCTTAGAGCGCAGCTGCTAGGATGTTTACTGTAGATCTAAATCATCTACGGGTTGTAGCGCAACTGCCAGTGCTCATCTATAGGGTACTAGGTCCACTGCTGCCAATGTATACCTATAGGGCACTAGGTCTGTACTAGTAATGTTCCTCTATTTCAGCTTTTATCCATCATCATTCATCTACCCATGTTTTACCCAACATATTTTGTAGATATAAAATACTTTATACAGTTTACATCATTTAAAACATGTATAAAAATCTTTCACCAGCATAGATAACAAGTATTCAGACAATATGCACACATAACACGTAATTTATATTAAAATACTTCATATCTATGTGTAAGATGAAAGAGACCATGCACTCACAACACGTAAATTATATAATAAATACTTCATATCTATGTGTAAGATGAAAGGGACCATGCACTCACAACACGTAAATTATATAATAAATACTTCATATCTATGTGTAAGATGAAAGGGACCATGCACTCACAACACGTAAATTATATAATAAATACTTCATATCTATGTGTAAGATGAAAGGGACTATGCACTCACCTGAGAAGGTGGTGACTCGGTACTCGGACAACGCTTCGTTTACTTTAAAATAATTTCCTTCGACGAAACCTAGTATTATCACCAATAGATTTTAGTCTATTATTCGCCGAGACTAATTAATAGTCTAGCTATTATTACTATTATATATGCGTTAAAAAAATACTTATATAACCCATAATAATAGCCCAAGTATTTATTATATGTTCTTAATAACGTTAATATAATTAAATAAAAACTATATTAAAAATAGCGTAGGCGTAGCTCAATTACAGCAGGTTTTATAGAAATTCAGACTTTGCTTGGAGCAGCGTTTCCGAGCCGAAAAGCTCTTCTTCTCGGAGCCGTCGAGCACTCCGGGGCTTCCGCCTCGAGCTAGGGAGGTTCCCTAGGCTTTTCGGGGGATTTTGGGGCTAGAGAGAGGTTCTAGAGAGAGAGTAAAGAGAAGAAAGAATGGGAAAGGTGTGAAGAAAATGAGGGTGGGAGAGGTGGTATTTATAGGGTGAAAATGGCTGAACTTGGTGCCACATGTCACCATCTAGTGGCAAGACTTGGGGAGAAAGCAATGGCCAAGATTGTGCCACATCACCCATTTTCGCACAGCACACTTCCGACTTCTAAAATCCGTAACTTTCACATACGACCTACGTTTTTGACGTTCTTTATATCCACACGTAGGTAAAAATAATATCTATAACTTTCATTTTGACTCCGTCGGCTAATTCTCGACCGATCTTAAATTTAACAGTAAGAGGCGTTTAGACTGTTAAATGACCGCAAAGAATTCGTAACTCCTTCATACCGACTCCGTTTTCATCTGTCTTTTTACCGTTGAGTTCCTATTAATGAGATCTTGAACTCTCATTTAGGTCACGTAAGGAAAAAACCGCTCGAACTAAAATTCGAGTTTCAGGCCGTGCACTGCTAAGCCGAATCTTAGAAAAATCATAACTTCCTCATACGAAGTCAGATTTGGGTGTTCTTTTTATCGACGCTCTTAGTTTAACATATTATACAACTTTTTTTTAGATTTCTAAGGATAAATCTCGCTCTATCGTAAATTCACTATTTACGCTTCCCGGTGCCGTGCCGGTTTTGCCGTAAAACTTCGACGGGCCATAACTTCTTCGTTATAACTCGGATTTCGGCGTTCTTTATATGTACGGAAACCTTGTGAAATATTCTACAATTTGGTTAAGATTATTTATTCTAAATAATCTTTTGTCGAAAAGTCATTTTCGACCCCTATTGCCTTTAAATTGACTAGCCCGGATCTGCGGGCGTTACAATTATCTCCCCCTTAGGATGATTACGTCCCGGAATCATCAACGAAACAGGGCTCGTATAATGACTCCATACATCGTCTCTTCATCCTAGGTAATAATTATAACTTCTTTATTCCTTCGAGTCTATCTTTTAGACTTATTGTCTGTAAGTAGTACTTAATTGTGCACCTGCTATCTTTTTCAGGTTAGACTCCAGATTACGACGTATCATCATGTGATGCTCGTTTAGACTTAGGTCTTTTAGAGTTAAATTCTGAAATAAACTATGCCTTCCTTCACGTTCTAATGTGATATAATCACACTTTAACATGTAGCATTTCTTGCTACCAACTTCTTTAGCATCGAGCCGATACTTCTATTGGTCGCTTTGATTTCAGTTGTTTGGTTAAAGTCGGACGCTACATCAAACTTGGTTCTCTAAACCACGTAACCTACTCATCGTAGTCGGACTCAATGTGACATGACCACTAGGGTTGGGATAACAACAATCTTCTTAGTCATTACCGAAACAATGGTAACGGCATACTTGAATAAAACGAAATCAAGTACTGGCTTCTTGGTACCTTGTGACTTTCCCCGATCCAAGTGTGAGTCCTGTGCTTCCGGTAGTATAGGCCTCTACTACTATTAACACCTACTCATACTCATCCCAAGTATTGTCTCGCAGTTTCCCAAGTCACCATGCAGCAATTCATACAATCATTCAACACATCAGATAACAAAACGAAGGTTTTATATCATTTCTTGAAACGATTACATAGGTGTTCAAGTTCACCCTAGACTATGCCTCTACTAGGCTACATCATACGAAACTATGACTACTGCATAATCCGATCCTCGGGTAAGAAGTCCTCATTCTTGATTCCTCGCATGGTTCTCTGCTTCGTCGAGGATCATGTGAAATGCCCTTGGCCTTGGTGGCGTTTCTGGTCTTGCTGCTTTATTTTTCCTTGGGCAGTCTCTGGATATGTGCCCCTTGCCTCCACATCCATAGCATACTTTGTCATTATGCGTGCAGTCTTTGGAATAGTGACCAGTCCTCCCACACTTGTAACAAGTCACTTCTTCGTTGCACTTTCCACCATGCTTCTTCTTGCATCTATCACACCATCTTGCTTCACCTCCATTTGCTCCTCCAATCTTTGAGAATTTGCTTTCCTTGTTCGGCCTCGAAGATCCTTCAAACTTCCGTTTCTCTCCTACCTTATCTTTTTCTAGACCCTTTTCTCTTATCTGGGCCTCTACGTTCTTAGCTTCCCTAACAGCTGCTTTCAAGGTAGTTGTCATTTTGACCATTGGGCCAAAGTCAGTGGGCAGCCCGTTAGCAAACCTATCAATCTTGGAGAGTTCAGTAGGCACCAAGTAGGGGAATAGCTTCATCCTCTCGGTGAATGCGGTGGCATACTCATCAACACTCATCTTTCCTTTCTTCAGGTTCTGAAACTCGTTGTTTAGGTCTATCAGATCTATCTCCGAGCAGTATTGCATTTTCAACTGTACCAAAAACTCTTCCCACGACATCCTTAAGGCTTCTCCTCGTGGCATCGTATCTGCCAATAGCTTCCACCAGCTCAAGACTCCAGTTTTCAGCTGTCTTACTGCGAAGACAGTCTTCTGTTTCTCGTTACAGCTGCAGCTCTCAAACACCATTTCCATCTCAGAGATCCAATACATAATCTCAACCGGCTTCGGGCTTCCTGAGAGACTTGGTGGTTTCGCACCCAAGAAATTGTTGTACTTCCGCCCATCCTTGTTGTTTCTCCCTTCTGGGCCATCCCTTTGCTCACCTTGAGTCCCTACTTGACTCACTTGGCGGCTGTAGTTCCCTTCCTCAGATTGCTCGGGAACTGGCTCCGTCGGTTCAACATGTACAGTAGGTTCGTCCCTGTTCAACATTTGTCTCATTTCTTCCCTTTGTTCAGCTAACATAGCCCGAATCATGGCTTGAACTCCAGCCATGGTGACTGGCTCAGGCGCAACTTCTTCAGCAACAGGTATTTGCTGAACCACTGGGGGTTGGTTTCGGTTCCCATTCGCATTTACGTTTCCGCTACGGGTTCTTGCCATCTTGATCTCTACACTGAATAAGGTGAATCTAGATCTTAATTTAGGATTGACGTCTTAAATCATCCTTATCACTCCGAAACGTTTATATGCTAGTTCTAATATCGTAGTCGTACGAATCCTAAACACATAAGGTTTCCAGATCCGGCCGGCAACAGACCATAGATCCGAACAACTAACAGCATATCAGGCACAAGTATTTAGCACATAAAAGCATTTTAGGCTTAATTCCTAAAATAAGCTAGTGCTCACACCTCACAATCATCGCTTAGCATTCTAAGTTTAAGTCTAGAAATAAATCCATATTCCTAGTTCGCTTAAACTAATGCTCTGATACCAACTGTGACATCCCCATTTTCACGGCCAGAAAAGACCGATTTTGTTTATGCTTTATAAAAATCAGAGTACTTCATTTTATAAAAATGTTGCGGAATTTGTTCCCAGAAAAATATGGTAAATACGTTATTAAAACATTTTCAAAGAAACGTATTTATTTCATTTTAAAACGTTTGGGACGTCATCGTTAATACAGAAACATAAGCATAAACAGAACTTACAATTATTTACACTAGTGATCTACATCTCTTTAAATCTCTCAGTGTAATGTCACTTCATATCAACACCTGTGATATAAATAAACTGAGTGGGTCAGGTTGGGAAACCTGGTGAGTACATAGGGTTTTCAACCCACAATAATATAATTATTATGTTTAAACAATCAAACAATCAACCCAATTACCCATCCCCATTATCTTCTTTATTCTTAAGGATCTACCCTAAGAATCAGCTATTTCTCATTCATTCATTCCTAAGGATCATCCTAAGGAAACAACATGAAGTCCATTGTTTCCAATGACACATTGGTCAAGCGCAGCTGCTAATATTGTCACTTAGGCTTAGCGGCCAGAATTAGGACATTTTCTATGAGGCGCTTCCGCCGGTATTGACCTTTAAACACTACTATCATGGTCATAAGGCTCCCTATTAGGCGCAACTGCCGATACTATCCTTAGAGCGCAGCTGCTAGGATGTTTACTGTAGATCTAAATCATCTACGGGTTGTGGCGCAGCTGCCAGTGCTCATCTATAGGGTACTAGGTCCACTGCTGCCAATGTATACCTATAGGGCACTAGGTCTGTACTAGTAATGTTCCTCTATTTCAGCTTTTATCCATCATCATTCATCTACCCATGTTTTACCCAACATATTTTGTAGATATAAAATACTTTATACAATTTACATCATTTAAAACATGTATAAAAATCTTTCACCAGCATAGACAACAAGTATTCAGACAATATGCACACATAACACGTAATTTATATTAAAATACTTCATATCTATGTGTAAGATGAAAGAGACCATGCACTCACAACACGTAAATTATATAATAAATACTTCATATCTATGTGTAAGATGAAATGGACCATGCACTCACAACACGTAAATTATATAATAAATACTTCATATCTATGTGTAAGATGAAAGGGACCATGCACTCACAACACGTAAATTATATAATAAATACTTCATATCTATGTGTAAGATGAAAGGGACTATGCACTCACCTGAGAAGGTGGTGACTCGGTACTCGGACAACGCTTCGTTTACTTTAAAATAATTTCCTTCGACGAAACCTAGTATTATCACCAATAGATTTTAGTCTATTATTCGCCGAGACTAATTAATAGTCTAGCTATTATTACTATTATATATGCGTTAAAAAAATGCTTATATAACCCATAATAATAGCCCAAGTATTTATTATATGTTCTTAATAACGTTAATATAATTAAATAAAAACTATATTAAAAATAGCGTAGGCGTAGCTCACTTACAGCAGGTTTTATAGAAATTCAGACTTTGCTTGGAGCAGCGTTTCCGAGCCGAAAAGCTCTTCTTCTCGGAGCCGTCGAGCACTCCGGGGCTTCCGCCTCGAGCTAGGGAGGTTCCCTAGGCTTTTCGGGGGATTTCGGGGCTAGAGAGAGGTTCTAGAGAGAGAGTAAAGAGAAGAAAGAATGGGAAAGGTGTGAAGAAAATGAGGGTGGGAGAGGTGGTATTTATAGGGTGAAAATGGCTGAACTTGGTGCCACATGTCACCATCTAGTGGCAAGACTTGGGGAGAAAGCAATGGCCAAGATTGTGCCACATCACCCATTTTCGCACAGCACACTTCCGACTTCTAAAATCCGTAACTTTCACATACGACCTACGTTTTTGACGTTCTTTATATCCACGCGTAGGTAAAAATAATATCTATAACTTTCATTTTGACTCCGTTGGCTAATTCTCGACCGATCTTAAATTTAACAGTACGAGACGTTTAGACTGTTAAATGACCGCGAAGAATTCGTAACTCCTTCATACCGACTCCGTTTTCGTCTGTCTTTTTACCGTTGAGTTCCTATTAATGAGATCTTGAACTCTCATTTAGGTCACATAAGGAAAAAACCGCTCGAACTAAAATTCGAGTTTCGGGCCGTGCACTGCTAAGCCGAATCTTAGAAAAATCATAACTTCCTCATACAAAGTCAGATTTGGGTGTTCTTTTTATCGACGCTCTTAGTTTAACATATTATACGACTTTTGTTTAGATTGCTAAGGATAAATCTCGCTCTATCGTAAATTCACTATTTACGCTTCCCGGTGCCGTGCCGGTTTTGCCGTAAAACTTCGACGGGCCATAACTTCTTCGTTATAACTCGGATTTCAGCGTTCTTTATATGTACGGAAACCTTGTGACATATTCTACAATTTGGTTAAGATTATTTATTCTAAATAATCTTTTGTCGAAAAGTCATTTTCGACCCCTATTGCCTCTAAATTGACTAGCCCGGATCTGCGGGCGTTACACTTCATACCAAGGATTTTCTTCAAATTAAGTGAACCATCAGTTATCAGTGTCTTATGAAATGATATCTCATCTTTATGTGTTTCATTTGGCTATTAAACACTAGAGTTTTTGTGAGATGTTTGCACTTTGATTTTCACAATGAAGAACAAAATTTTCTTGTTTTATTCCTAGTTCTAACAAAAAATTATTCAACAATATCAACTCTTTGCTTGATTTTGCAATGTCCATATATTGTACTTACCTATTTGAAAGAGAAACAGTTTTCTAAAGTTTGGATTTCCAACTCACTGTTGTACCTCCAATAATGAAAACATATACAGTAGTGCTTTTTCCAGAATATGCACATCCTAAATCAACATCAACGAATCCTTCCAAAACCAATTTATCTATGCTAAAACACATAGCAACTTCAGAAGCACCTTTCAAGTAACACAGTAGCCACTTGACCCAGTCCCAATGCTCTTTACCTAAATTTGACATAAATATACTCACAAATCCCACCTTATGTGTAATGTCCAGTCTAGTGCACATCATGACATACATAAAGCTGCCAACTGCTAACATATACAGAATTTTTGCCATTTCTTCTTTATACTCATTTGTCTTTGGGGACTATTTTTGGAAAGTTTTATTTGACTACCCAAAGTTGTACTTCTTGTTTTTGCATCAGTCTATATACTTCTGCTGTGAAAGCTTCAATGTTCCAGAAACTTTGTATCTGACTATGATCATGCTGAGAATTTGTTTGAAAACTACCAAGCCCTTCATCTAGAACTCTATGGAGAGATGCTGCTTTAGTCTGTTGATTTCATGTATGTCTGATCTAACAACTAAACTCTTATGAAAATATAGTAAAAGAATAATGTAAGAGGACCTGGAATTATTAAGATAAAAGCAATGGTCCATCTTACATCTCTTGTACCTATTTTTCTTCATGAAGTTTTCGAATTTTAAATACCACTACCTTAGAGCTTGTTTCAGTCCATATAAATTGTTCCTCAGTTTACACAATAGATTATCCTTACCATTCACTAGTAAACCTTATGGTTGGGACATGTAGATATCTTCCTCAAGGTCACCATGTAAGTATGTAGTCTTAACATTAAGTTGTTCTAGATGTAAATTTTCAGCAACCACAATACTC
This sequence comes from Lactuca saligna, assembly GCF_052625555.1. Taxonomy (NCBI): domain Eukaryota; kingdom Viridiplantae; phylum Streptophyta; class Magnoliopsida; order Asterales; family Asteraceae; genus Lactuca; species Lactuca saligna. Next base: position 305,211,759 of record NC_136420.1, on the reverse strand, counting down.
AAGACTAGTCCAATAGTATTCATCTTCACAAGTGGTAAGAAGGTTTCATTGTAATGAAGCCCCTCCTTCTATTGGAAACCATTTACAACTGGCATGTCTTTATACCTCTTGCTGCGATCAGCTTCATCATTGATTTTGAACTCCCATTTATTTTGAAAAGTTCTCTTTCTTACTGGTAATTTAACTAAGGACCATGTAAGGTTCCTTTCAAGTAAATCCGACTCCTCCTTTATGGATTTCTTACATTTTATAGAGTCTTTTAGTTTCAAGACATCAACACAAGACTCTGAGTCTCCGTTCTCTATCAGTAACATATAATTAACTGATGGAGAATATTTACTTGTGGATCTACGATCTCTGGTCGATCTTTGGGATTAGGAGTGTCAATACCTATCTAATTTGGGGATTCAGTTTCTGAATGATCTAATATTTAAATTTCTAAGTTCTTATCTTCTTTAGAACTCTCATTGACTTTAGTGTTTACCATCTCTTCAGCACTCCAACTATTTTGTGAACCTTCACCTGTTTCAGCTTGTAAAACATCAATATCTATGAATTCTTCAAACACCACCTTCTGAATTTGTTTGCTTTTGCTTGGAGCTATAGCTAGATCATTTTTATAGAGGGCATCTTCATTAAAAGTGACATCTCTGCTCCTGACAATGCCAAGGTCCTATCGGTCCATGAAGTTCCATTCTGCTAAGTCCATCGTCTCAGGTTTATGTTCAGATAACAGTAAGTGTAATTTCTTTTGATATAACTGATCCTCAATCTACATATTCCAAAATCCAAAATCATGGCCTTCAAATTTATTGATCTTCACCTTCCCGTCTTCATCCATAGCTTTGATACTCGTTGTTAGGTAAAGACCAACGATAAAGGAAAAAAATATATCTGAGAAATACGAGAAATCAAAAATGAAATCAAATAACACAGAACATAGAGATTTAAGTGGTTCGTACTATCTTACAATAGGTTATGCCCACTATCGAACCAGAGAGAGAAAGATTTTATTTTGCACAAGCTTTTATGCTACCATGTTATAGATACAATCGTTCATAAATATATAAAGGGAAAGATTTGACCTAAACATCTAGAAGGCCAAGCTCAATTGAAAAAAAAAAACTCCGAAAAAATTGGCTCGCCCAAAAAAATTTATATATATATCAGATGATAAGTCTTCATATCTAACATCAAACTCTTCTTTAGATTTAGAAAATTCTATATAGTTCCTTACTATAATAAGATTGGAAGAACAAATATTAATGTTGCAAATAACTTGAACATTAATCATGAACCTCCTTTTGTGAATATTGACAGATCATTGAAGTTTAAGGAAGGACCTATTATTTCAAAGTCAATTTTTGGGGAGTGGTGTATACAATGTTGAATCATCAAAATAGGATTCTAAAGAAAGCTTTTGAAAGGATTACAAATAAAATTTTCCTTCACCATAACTAAAGGGAATTATTTGGTGAATCCCATTTCATGTTGAGAATTTTGAAGAAGATAAAAAGAAAATGGAAATGATATTGTGATGGTAGTTTCTAGTAAGGAAGGTGATTTTCGAATTGCCTAGTTTATTGTGTCGAAGATGACAAGTTTATAGGAGACTTTGTCATAAAAAGGAGATTGTAGAGTTCTATATTTGTTGTGACAGGTATGAAGCTTCCAAAGACATTTATTATTCTGCGTCTTGTTTTGTAATAGAGATTTATTATTCTGCATATTGTATTTCCAAAATGATACTTATCACTTCTAGTGTTCTCCTAATTGTTGGTGTACAGTTGTGTGAGTTGTTTGTTATACTTTTACATGTCATTTGATTGGGTAACATGTCTTAAGTTAATCCTTCCTATAACTAGGTATGCGCATGTGATGTTTAGGTATAGAGTCTTTTGCATTCTTAACTGTAAGATTTGAGATTTCCTTGTAACCTTGATCATAGTATTCAATAAAATCCTTCGGTTTTTACACTTAGGGATGGCAAAAAAAAAGTGGGGAATCCTCAAATTAACCGGGGATAGAGACCGAGGTGGGGAATCCCCGAATAAAAAAGTGGGGTGGACACATCCCAATATATATTAGACAAAACTGCAAAATTGGTCCTTGTGGTATTCAAAAATCTTTGGATAGGGTCCAAAAACTTTCCAACTTGCATGGAAGGTCCAAAATCAAAACGTTTCCGTGATTTAGGTCCAAAAAAACTTGAAAAGACGATTATGCCCTTTTATTTTCTTTTTTGTATTTTTTATAATTATTATAGTCCCATTTTAATTAAAAAATAAAGAAAAAAAATATATCCCTCATCCTACCCACCCCGTTTTTTCTCTCTCCCCCCCTCTCTCTCTCTATCTCTCTATCTCTCTCTCACACACTCTCTCTCTCTCACAGTGACATAACTCCTGAACTTCATCTTGTTCATGAACTACTAAGTTGTTTTTGTTAGGTTTCATTAACTTTGAAGAACACTTGATGAATCACATGGTCAGAGTCATACACCATGACAAATTTCATTATCAATATCTGATTCTTCTCTCACATATTTCGTCTATATCCCCATCACAAACCCTAACCCTAATTCTCTGATTTCCTCCACCGCAACCATTAGATCGACGACATCGCAGTTGCCCTAGCTCCATCTTCAGTGATTAAATTGACAGCCATTTTATGATTTTACTTCAACTTCTGGATTTTATTTGGGATTCAACTTCATCAGTAAAAACCAAGGGGATGAATCAACTCAGCCAACACAACTCTATCGATCTGTAGCAGAGAAGAGAAGAGGTCGGTGAAGGTGGAGAAGAAGAAATCGACGATGGCGAAGGTGGAAGTGTAGGTAGAGACGGGCGAAGATGAAGATTTCTGGTGGGGTAAGTATATCATTGTTCTCGTTTTCTTTACAGTACCCACTTGCAACTGCAATACATAAATCACGTAGAGAGGAAGAAGAAGACCAGTTTTCTCGTTTTCTTCACACTCTATTGAAAAATGTTCTTATGTAACCTTGTATGTGACCATCATTGAAATAAGATGAACTATTTTTATACTATCTAATAAATATTATCAGTTATTTTAGGTTGCTTGAATGTGTGATAAAACGGAAAGTACGAAAACACGCGAATGACGAAAACACATATGTGTGACTAAACAGTTTCAACAATATATATATATATACATATATATATATATGTATATATATATATATATATATATATATATATATATATATATGTATTATATACATATGTATGTATTATATATGTATATATGTATTATATATAGATATGTATATGTGTTGAATAGTCTACAAGGAATGGTCAACAAAGTCAAGGAAATGAGAAGCCAAATGAAGACCCACGTTTTTTGCCTCCTACTCTACATCAACTTGCATGACCAGCCATACTCTATCACTTAAACTCAAGTACACTAGATGAAGATATTTGTTTCAATGTATATATGTATATGTGAGTGTGTGTGTGTGTGTGTGTGTGTGTTCATTTGTAATATTGTAACACTTCCTACAAACTACAAACACTCCCCAGAACATCACCAATCTTCATCTTCTTCAAGAACAAAGACAAATCCCTGGAGCTAAATGAAGAACACCAAGATCAAACAAGAAGCTAAGAGAAGAACACCAAGATCATCAACAATGAAATGAAGAACACCATCAACCATCTTCATCTTCTTCATTGAAACTAAAGGTTTTTTCATCTTCACCACCTTTGTTCATCACATCATACACCACCAAACACTTTCCTTACATCAAAACACCAAAACACAACCATGAAACAACCCAAAACCTTCTGCATCAAGATCAACCACAAAATCCACCACTATTCATCATCATCTTCATAGAAATTTCACTACCTTTGCCACCTTATATCAACCTCCTTCCAACCTCTAAACAACCTTGAAAACATCCTCAAAACACCATAACACCATTACCCTAGCCAAAACATCACAAACAAAACTTAGCTTCAAATCAGAAAAATCCTGAAATTGACTCAGACACGAACAAGGCCCATGTTAAAAACCAAGGCAAAATCAACACACCCCGTGTTGCCCTCTGATTTCATTCTTCATACTTCTATACCTCAACACGCCCCGTGTTCAGCAAGGCTAAATCAACACGCCCCGTGTCAGCATCAACATCATGAACACGCCCCGTGCTCAACAAGGCTAAATCAACACGCCCCGTGTCAGCATCATTCATCAAGAAAACCCTCCAAAACCCTCCTACACGACCCGTGTCACTTGTGCCTTATCTTACACGACCCGTGTGCATGTTTTTACCCAAAAATACCTCAAATACAAATACATAAACCCATGTATTTTGTACCGTTTTGTAAACACTTGTTTTACATAAAACCGAGCTTTAAATGAACTTTTTGTTACTTATCCAATGCCGGATTGATCTTTGAACAAATATCGACCAGTCACTCCAAGAGTCCTAATATCGACCAGTTTATTCAAAGAACAAATATCGACCAGTCGCTCCATGAGTCCAGTTCAGTCAATTTATTGACGAACCTACTTGATATATATATTTATATACTTATATACTTTATTATAGCTTTATGTCATTTAAATATAGTCATTTATATTATTTATAGCTTTATGTCATTTAAATACAGTCATTTATATTATTTATAGCTTTACGTCATTTAAATATAGTCATTTATATTATTATAGCTTTCAGTCATTTATAACTTTCATATTTATACTTTTTCCGCAATTATTATTCTTTATATATATATATATATATATCTTATATCTTAAACTGATATATCTGTCACACAGTAACTGGTAACTGAGCCTTTTGTTGTGGTGATCAGATTGTTATATTTCCAACAAATCGGTATCTGAGCTGATATATAAAAGGAATAATATCCAACAATTGGTATCAGAGCTTGTGTCATTTACCTTGAAATTTTTGTCGAAAAACTTTTGGTTATAGTGTTTATAAACCTTCCATAAGCTTTTCTTTAAAAATTTCATTTTAATATCACTTGTTCAAAATCCTTTCAAAAAAATTAAAAAAAAAATGTCTTTGGCAAATTACTCCAACATGAACTCTGTCTCCATTGCAAATAGCTTAGGATCTGGTTCACGGGCACCCATACTTATTCCTGAAGAGTATAATTCGTGGGTTGGCCGTATGAATCTTCATCTTAATGCTATAAATGAAGATGTCTGGAAGTGTGTAGAAGGAACATATGTTACTCCAGAAAATATGGCTACTCTTGCTACAAATCAAGCCACTCAAGCTGAAATCACAAAAAAGTTGGAACTCCAAGCCAAAATGGAACTTGTTTCTAGAATACCTCACAGTATTCTAAGTCAAATGGATGACATTATACTGTTAACCGCAAATCAAATTTGGGAGAATTTGAAAAATCGTTTTTGTGGAAATAAAAGAATTATCGGAAACAAAAGAACATCTGTTTTGAATGACTTCGATAATTTCAAAATGCTTTCGTCAGAAACCATTCATGATGCTCATGATAGGTTCAATTTGATTATGGTTAAAATGAACAATTTGGGTATCAAAAAGACACAACACGAGATAAATCTCAAGTTTTTAAACAATCTTTTCGAAAGCTGGAAAATGGTTAAACTCATTATTCAGGGAAATCCAGCTATTCATACTGAAACTTTGTACAACTTGTATGGAGAACTTCAATTGTATGAATCCTCGATTGACCCACCAACCACTGCAGCTTTTGGAGGACCACTTGCACTTGTGTCCACAACTTCTCAAAACCAAACACCTTTCAATGATCAAAACTCTAATCATTTTAATCAGACTACATCTTTTCAAAACCAAGCCTTCCAGTCTGATTCAAATAATGAAGCAGATTATCAACAACTGTGTGCGTTGGTTGCAAACACAAATCTCCAGAGATTTCTCCCAAATCATGGTCAATCAAATTTTAGACCAAATTTTCAACCAAGACCATCTTTTGGACAAAATAACTTAGGTTTTCAACCAAGGCCATCTTTTAGACAAAACAACTTAGGTTTTCAACCTAGACCTTACTTTGGACAAAATTCTCAAAGACCTTCTTTCCAAAATAACTCAAACCAAGGTTTTCAAAACCAGGGATTTCAAAACGATCCCAACTCAGGTCATAATCACAATCCAAACAACAGTTTTCAAAATCAAAAAGGAGGTTTCCAAAATCAAGGTTACAACAATCAAAACAATGGTTTTCAAAACAACCAAAATTTTGGATTCCAACAAAACCATTCTCAACCTTCCTAACAAACCCAAAGTCAAGCACCTGAAAGACCTCCGATTAAAAGTCAAAACAATGATAGTGATGAAGAAGTGATCATTTGTCACAACTGCAAAGGAACAAATCACTATGCCAGAGAATGTCGAGCCAAAAACAAAACCAAAATCAAAGACTCAGCATACTATGCTCAAAGAGCCGATGAATTGAAGAAACTGGAAAACCAAGAAAAGCAAAAAGCATTGATGGCAATCCATGAACCAAGTGTGGAATACTGGCCAACATCTGATGACGAAGTAGACAATGAACAAGCACAATCAAACTTCTGCTTCGTAGCTGGTGTTGAAATACCATCAAGAGCTCCCAACGTCATAGAACATGTATGGTCTATGATCTCTTAACTTGGTTTTTCCAAAACAATTTTTGAGTCCCACATAACCAAAATTGAGACTAGTCTGGAAGCTGATCTCAAAACATATCAAGACACAATGGTCAATTATGATATTTGCAAATCTGAGTTACAAACCTTGCAACTCAAATTTGGAGAATCAACAAGAATGAAAAGCAAATTGGAAAGAGACGTTGAAAGAAAATCAGAAGATTATAATCATGTCTTAGAACAATTAAATCAGACCCTAATTCAGAAAAGGGATTTGGAACTAAAAAATCAGTCAGTCATTTCTTCTGAAATAAAAGATGTTTTAGAAATGGAAATCCTTCAGTTGAAACAAGACTTTCAAGAATCAACTGACAAATACAATGTTTTAAATGAAAAATTGACTGATTCTTTAAAACAAATCAATTCTCTTGAAACCGAGAATAAAAGACTGATATGGAATATGGATTCTATCAAAGTTGCCAGAAAGCTAAGTGATGATATTTTCACCAAGGCAAACACCTTAGGAACTGGAACAATTGATATGAATTATAGACCAGGAATTGGAAGAGAATCCTTTGAAATTGAACAAGCAAAACAGGAAAACATGACGAATTGTGAAAACTCTGAATCTACTCTACCTGATCTTTTCACATCTGTTAATGAGGAAGATTCAGATGACGAAACAATTATCAACTGTAGTCCAGATGATACTGCTTTCAGTGTTTCCAAAAATTCTTTCAAAAGAGTTGTAAATTCTGAAACAGACTCTGCAAGTTCTTTAACTCATCAAATCAAACATACCGATGGAACCACTAAACTCAAAAACTTTTTGAATGGAGAAAATTCCTCTTATGAGGATGGTAGTACTTCTATACCAACTGCTTTTCCTACAATGACTTCATCAATTGTTGGAAAAACTAGTCTGGGACAAAAATACTCCAAGAAACAACAAACAAGCAAAAAATCCATTCAAGTCACCAAAACCCCACTAATCAAGCCAAACATTTTTGAAACCAACCAAGGAAACCAGTTAAACCCTACATTATACCACATAAACAGGTTTCAAAACAAGAACCAAAACCTTTTCAAAAACCTTTTGAAAACCGCTTTCAAGATATCACTTTTAATCATTCAAGGGACTTTCAAAAACCATCACATCAGAAAGTTTCAAACCATCATCATCAAAAAGCTTTTCAAAATCGCCCATCACATCCCAGATATGAAGAAAACTTTTCAAACAAACCTTCACATCTAGGATATCTTTCACCAAATCACAAATCTTATCAACCCACATGTTTTCAAAAACAGATCACATTTTGGGTAAAATTGATAGATCAAATCAAACCTCAACCATTCCATCGTTATAAACCAAACCATTACAATAATGTGAAGTCACATGATAAAAGAAATTCATTAAGAAAAGCACCCAAAATAACAACTGACAAACCAGGACCCATTCAGATTTGGGTACCTACACTTTTTGTCTGATTGCAGGTACTTAATGCTGGAGAACCCAATGATGATACATGGTATATTGATAGTGGCTGCTCCAAGCATATGACAGGAAACCGTACCTACTTACGTGACTTCAAACCTATACAAACCAATCAAGATGTTACCTTCGACAACAACATGAAAGCAAAAATCAAAGGTTATGGAAACATGACAAATGGTAATTTTACCATAAAGAAAGTTGCCTTCGTCGATGACCTGAAACACAACCTCATCAGTGTTTCTCAACTGTGTGATAACAATCTTGAAGTTCTTTTCACCAAACAACGAAGCTTGATCATGGACGCCAAAACCAAAGATGTTATAGTTGATTCTGACCGTGCCGGAAATATGTATCCACTTGACATGGATCTTATCTATGGTAAACCCGATATATGTCTGCTATCTAAAGCCCCAACAGATATTAGTTGGTTATGGCACCGCCGCCTTTCCCATCTAAATTTTGGGTACATCAACAAATTAATTGGCGATGATCTTGTTCGAGGGCTACCACTTCTGAAGCTTGATAACGAAACTCTTTGTGCTGCATGTGAAAAAGAAAAACTTTCCAAATCCACTCACAAAAGCATCTCAGAATCTAGCATATCCGAACCACTAGAGTTGTTGCACATAGACCTTTGTGGTCCTGCCAAAACCCAAACCATACAAGGGAAGAAGTACATTCTTGTTGTCGTTGATGGTTTCTCACGCTTTACTTGGATCTTTTTCTTAATACTAAAATCAGAAGCACCTGAAGAGATGATCAATTTCATCAAACAAATCGAGCTGAAGCTGAAACGACCTGTTCGAAGAATCCGAAGTGATAATGGTTTAGAGTTCAAAAACAATACTCTAGATTCATTTCTCAAAGACAAAGGAATTGAACATAACTTCTCAGCCCCATACACTCCACAACAGAATGGTGTTGTCGAAAGAAGGAACCGAACTCTATGTGAAGCTGCAAGATCAATGCTTACTTTCGCTGATCTGCCACAATACTTCTGCGTAGAAGAAATAGCCACAGCTTGCTACACTCAAAATCGTTCCTTAATCCATAAACATCTTCATAAAACACCATATGAAGTCATTAACAACCGAAAACCAAACATCAAATTTTTCCATATTTTCGGTTGTCGATGCTTCGTAAAGAATAATAAAGATCACCTTTCAAAATTTGAATCAAGGTCGGACGAAGGAATTTTCCTTGGTTAATCGTTTTCTTCAGCTGCTTATCGAGTACTGAACAAACGTACTAGAGTAATTGAAGAAAGTACCGATGTTCATTTTGATGAATTTTATGTCAGGAAATTGGATCGTGAACATTTTGGTTCAAAAATGATTGAAAATATTTTTGAAAATCCAATTTAACAAACACCTTCTCCTGACATAGACATTGAAATCGATCTTGATTTGCTTTTTGAACAACCAAAAACTGCTTACAATTCTGAACTTCTAACTACTTTAATTGACCCTACAGGAACACCCAGAGAAGTAATTCCACAAACAAACCAAAATGATGTAAATCAATTCGAGGGGGAACCACCAACACATATTTCCTCTTTGGAACAAACACCAAATCCTCCTTTAAACACCCCATCCCCAAATAGCCAAAACAATCCCGAGGCATCATTTATGGGGGAACCTTCAAACCTATTCCAAGATGAAACACCCAGAGAAGAACAATGGGATACTAAAACTCCAATTATTATAGCGGAAGAGAATCGCTTAATAAAGTGGACCAGAAATCATCCAAGAGACCAAATCATCGGAGATCCAAACTTAGGCATTCAGACTAGAGGCGCATCCACAAATGAATGTTTATTTGGAGCCTTCTTATCCACGACTGAACCCAAAACCATACATTCTGCTATAAAAGATCCAGATTGGGTAAAAGCTATGCAAGAAGAGCTAGCAGAATTTGAAAGAAACGACGTATGGAATCTTGTTCCTACTCCACCCGATGTTACTATTATAGGTTCAAGATGGGTATACAGAAACAAGACTGACGATCAAGGAATCATTTGTCGAAACAAGGAACGTCTTGTAGTCAAAGGATATTCACAACAAGAGGGAATCGAATACGATGAAACATATGCTCCAGTTGCCCGAATTGAAGCAATTTGCATCTTTCTTGCATATGCTGCACATAAGAATCTCAAAGTATTCTAAATGGATGTTAAATGTGCATTCTTACATGGAGAGATAGATCACGAAGTATACATCCAACAACCACCAGGTTTCAAAGATCCCAAATTTCCAGATCACAACTTTAAATTGCAGAAAGCTGTCTACGACTTGAAACAAGCACCTCGAGCTTGGTATGCCACGTTGTCAACCTTTCTCGAAGAATCAGGTTTTCAAACCCTCTTTCGTAAAATCTTTAATAAACATCTGTTAATCGTACAAAAATATGTTGATGACATTATTTTCGGTTCTACTGATGAATCTTTAAGTGTTAAGTTTGCAGATCTAATGAAGAGCATATTTGAAATGAGCATGATTGGGGAGATGACTACTTTTCTCGGACTTCAAATTAAACAGTCAACTGATGGCATTTTCATCAACCAAGAGAATTATGTCAAAAACCTACTCACTCGTTTTTCAATGGAAAAATCCAATACCGCAAAACCCCCTAATGGCTTTTGGATACAAAATTGATGCAGACTTACATGGCAAACCCGTTGACCAGAAAAGATGTCGTGGAATGATCGGATCACTCTTATACCTCATTGCCAGCAGACCTGACATCATGTTTTCTACATGTGTCTGTGCCAGATACCAAGCAAATCCTATGGAATCCCATGTAGTTTCTGTGAAACGCATCTTCAAATACCTTAAAGGCACTCCCAAACTTGGCCTTTGGTATCCAGCTAAATCCGATTTTCAGCTGAATGCTTTCACCGACTCAAACTACGGAGGATGCAAGCTAGATAGGAAGAGTACATCTGGTAGCTGTCAATTCCTAGGAGGTAGACTAGTGAGTTGGACTTCAAAGAAACAGACTTGTGTGTCCACATCAACAGCAGAAGCTGAATACGTCGCGACCGCCAGCTGTTGTTCACAAGTCATATGGATGCAAACTCAACTGCGTGACTATGGCTTCAAAATCTCACAAATTCCCATATTTTGTGACTCAACCAGTGCAATTGCCATTTCTCACAATCCCGTTCACCATTCCATGACAAAGCACATCGACATTCGATATCACTTTATCAAAGACAACATTCAAAAGGGTCATATCGAACTACACTTCATCAACTCCGAAGATCAAATTGCAGATGTCTTCACTAAGGCTCTCGATGAAACAAAGTTTCAATACTTCCTAGGCCGTCTAGGAATGTTAAATCCAGATAACATCCATCCTTAAACTTTTACTTTTTGTTTGTACAAAAGTGTGTTTACTTTCATTCAAAAAGAAAATTCAAAAACAATTAAAAATTGCTTTCTTTTCAAAAATACCAAAAACATTGAAATAACCAATATTTCCAAAAACATTCAGAAAAACAAATCTTCAAAAATAGAATAAAAGACTTGCCATAATAAGCTTTTAAAGAACCTTGTGATTAATCGTCTCTTGACTTAATTTTCAGATGCTTATGCTCGATGAAGATTTTAAGTCATATTGATTCTCAGTTGGAGTGAAGGTTCAAATATCCTACTTTTCATAATGTACATAACTTTATTTCCTTCAATTTTATTTAATTATTGATGATTTTAAAAAGGGACATAAGGTTAGGATGTTCAGATGAAAACAAAAACCCATGTGAGAATTTGTGCCTCATCAATTTGGAATCATTGTGGAATTCATTTCTTGTGAGCTTAGGTGTGTCACTATTGCTTATAAGGTGTATCCGATTATACCTTGTCACGGTCTCATTTTTGCTTGGATATCAAAATGACCAGGGACGATACATTCATTTCTTACATACTAGACAAACTGTCTTTTATGCCACCAATCCCTACCTAGATATAAGCCAACCAAAAATGAAGTCTTGAGATCCCGTGATCCATCAACAAGAAAAGACGAAATGAAAAGGATTTCAACAATCACTTATCAAATAAAACCAAAGATCTATCCAAATCTAATCATCAAAGACGAAACAAGATAAAGACGAATCAACAAGAAAGCCAAATTATTCACCGAAGAAATACTAAACAAAACAAAAACCTCTACATTTGGTATTTTCAAACAAAGTTCAACCAAATGGTTATTTCAAAGCAAACATCAAAAGATCTCGTGATCTGTTTTTAACCATTTTTCACAAAAAGGGATATCTTAATCCCGCAAGATAGATACTCTAAAAAATCCTAATTTTCTCAAATGTAGCAAATTCTCGATGCTAAAACAAAATATCCTTTTACAACAAATAGATATTGATCAACAAAAAGGATACCATCAAAGAAAAAGCTGCAATTACAATGGATTTCCCGGGATATTGTAGCCTTCATCACTGAAGATTCTTAGTTGCAAAATGCACTATGAAAATTGCTAAACCCCTCTACATGTATTTCCTGACGGAGAGAGAGTGAACTTTAATGGTATGAATGAAGAAACCCGTTGAGTAATGCCGAAACCAGTCTTATGTGATTGATTATCTAATAATGAGACTAAGTGACCTTTCAGGAAAAGCATAGTTGAACACCTCCAATATGAGTGTGAGTCGTCAGAGAGAGATATCACTCGTTTTTAGTGATCATTAACTTGTTCTGCTGCCAGAACAACCAAACACCCAAGTGAAGTGTGAGCTATACCTATGAGCGTTCATCTGAATCGACCTGTTAAGCCACTTCTCGTCATTATTAATGCTATAAAATCTTAAGAAATTTCTTTAGATACATATATGGCTACCCTTTGATAATTGAACCCGAGACTTTGATTCGGAAACAAATTTCTGAAATCTATTACATAAGATATGTTAAACCAAGTCACAAACTTTCAAATCAATTGTTATGGTTTTATATATATCTTATCTATTGACAAATCTTTTATCTCGAATCTTCAAAAGTTAAACTGTCAATATGATTATATCATACCTGTCCTTATTTCAGCAATGATCACATAAGGGGAAATTGTTGAAAAATGTTCTTATGTAACCTTGTATGTGACCATCACTGAAATAAGATGAACTATTTTTATACAATCTAACAAATATTATCAATTATTTCAGGTTGCATGAATGCGTGATAAAACGGAAAGTACGAAAACACGCAAATGACGAAAACACATATGTGTGACTAAACAGTTTCAACAAATATATATATATATATATATATATATATATGTATGTATGTATTATATACATATGTATGTATTATATATGTATATATGTATTATATATAGATATGTATATGTGTTGAATAGTCTACAAGGAATGGTCAACAAAGTCAAGGAAATGAGAAGCCAAATGAAGACCCACATTTTTTGCCTCCTACTCCACATGAACTTGCATGACTAGCCATACTCTATCACTTAAACTCAAGTACACTAGATGAAGATATTTGTTTCAATGTATATATGTATACGTGAGTGTGTGTGTGTGTGTGTGTTCATTTGTAATATTGTAACACTTCCTACAAACTACAAACACTCCCAAGAACATCACCAATCTTCATCTTCTTCAAGAACAAAGACAAATCCCTGGAGCTAAATGAAGAACACCAAGATCAAACAAGAAGCTAAGTGAAGAACACCAAGATCATCAACAATGAAATGAAGAACACCATCAACCATCTTCATCTTCTTCATTGAAACTAAAGGTTTTTTTCATCTTCACCACCTTTGTTCATCACATCATACACCACCAAAGACTTTCCTTACATCAAAACACCAAAACACAACCATGAAACAACCCAAAACCTTCTACATCAAGATCAACCACAAAACCCATCACTATTCATCATCATCTACATAGAAATTTCACCACCTTTTCCACCTTATATCGACCTCCTTCCAACCTCTAAACAACCTTGAAAACATTCTCAAAACACCATAACACCATTACCCTAGCCAAAACATCACAAACAAAACTTAGCTTCAAATCAGAGAAATCCCGAAATTGACTCAGACACGAACACGACCCGTGTTAAAAACCAAGGCAAAATCAACACGCCCCGTGTTGCCCTCTGATTGCATTCTTCATACTTCTGTACCTCAACACGCCCCGTGTTCAGCAAGGCTAAATCAACATGCCCCGTGTCAGCATCAGCATCATAAACACACCCAGTCTTCAGCAAGGCTAAATCAACACGCCCCGTGTCAGCATCATTCATCAAGAAAACCCTCCAAAACCCTCCTACACGACCCGTGTCACTTGTGCCTTATCTTACACGACCCATGTGCATTTTTTACCCAAAAATATCTCAAATACAAATACATAAACCCATGTATTTTGTACCCTTTTGTAAACACTTGTTTTACATAAAACCGAGCTTTAAATGAACTTTTTGTTACTTATCCAATGCCGGATTGATTTTTGAACAAATATCGACCAGTCGCTCCAAGAGTCCCAATATCGACCAGTTTATTCAAAGAACAAATAACGACCAGTCGTTGCATGAGTCCAGTTCAGTCAATTTATTGACGAACCTACTTGATATATATTTATATACTTATATACTTTATTATAGCTTTATGTCATTTAAATATAGTTATTTATATTATTTATAGCTTTATGTCATTTAAATACAGTCATTTATATTATTTATAACTTTACATCATTTAAATACAATCATTTATATTATTATAGTTTTCAGTCATTTATAGCTTTCATATTTATACTTATTCCGCAATTATTATTCTTTATATATATATATATATATATATATATATATATATATATATATATATATATTATATCTTAAACTGATATATCTGTCACAGATTAACTGGTAACCGAGCCTTTTGTTGTGGTGATCAGATTGTTATATTTCCAACAAATCGGTATCTGAGCTGATATATAAAAGGATTAATATCCAACACACTCAAACCTATAAAATCAGATTCAGAGTAAGAGCTGGGCATATCATTTTTTTCTTTTGGATTCTAACCTGCAACTGCAACTGTAAGAGAAAGAGACCTGAAATTATAAGCATTATTTGTAAGGAGAGGTAGGCTAGATTAGAATGTACAGATCGATCCATCATAATTGTACAAAGTTGTGCTATATCAAATAGCTCGAAAGTGAGAATTATGGATTCGAATTTGTTGATTGAATTTTTGGTATGGGTTTCTATGATTTCTGGTATCGATTTCTAGAGAGAGAGAGAGAGAGAGAGAGAGGTGGGGTGGGGGATATTTTTTTTTTAATTTTTCTTTATTTTTTAGTTAAAACAATATTAAAATAATTATAAAAAATACAAAAAAGAAACTAAAAGGGCATAATCATCTTTTTCATGTTTTTTTGGACCTAAATCATGGAAACGTTTTGATTTTGGACCTTCCATGCAAGTTGGAAACTTTTTGGACCCTATCCAAAGATTTTTGAATACTACAAGGACCAATTTTGCAGTTTTGTGTATATATTAATATACAAAAGAAAAAACATCATAAATGGTTCCTGTGGTTTCCCCAAATCTGAAGTTTAGTATCCGTGGTTTAAAAACATCATATTTCAAAACTTTTGACAGTTGGTCCTTATTGCTAACTCCGTTAACTTTTGTCCGTTAAGTGAAGGGCATTTTCATCATTTCACTACTACAAGGACCATTTATGATGTTTTCACTTTTTGAAAAAAAATGAAAATACTAAGGATCTCTCTCTATATCTCTCTCTCTCTTTCTCTCTCCATCTCTCTCGCTCTCTGTCTCACACACACATCGTATACCTTTCTGCAATTTCTTTTCACCCAAGACCACTTCATCTCTGTTTATTTTTTCTTTCAAGATAGATCAAAAGTGGCTCAAGAACATCAAAAAATGATACATGAAACCCAAAAATTACACAGGTTCAATCTAACCCACAAGCTCTAAATTCATAATTTTATCTCTACTCTCAACAGTTACCCCTGCCATTTATGATTCCCCCACAGGTCCAATACATCTTTAGATCTACATAACTTATTCCGATCTTGATTTGCGTTTTAATTCTTAATACTTATTGTAAACTCATTCAAGAATATGGAGCTTCTACATCACATGGGTTGGGTTAATTTATCAGAAGAACTCGATAACCCAAGCTCTCCTTCCTTATTCTAAAACCTGCAACTCAAAACCCCTTACATCGATTTCGGATTTTTTTTTCCTTTCTAACTCTATTAATCAAAACAGTATCAGTCAAACTGAAACCAAGTGGTAAACCAAAATCTTTAAACCAAAAATAACAACCCAAATCCACAAACCAAATCCTAAACTAATTGTTTGTGAAGATACCAACAAATCAAAATAATAACATCAATATCAAAACCAAAATCAAAACAGTACTAATCAAATTGCGTTTTCAGACCTTTTCGTCTAGTCTTGTTTTGCAGCTGGAGTTCAGGCCATCATGGTTGTCCACATGGACCATTTATGATGTTTTTTCTATAAAAATAATACAAAACATATATTTATAGTACAATTTAAAATACATCAAATTTAATCCAAGTAACTTAACTCGTTAGTAATTAATATGTTGAAATTATAATCCAAGTACCTTCACAAAGAATTTTTAATAATATTTTTTTTTTGTATTTTTTACATAACTAAAATTAATAATAATGTAATTATGATATTATCTAGTTTTTCTTATTTTTGAGACTCATATGTCCGATTCAGTACCGCTCCGGTTTTCAAAACTTTGTCCCCACTTAGGCTACGTTGTTTGTGGTTATATTTTCTATATTAGTTATATTTTCTATATTAGTGTACTTTATATTCTATCGCTACATAACTAAGGTTGTGGTCACCACTCTCATTAACTCCAAATTTATTAATATATATAATACATATTAAATAAATACAAATTTAAATATAACATTAATGTAACAAAAAACCATTAATTCATAAAAACCAAAATTACATAATAAAATACAAAAATTATAAAGACTTATTACTAACTTATTTTTTTTACACGTAGTGTTGCTTGAGAGGGTGAATTTGGTAAATGGTAAATCTATGTTAAGAAAAAATTAGGATCATACACATAGAAAGATGGTTATATGTTGTTGAATGCGAAATAATCAAATAATTATCGAATCTTTGGATTGCTGAATTGGTTGAACAATTTTATGTTTTAATGTAAGAGGATGCTATTAAGTTTTAGATAACGAAGTTAGATGAAATGTAAATACAACTAGTTGACTGTATTGGTATTTATTAAACTTATTTAAAAGGAAAAAAAAAACAATATATGGCAATGGCCGGACGAGAGTGCGTTCGTGGAGACCACACCACATAGACATCACATGCATAGGGGATGGAGTTCACACTTAACACCCATAAGAAAATCTCTTTGGCTTCATCAACCAATCAGTGACTAAAACTAAAACTATAAAATAAATAATAATAATAATAATATTAATAATAGAGATGCTTTAACAATAAATAGTAACTATAAATAATTAATATGTTGACTATAATAATAATAATAATAATTATTATTATTATTATTATTATTATTGTTATTATAATGTTTGATAGTCAAACTAATTCAAGTTGACCGATTAAAAGTTTGCTCTACGTGTGACATTTTATAAGAAGTAGAATATTTTGCATAATAAAATCGTTGGTATTAATAGTAAAATAAATGTTAGAGGAGAGATGGTTGGTGGTGGACATATCTCTCTCCATTATCGACGTCATACCCCTGTGGAATCTGATACCTGATTGGTAGATTCCTTGAATATGCTTACAAACCCTATATTTAATACAGCATACGACCAATACTCCAGAGTATATTTCGAAATAGAAAAATCATTAGCATTTTTTGTATTTCATAATCAATAATGATTATTCATTTTTTTTTGACAGGTGTCTAGACGAGATTCATTCAATGTATTTCGTTTTCCATTGCAAACAGATCGTTATGTCTAAAAGGTTATTTGTCTATTCGCTTAAAACAAATAATTAACGTTTAATCGACAAGAGTCCATGCAAAGCCAGAAAGCGAGAACGGTAAAAGATTTTTGATCTCATTTGACCTTCCCTTGTTCGGGTATCATGAGTGAAAATCTTGATATTCATATACTAATCAATAGAAATTAGAGCGCAACGGGTTCCAATTAAAAAGTTAGCAAAATGATAACAAGATGAAAAAGGATTACAACGTTCATGGATTTGATGAACGTGGTTTGTAAACAATTTCTTAATAAATCTGTGATAGTGTTCATAGATTAAATTTTGATTTATTCAAAAAGCAAGCAGGAGCATAGCAAACATCTGCGAGAAGTTTCTGAAAAAGAAGAAGTTGTATGCGAAATTCTCCAAATATGATTTTTGGATTCAAGAAGTCAAATTTTTGGATCATGTTGTTAATCAAGAAGAGATTATGGTTGACCCAACTAAGATTGAAACTATAATAAAGTAGGAACAACCAAAGAGTCCCATAAAGATCCTAAGCTTTCTAAGATTAGCTGGATATTACCAAAGATTTATCCAAAGATTTTCTCTGATAGTTGCTCCATTGACAGCTTTGACCAACAAATGAGCTACTTATACTTGGAATAAGAAGCATGAGGAAGCATTCGAGAAGCTAAAGAAGAAGTTGTGTGAAGCACTGATTATTTCTTTACCCGAAAGAGTCGAATACTTCACAGTTTATAATGATGCATCTGGAATTGGGTTAAGTTGTATTCTGACCCAAAGGGATAAGGTGATAGCATATACATCGAGACAATTGAAAGATCATGAAAAGAATTACTCCATTGATGATTTGGAGTTGATAGCGGTAGTATTTTCCCTTAAGATATGGAGGCATTATCTTTATGACACAAAATGCAAACTTTTCACTAATCACAAGAGTCTTCAGCATATCGTTAATCAGAAGGAATTGAATATGAGACAACGATGCTGGCTAGAGTTGCTTAAGGATTACGACTATGAAATACATTACCACCCTAGTAAAGCAAATGTTGTAGCTGACGCTTTAAGCAGAAAATTGAGCCTTGAAATGAAAAGGCCAAGAACATTAAGAATTGAAGTTGTCTCAACGATTGTAGAAAGCATCAAGAAAGCTCAAGAAGAAGCTTTAGAGACAGATGGCCGAAAGGAAGAACGTTAGGGAAAAATGTTAGTGTTCGATACAAATGGTCAAGGACTGAAGGCATTCCAAGATATGATCTGATACCTAAAACGGGAGGAATAAGAGATCTTCTGATGGTGGAAGCTCATAAAACCATGTACTCGTTTAATCTCGACAGCACGAAAATGTATAATGATCTAAATCCATACTACTAGTGGCTGACGATGAAGCTCGATGTTACAAAGTATGTGGCCGAGTGTGTGACATGTGTGAGGGTTAAGGCACAACATCAGAAACCATATGGGAGTTTAGAACCTTTACCTGTACATATGAGTAAATGGGAAGACATCACAAACGATTTTGTGACTAAACCGCCCAGAACGAAGAGCAGTCACGACATGATTTGGGTGGTCGTTGATCGGTTTAATAAAAGTGCACACTTCATAGCAGCCAATAAAAAATAGTTTATGGATGAACTTGCAAATGCCTACGTGAAGGAGATAGTAAGACTTCACGGTGCTCCTTTAACGATTGTATCAGATCATGATAGTCGTTTCACGTCAAGGTTTTGGAGAAGTCTACAAGAGGAATTGGGTACAAAATTGTGTCTAAGTATAGCTTACCATCCGCAAACCGATGGTAAGAGCAAATGAACAATTCAAACATTGGAGGATATGCTAAGAGCATGTACCCTGTAATTCCAAGGTAACTAGGAGGAACATTTACCTTTGGTAGAATTTTTCTACAATAACAGTTTCCACTCAAATATCAAGATGGCACCTTACCAAGCTTTGTATGGACAAAAGTATCGAACGCTGTCATGTTGGCTTGAAGCTGGAAAAAAGCCGTTTATGGGATTCGATATAGTTCATCAGACTGCTGAAAAGTGGAAAGGAATTAAGGAAAGGATGTTAGGAGCTCAAGATCGTCAAAAAGAGCTATGCTGATAAGAAAAGACAATCGATAACATTCGAAGTTGGAGATTTGGTTTTACTTAAAGTCTCGTCGTGGAAGGGACTTACAAGATTTGGTAAAAGAGGAAAGTTGAGTCCAATGTTTATTGGACCGTTTAAAGTTCTTCAGAGGATTGAGAACCAAGCTAACAAGATAGAACTACCAGAAGAACTAGATGGTATTCATAACACTTTCCACATGTGTTATTTAGGGAAGTTCATGGGAGAAGTTCCCGACATAATTCCAATTTATGAGTTAAGGTTGGATTAAAGCAATAGATTAATTGAAGAATCGGAAGCAATCATTAACCGTAAGAATAAGAAGTTGCGATGCAAGATGGTCGATTTAGTGTTCGTGCGATGGAAACATATGAATATGCCAAATCTCACATAGGAAACGGAGAGTGACATGATGTGTCGCCATTCGTATTTGTTTGCTGATGTATGATTCTGGGGATGGAATCATCCTAAGGGGGGAGAGAATTGTAATGCCAGTGTTTCTAGGCTAGTCATTAATGATGATGTAATAGTCTAGGCCAACCTTTGTAACTCGTTTTGAAGCAATAAGAATGAATTATTTGAAATTATGTGTTTTAAAATTTTTATGATTTAAATAAGTGTTAGATAAACCCGATATCTATGAAGAAATCTGTAGAGGTCGAAACAACGATTCAGGAGATATAAAGAATACCGAAATCTGAGTTATAACGAAGAAGTTATGAGCTGCCGAAGTTTCACGACAGAGCCGGCATGACACTGTATGACGTAAAAAGTGAGTTTACGATAAAGTGGTTTTTAGCCTTAGCAATATAAATGAAAGTTGTATTACACGTTAAACTGAGAGCATGCATATAAAGAATGTCCAAATCTGACTACTTATGAGGAAGTTTTGAATTTTCTAAGATTTGGCATAGCAGTATGCAGCCCGAAACTCGAATTATAGATCGGGCGATTTTTAGCCGACACAACCTAAACGAGAATCGAAGATCTTGTTGATAGTAGTTTATCGGTAAAAAGATAGACAAAAACGGACGTCCGATGAAGAAATTATTAAATTTTAACAGACTTTTCCTGTCCCGGCCTGTTAAAAATATAACTTTAAAAATAATGTCAAAATTAGCTGATGGAGTCTAAACGGAAGTTGTAGAGCACGGTCGTACCTACACGTGCATATAAAGAGCATCGAAAATGGATCTCTTATGCCAAAGTTATGAATTTTGGAAGTTTAAAAAATAAAAATCGGGGGAGTACTCCCAACGTAGTTCTGTACATGGTCCTAAGTTGGCCATGTCGCCCACTATTTCGTCTAGTGCACACGTGCTCGTAGCTATGACGCATCCAATGTGATCCTTTCCTACACCGAGTGTACTTGATGTAGGCCCAGTGTAGTGGCTTGTAAGGTAGTACACCCCGCATACCAGGAAATTACGCCCCGCGTAATGCCAAGCTTCGGCCACTATAAATACAAAATGTGAGGCATCCCGATTTTGTTTACAAAATTTTCATCTTTCACCCTTTTTCTCTCTTCTAAACTAAAATAAATAATCCAAATCCTAGAATACCTTCCTAGCATCATAAGAAAGCCCCGGAGAGCCCGACGTCTCCAAGAAAAAGAGTTTTTCGAGTCGAAACTCTGCCCTCGTAAAGCCTAGTTTTTGCAGAAAAATCTCGGTTTTATCGAAAAAGATTGTTTTAAGGGACGAAGTGCTGTCCAATCACCGTCAATTCAGGTGAGTGTGTAGTCACTTTCATCTTATACATAGATATGAAGTATTCTCAATAAAATATGTGCTATGTGTGTGTGTGTGTGTGTGTGTGTGTATATATATATATATATATATATATATATATATATACTGTTTGTTTATTTGAGATGGGTGTTGAATGGATGTTTTATATAGGTTTTAGACTGTATATGTATTTTTTTATCTACAAATATGTTGGGTAAAACATGGGTAGATGAAATAGTTGATGTGTGATAAAATGATGAGAGGCCTTGATTGGGTTGTTGTTCCAGTCATCTAGCGGAGTATAGATGCTGACCACATACCTTTCTAGACAGTCCAGTAGAATGCTGGCAGACTCGCAACCTTTAGGTGTTTGTGAACGATGTGTTCACCAGTGTACTCCATCCCCATCATGGTTGCTTTACGAACATATATGTCTGAGAAATCCCCTTAACAGTAAAGTCAATCCCGCTGATGATCCTTAGGCTAGGTCCCTTGTGATAGGTGTTTAGGGACGTAAAGTGAGGATAATGAGAATTGTTAATCAGGGTTATTGTTGGTTGATGAAATTAATAAATTCATTGTTGCTTAAAGAAATTAATAAATTTATTATTTGTGGGTTGAAAACCCTATATGCTCACCAGGTCACAAAGCTTGACCCACTCAACTTTTTATATTACATGTAATGGAACCAGAGCATAGTTGGATGATGACGATATATTTTAGATTATAGGCCTGTAGATGTAAATAACTGTTTTAAGGCCTATATTGTACTGTTTATGCTTTTGGTCTGTATCGATGTGGACATTCTGAGTTTTGTAATAAAATGAAAAATACATTTCTTTACGAAATGCTTTGATAAAATTTTATCATATTCAGTTTTGGGGCAAATTCTACATTACTTTTATTTGAAAGATTACTATGATTTTATTATAAAAGCATAAACGAAATTGGTCTTTTCTTGCCCTGAAAATGGGGATGTCACAAAGATGACACAAAATCCAACTGAATATCAGAGGTAAAAATGTATGAAGATCTGAGGATCAGTTTCAAAAGATTTGAGATTCTGAGAATTGAAGGAACAGAGCTCGAAAGAAGATACGAGATTAACTCACATTACCATTTCAAATTTGAATTCAGGGATGAACTTCATAACATATGCTTATTGTTGACATATACTCCAAAAAGGGTTTCTCAAGTAATTTGATGTAACAATATCAGTCAAAACTTCAAGTGATTAGGAAGACTAAAACAAAATAAAACTAGAAGAAGAGGTTAGACAAAAAGATACATATAATGATCCTATATTTTCCGAAAGGAAGCAATTCCAAGGAGAGGAATTTAATTTTGGAATTTTTGTACTTTCTAATGATTCCATTACAGACTACAAGCATCATGGAAGAATTATGGATCAGACATCATCATTCCATTTTGTTCAGAAACCCATTAAATTTGGTCTCCTATAATGCCTTGGTAAAGACATTAACAATTTCATCATCATATGGAACAAAAATGAGCTTAATGTTTCCTTTTAAAACATGATCTTAAATAAAATGGTACCGAATGTCAATGTGCTTGGTCATAGAGTGCTGAATTGGATTGTGAGAACTCGCAATTGCACTTTGAGAGTCACAATAGATATAGATCTGTTGAAATCGATAACCATAGTCCAGAAGGTAAGATTTTATCCAACAAATTGGCAAAGTGCAGCTTGCATCAGCAATGACTTCTGTTTCGGCCGTTAAAAGAGCAGTATAGGTATGTTTCTAGGAGGACCAAATAACCAATCTGTTAGGTTTTGTATACTACAACATCCTATGGTGCACATACACCCTAAAAGGTTTGGATCTATGTTTTCTCTAAATATACATGCAATATTGTTTCCAAAGCTTTAAGCCTACAACTAGCATACAAATAATATAAACAACACAAAATACTAGTTATGAGTTTACCTCTTTCTGTAGCTTGTAGAACTTGTTGTATTTGGCCTTTAAGAACTTAGCACCAATAGTATGAATGCCTCAAATGGAATCACAACACACCTATGACAAAGGTGACTTTTGAGAGAGAATCTGGCACACCAAAATCAACTCCATGAACTCCAAGAACTAGTAGTCATGATTTTGGCTATAGAGTGACACATTTATATGTAGGGTTCCAAGGTTCATGGGTTATCCCTAATCCATACCCTTGGGTTTATGATCCATGGTTCGTGTGGCCCAACTATTTATGTATCTATACATAAAATTAGTCTAACATGGATCATAAGCCCAACACCGATAAATATAATTAGTCCCCATTGATTTAAATACTCTTTTTTATCATAAAATTAATTCCAAACTAATTCTTGATCAATACTAATTAAATCATATGATTTCATATTAATATATTAGAACTTATAATATATTAATAAATCATAAATAAACTCTTCTCAAAAGTCCATCATACTAAATTGTCCTGATGATATGCAACCCAAATTGACCATGCTACTCTCGGATCAAGTATATACCGATTATAGTTATGGGCTTAGAAACCTAATCCAACAGTCTCCACTTGGATAAGTCTAATAACTGTTATTGAAAGCACCACTCCAAAATCCTGACTAGCAATCGTAGTTCATAATAGCCACTGTCGAACTCTAATCTAGCCAATGATGCGTCCATTAGATAAGGGATCATATATTCCTCTATTATAGATATCATGTGGATTGAGACATGGATTATAGTCATTCTCTATGTTCATATGTTGTTTCCCGATTTTCGATTTAAGACGACTGACTAATTGAACAAATTAAATCAGTCCAGGCCCGACCGAGCACTTAGGGTTGTCATCACTAAATCATCGAGGGGCCCACAAATATCACTTTTATCCCTCCAAAGGTAAAAGGGATGGATAAACTTCGACTCATATACTTGATCTATTTACTCATCAAATCACACATAATGATGCGTTTTATAACACCAAGTTACTGGTGAATTTTCACATCATCAATGTGCAACGGACTCGTAAAGTGCAACTCATATCTCTTAGTTTCAAGAATATAAGATAGACAAAATTACATAAGTAGTCCTTGTGGTTGCCATAATTGACCAATTATGGTCCTTATGACAAATTTTGTGCATAGATGGTTCCTTTGGTTTCAAAATCTTACAAAGAAGGTCCTTTTGGCTAACGGTGTTAACTTTTTCAGTTAAATTCCTTGTGAAATGACATATTTGCCCTTCTTATCATAATGATCATTTATGTATTTTATTTTAGCCACATGGATCATTTATATAACTTCGTCTATTATTTATATTATTATTATTATTTAATTTATTTATTCTATGATTTAGATTTTTTTCGACATTTTGTTTAAATATATTCTTTAATTTTTTTTATATATTTTTTCGCTTACATGTTTTGATACTTTGTTTGTATAATTTTTCTAATATTTTTAACATTTTGTTTGAACACATTTATCAATATTTGTTTTGAATTTTTTTTTGAATAATTTCTTTTAATTTATTTTTTGACTTTTTGTTCGAATATTATTTATTTATTTATTTAATTTATATTTTGTTTGTTTGTATTTGTTAAAAATTTCTTGGTCACGGTAATCATAATTCTCAACTTAATTCACTTACAACCATATTTTCCTTTTTTTGTTCTTTTAATATAGATAGGGTTTTCTAATTATTATTTTATAATTCATATATAACTATATAACACTTATAAAGTTGTATAATTATTATTTTTGTAAATCTTTTCATAAATATTTTTTGTAAAAACAAATATATAAAAAATTATTAAATGTAAATATGATTAATATAATTTAGGTACACTTTAGGTTAACCTAAGACTGTCTCGTAGTCTTGACGAGAGCAACTATCTCATTTCACATTAGACTTAACTTTGATATTTTTGAGTTATTTAAATCTTTTAGACTTTTTTTGTTTTGCAGTTATACAAGTTTCAATTAACCTATGTATAACTTGACATCAGTTTTGGATTCTGTTTACTCGATATGTTCTGATTAGTCTATCTATATTAATCATATTCATATTTAATAAACTTTTTTTCATTTTCTTTTAAATGTTATAAAAAGCTTTACAAAAATAATAATTATACAACCTTATATGTGTTATATAGTTATACATTTAAATTAAAAAATAATAATTATATAATATTACCTATATTATATAACAAAAAGAAGGAAAATATGATTCGAAGTGAATTAAGTTACGAATTATGATTATAGTGACCATGAAATCTTTAACAAATACAAGCAAAAAAATTAATAAAAACATTAAAATTTTTTTTTGAAAAAAACGTCAAAAAAATTAGAAGAAATTATTCAAACAAAAAGTCAAAAGAAATATTAATAAATGTATTCAAACAAAACGTCAAAAGAAAAATTAGAAAAAATTATATGAACAAAATATCAAAAAATGTAAGCGGAAAAACATATTATAAAACATTAAGAATAAATTCAAACAAAACATCAAAAATAAATTTAGATCACAGAAATATAAATAAATTAAATGATAGACAGTTACATAAGTGGTCCTTATGGCAGGAAGGGTAAATGTGTCATTTCACAAGGGACTTAACTGAAAAAGTTAACACCGTTAGCTAAAAGGACTGTCTTTGCAAGATTTTGAAATCACAGGGACCATCTATGCACAAAATTTGTCATAAGGACCGGAGTTGGTCAATTGTGTCAACCACAAGGACCATTTATGTAATTTTGTCTATAAGATATGATCATCTCATGATCACTCCTGATAATATCCATGAAGTGATTCAAATGACCATGGATTTAATCCAATACTCGAATCTTATTCCAAGAGCACTCATGAACACTGCAACTAAGTCTAAAGTATCTAGAAAAACTACAGACTCATTCGTGAAAGTCTTGCCTCAATACCTACTTACAAAGTATGATTGATTGTTATTGGTTTGAATAACCTAGTTATTCGGGAAGTTAAAACAAACAATGTGAAACAAAAGAATAATACTAATCCTACATGGCCCCAAAACTTTGAGTGCCATATTAATTACTCATTATTCATTATATAATATTTTGAATAATCAACTTAATACTTGAATTAAAAAACAATATTCATGCCATGCTGCAAGCATACGTACTATGTTTGTGTATGTTCCCTACTTTTTTAAATAGATCAATTGATAATATTTCAATTATGCTCATTTCACAATCCCAAATCCTTACTATAAATGTAAGAATATCAAATTCTTGCAATTTACTGTAATTTGTTTACATTCTAAACTTATATCTAATGATCCTTTTGTAATTACTATGCACAAAAGTAAAAGAGACTTGGTAACAGACATTACAAAGTATTCCAATGGAGATCAATTCCATGGAAAAAAAGTCTCAAATGCAAAGTACATTCCTTTGAACATCCTTCTTGCATTAAGCTTTCTAATCTTACACAGATTTAAAGATTGACTTCCACTTAAGGAAAAATTTCCATATTCCCATTTTGAATAACACTTCTAAACAAGAGTTGCCTCTTTTCAAAATATGTCAATATGGCCATTTCCAAAATTTACATCATAGTTTCAAGTGTGTATGAGCAGCCAATCTTTGGTAAACCTCACATTATCCTCGACAATTGTTTAATCATTTTATTCATATCCAATTCTAGGTCCTTTTCCCTCTTATTGCCCTAGGCATTTGGAAGATTTAGAACGAATGAATATTACAACACATATAATCGGTCCTATATCTGAAGCATATGGGACACGATTCATGATGTCTCACATAAAGGAATCATACTTGACCAGTCTTTTGCTATAATATTTCTATTTCTATTTGTCATGTTCTCATAATTTGAATTATGAAAAGGGATGCCGTAATCATAATCGAATTTTTTCCATATACAGAATTTCCTTATATTGAACCATTCCAACATAACATTCATATATAATTGATTAAGTTTGATTAAAATCCCAATCTAAGCTTATAGAATTGAAATGAAGTATAAATTCCTCTCCCTTAATTATAGCAAAAAACTTTTCAAACCTTGCAACTTGGCGAATTGAAATCTTTGTTTTCTATATTTAATATTTCTAACTTGCAACACTTAGCATAATTGATTATGCTCCCACTAGCATAATAATTAATTTACTAGTATAACACTTATGCTCCCACTAGCTTTGACATGTACCCAGAAATGAGTTGGACTTCTAGAAATCAATACCTTATTGACTTTCTTACCAAAGTTCATATTTCTGATACGAGATTCTTTGATAAGACCTTATCAAAATCATACACCTTTCCTTAGATAACTCACATGTGTGTCTAAACAATTATGAAGAGGAATACTGTAATCATAGTTTTTAGACCTTATTGCTCTTCTCACAATTCGAATTATGAAGACGGATGCGTAATCATAATTGAATTTGAGAATGCAAATACCACAATTGCTATCTCTTTAAAATCTACTTAGTGAAAGCATTTCCACACAATCATTTTCATGAATTGGAGAGAAACCTTATGACACTTAGATTTTGTGGTGTGTATGTTCCTATCCATGGGAATTTGTCAAACCATAATCATAAGACAAGGTTAGTGACAAATCAAAACTCATATGGACTGAACTTGTTCAATCTCAATTTTTTGCCACCTGGAAGCACAAAGGCCTACCATGTCTTCCAAGTTGTTATGAAAACATTTGAGAACTCAAAGAGCTCACATGCATAGTTAACTTTAAACTGGAATGAACACAGAAATAAGAATATGTCAACACGATAGGTTACAAACCTCAAGTCGTGTACTAGTGATAAAGAATAAGCTTTATTCTTGATTATTTCTTGAGACCCTTTTCAAAAGCATAAAGACTCCCACTGACTCCATGCCATATGAGATTCTCCTATCAAGAACCATTCCTTGATAAACAAATATTTAAGAGTTAGTGCGGATTATTATCAAGAAAAACACTTCACAATATTGGTCTTAGTTGGTCTTTGTTTTGTCCAAAACATCACAACTTACCAATTTCAAATGTACAAGAGTAGAAAGTATTTTACTCTATATTTGACAAGTGTTATAAACTTTTTGTAAGATTATGTCACTCGAGTTACAATCTTGGAGTATGACTCTAAGACTTGGTTTGGAACGAAGTATGACTCATCTTCTTGATTTAACCATTCTACCAATTCATGATTCGTCTTCCGAGCCAAGCAAATGCACCAAGATGTCCTTAGAGAATCAATTGTATATGGCGTTCCATAATCTTAAAGATGATAAAAAAACATGATACTGAAGTACTCTCTCATCTTATCTGATTGGAGAAAGTTTTATATTTCTACCTAATTTGATTCTTCTCATTTGTCCTGCATACATTGAAACTTTTCCAATGTTTCAGAATTAAACTTAAACTTGTAAGCTTAGCCATATTTACTAAACTTTAGTAAATCATGACGGATAGTCTTATCGATCTTTTTGGTGGACTTGACCAGTGCACAACCAAGTGTACCCAATCCCATAGTCCTTTACTTGACTCACATATACATGTGACCAAGGAATTAGTCTTAATTTCCTAAAGATGAAAATTCTCATTCATCACACAATCTGAGTTATATGATTCCAAGTTTCTATCCAACTGAAACTTGGGTGATGAGAATCGTTCCTTATTTGGAAAATTCTTAAACCTACCACAAACGAATGAATCAAATTCATATTGCTAACATAGAAACATACATACATAAAATTTTCATAAATGTCATTGTAAGGAGATATAATAAAATAAAGAAAAAAATATTTATTTATAAAATGCAGAAAACTTTTCCTTACAATCCAATTACAAATGAAAAATATGTTATTACATATATCCTAGCAATCTATCAAAACTCCTAAGCAACAACTGAAAAATCTGATCTTTGAACCTTGCGATTGAAATCCATCTTCACGATCAGATTTAGCATGCTTTTACTTTAAGCTTCCCTCCTTTTGCATGATCCTACAAACATCAAAATGCAACCTTGTCACATAATGTATTAAGAATCATCAATTAGGAACTTAACAGAGTTGGATAGTGGACTTACCTGAAGCAGAGTAAAACTTTTTGATTCTACCTTCTCTCAGATCTTTCAGGCAGTCTGGGCAGCTTCGCAACCAATGCCCCTTCACTTAGGAATAGAAACATATAGACTCTTTGGGAATGGTACATAGGACTATCTCAGACAGCCTTTCTGTTAACCTTTTCGTCAACCGTGTTGACCATGGCCGATCCCTTTCCATTGGGAATAGAAATCTTTTCTGGACTTCCAATGTCTCTATTCTTAATGCCCATGGAAGTTTGAGAAGTAGATCGTCCAATCAAATTTGCTTTTCCAGTGTGCCAAATCATTGCTGATTCAGCTGCAACAAGTAAATAGGTAAGATCAATAAGAGTCATGTCGTGGTCTGTCACATACTTGTCCTTAATAAACTCACTATATGACTCAGGAAGTGATTGAAGAACGCAGTCAACGGCCAACTTCCTTAAGACTTTGACACCCAACTCTCCTAACTTGTCAATATGTGACTTCATCTCCAATATGTGATTGTACAAATGCTATCCATTTTTTTTGTTTTTGCTTGTCAAAAGGGCGTGAGTGACCTTGAACATTTTCAAGTCTTTTAACTTGTGGGTTAGGGAGAATAGTTGGAGGAGGTAGAGGAAGCAAAGTATGATTTCGAGTCCCATTAATGCATGACAAAGGGATTGATCTTTCACCTTGATCGCCATGTGGGATATCAACTTCATTAGGAAAGCTTCATCCAAAAGGATAATGAAGACAAAATACTACATGGCGATCAAAAGAAGATGCTACATTTACAAATTCCAAAACTTGAGGGAAAGTTTTGAACATTTCAAAAATTTTAGATTCCATAACTTATGAGTTTAATAAAGTTTTTATTAAAAAATTTTCAAGTTCCATAACTTGAGGACAAGTTATGGAAGACAGTAACACCATTAAAAAATGAGACTCTTCCCTTTTTCATAACCTATGAGTTTTATAGACTCTTTTAAAAGAAAAACTCTTCATTTTCCAAAACTTGAGGACAAGTTATGGAGTCCATAAAAACCATTAAGATCAAATATTCTTATGTACACAATAATAAAATAATTTTTTATGATCTAGGTTAAACTCACAAGTAGAGATAATTCACATCAACAATTTTCAAGAAATTAGCTAATCATATAAACTAATAAAAATCGTGAAACCTTGACAATATCTTGTTATTGGATGAGGATAATCCTTACGATAGCATCAAAATCAAAATTTATGAATTTTTTTTTGTGGTAATGATCCTAATCCAAAACAGTCCAAAAAACTCGAAAAACTGCGTTCTGGACTACCAACTCGTCGAGCTCATTACTGGACTCGAGGAGTCGAAGAAAAAACACATTCAACTCGGCGAGTCAACCAGTGGACTCAGTGAGTTCACTGGGTAGAAGGCAGGCTTTTCAAATTTTTTTTTTAGTTTGCAAACTTATAAAACATCAAGTATAACGGAAAGCAACCCATGACTCTGATACTACTATTGGGTTATTTATACTACAACATCCTATGGTGAACAACAACCTTAAAAGCCTTGGATCCAAGTTTTCTCTAAATATACACACAATATTGTTTCCAAAGCTTTAAGCCTACAACTAGCATACAAATGATATAAACAACACAAAATACTAGTTAGGACTTTACCTCTTTATGTAGCTTGTAGAACTTGTTGTATTTTACATGTAAGAACTTAGCACCAATGGTATGAATGCATCAAATGGAATCACAACACACCTAGGACAAAGGTGACTTTTGAGAGAAAATCATGCACACCAAAATCAACTCCATGAACTCAAAGAACTAGTAGTCTCGATTTTCGCTATTGAGTAACATATTTATACGTAGGATTCCAAGGGTCATGGGTTAACCCTAATCCATACCTATGGGCTTATGATCCATGGTTCATGTGGTCCAACTCTTTATGTATCCATAGATAAACTTAGTCCAACATGGATCATAAGACCAACACATATAAATATAACTAATTTACACAATTAGTGCCCATTGATTTAATTAGTCTCTTTTGATCACTAAATTAATTCAAAACTAATTCTTGATCAATACTAATTAAATCATATGATTTAATATTAATATATTAGAACTTATAATATATTAATAAATCATAAATAACCTCTTCTGAAAAGTCCATCCTAACAAATTGTCTTGATGATATGAAACCCAAATAGACCATGCTACTCTCGGGTCAAGTATATACCAATTATAGTTTGATTTAGAATAGGCTTGAAGAAGGAAACTTTCATTTTCTAGATACCAAATTCTGAGGTTCTTTGTTCCTTTGAGATATTGGAAAATTTGCTTAACTACTTGAAGATGAGACATCTTCAGATTAACCTGAAATCTAGCATACAGACATGTAGAGAACATAATCCCCGGGCGACTGGCAGTACGGTAGAGTGACGAACCAATCATTCCCATATACTTCTTCTAATAAACAACTTCACCTAATGGGTCTGAGAAGATCTTGTGTCCGAAACCTATTGGAACCTTTGCTGAAGCACATGTTTCCATTAAATACATTTTTAAAAGTTCGGAAATGTATTTATCTTGATAAATAAAGATTCCTCTGTTGGTCTTCTTGACTTGAAGTCCGTGGAAGAAACTTAATTCACAATTCATGCTCATTTGGAATCGACTAACCATTAAATTTGCAAAATCATCAACCATCGTTGAATTTGTAGATCCAAAGATGGTGCCTTCAACATATATTTGGACTAACATGAGATGATTTCTGTTCGATCTTCGAAATAGTGTAGGATCAAGAATTCTACTCTGAAAACCAAAACGATTTAGAAAATCAATGAGTGTCTTGTACGAGGCGAGTGGAGCTTTCCTAAGGCCATAAAAATCTTTTTGAAGTTTGTAATAGTAGGTTGGATATGAAAGATTTACAAATCCAGGGGGTTATTGAAGATACACTTCGGTATAAAGTTCACCATTGACAAAGGAACTTTTGACGTCCATTTGGTAAAATTTGAAGCCTTTGTGACCAACATAAGAGAGAAAGATTCATATGGATTCAAGACTAGCAAAAGGAGAAAACCTATCATTGCAGTCGAGTCCTTCGATCTGAGTAAATCCTTTGGCCACGAATCTTGCTTTGTTTCTGATTATAACTCCAACGTCGTCAAGTTTGTTTCGGTAGACCCATCTTGTACCAACAATATGGTGATATTGTGGTGGAGGGACAAGAGTCCACACATAATGTCTGTCAAATTCTTCTATCTCTTGTTGTATGTTTGTAATCCAATCAACATGTTCTAATGCTTCCTTGATGGATTTTGGTTCAACCGTTGATATAAATGTCGAGAAGTAACACTCATTTGGAATGTTGGTAGCATAGAGACTTTGAACACTAGTGTTTAGATTTCTAATGACTTGATTTGGAGGATGATATTTTGTCCAGATATGCAATCTCGGAAGTTCTTGTGTAGCGGATGATCCAATATCAACAATGGGGTTGTGTTGCTCCCCCAGAACAGTTTGAATTTGAGGAAGATGATCCCTTGAAATTCTGAACCGGATATGTCGACGCTGTCATTTTCATAAATTCAAAGAAGTAAGAGTCGTCTTCGTTGTTGTTCAAAATGGGATCAAATTCAACGAATTGATCTCTTGCATCTTGAAATCCATCAACATTTGATTCGACGGTTGGATGACAATTCTCCACCTCAACCTAAGAAAGTTGAAATGGATTGGAATCAAATGGAAGAAAGGTTGGGAATGGACTAGAGACATTTTGGGAAATTGGAGCATCAGTTAATGAGGACATTCTTGATCGAGATTCTGAGTCAAGAGAAATTTCAATTGGTTTGAACAAGCGTTCGAAGTCAACTTCATGGATAATTTGAAGATTCGGAGACCTAGTAGGTGGAGCATCTGTATCCATGATATG
This sequence comes from Lactuca saligna, assembly GCF_052625555.1. Classification (NCBI taxonomy): domain Eukaryota; kingdom Viridiplantae; phylum Streptophyta; class Magnoliopsida; order Asterales; family Asteraceae; genus Lactuca; species Lactuca saligna. The sequence goes on along the minus strand of NC_136420.1, from coordinate 305,177,841 downwards.
ATTTGTAACATGAGTAAGATCTGAATTCCGAATAAAATTATCATCAAAAGTGACATCAAAGCTTTCTTCAAGTACACGAGTTCTATGATTCAGTACTCTATAGGCATTATACTTGGCTGAGTATTCTGAGAATATGGCTTCATCTACTTTTGGTTGAAACTTCGTGAGGTGATCACAATTTTTTTTTGATAAAGCATCGACAACCAAAACGTTTAGGAACCAGATACTCAGCTTGCAACCATTCATGGCTTCATACAATGTTAATTTGAGAAGACGATTGATGATGCTTTGATTTTGGGTGAAGAAAGCAGTAGAGATAGCTTCGGCCTAGAGATAGAGATGAAGGTTTGCAAAGTTCAACATCGATCAAGCAGCTTCAACAAGAATTCAGTTTCTTCGTTCAACCACACAATTTAGATGAGGAGTATAGAGAGATGAGAGGTTGTGGTTGATGCCTTTGTCGGTGAGAGACTTTTCAAAGGTGGTATTTGTGAATTCAGAACCATTGTCACTTCGTGTTCTTCGAATAGGAAGTTTAACGAGAACTTTAACTCCCCTTGATGAAATTTATGAGTTCAGAGGCTGGTTCAGTTTTGTCCTTAGGAAGAAGACCCAAGTGAACCTTGTGTAGTCATCAAAAATCAAAAGAATATACTATTTGTGATGTAGACTTTCTACGGTGGATGGTCCACAAAGATTGATATGAAAATTTTCTAATGGTTCTGAAATGGACTTGTCAATGATGACATGATGAACTTTCTTTGATTTCTTCCCACATTCATACACAACACAGAGATGATAATTTTCAAATTTGAGGAGTGGCAGACCTCAAACCATTTCACTGGAAACTAGATCATTTAAGTATCGAAATTTGAGATGAGCAAGCCTCTGATGCTATAACCAACTTATGCCTGGAATGGATTTTGAAAGAAGAAAAAGTTAAGGCTTTATGATGATCATATTAATGTCTAAAGGATAGATGTTTTTTTAAGCAATTAGATTCGATGAGACTTTCTTTCTGGTATTCTGTCATAATGTAGCTATGCTTCTTGCAGAATTCTACTCTTCGGTTTGCTTTAGTGATTTGACCCACACTGATCAGATTATGATTGAGATCATCCAAATACGCCACATTACATAGAGAAATTATCGTTGGTCAAGATGCCTTAACATCAAATTTGTGAATTTGAATTATTACCATATGTTATTTAACCAGCATTAGCACCGAGGTTCAGTTCATGGAAAAAGTCTTTCTGTCCATTCATGTGCATGGAGCAAACACTATCAATATACTGTATTTTCTCTTGTTCTGAAGCAGAAAGTGCTTGCCAAATCAGTGAGATTTGGAGTTTTTAGGCTTCGAGTTAGATTTAGGGACTTTGGCATTGCCTTTCGACTTGCTTTGTGATATCTGAGCATTTAGCATTTTGGAAGGCGTTTTCTGAGACTCTTTTAGAAAGAAGCAAAATGCCAGGGTGTTTTCATTTATCCAAAAACCGTATTCAACCAGTGGTTGTTTGGATACTACTTTTCTCGAACGAACAATTTTTTGAGATGTAGTAATGATTGTGTTTACAAATGTTACAGTTGTGTTTTCAGACTTTTTCACTTTACATTCAAACTTTTGTTTAGAGTCTTTAAGTGTTTTCTGAACAATAGTTCTCCTAGAAACTTCTTCTTTGTTTGCTGGTTTCGAAGGCAAATTAGTTTTTGGAAATTGTTTTGGTTTAAAAATTGTGCCATCAGATTTAGAAATAAACACAGAAGAAGAAACTATCCCAGGAGAGTCAGTTTCACAGCATAAGTCTTGACAGTGGCCTTTTTCAAACAAACAATAACATATTTGTCCTGAACATATGAACTATCAAGATTATATGGCCTTTAAGGATCTTAACAAGAATAAAGGCATAGTGATTTGTAGTATCAAGATTAACTTTTTGAGATACTATCCTCTCAGGTTTATGAAGGAATCTAGAGGCTTACCTAGACCTGGTTTCTTTCTTAATGGCCTTTCTACTTTCAGTTTTTGGATGAACAATATCTTTCCTTTTCAGTTAGGATTTCTTATGTGAGTCACATGATGACTTGGAAGTTAGACTAGTGGATGGATTGTTGAAACTTGGCTTAATTAGCACTAAGGTCGATTTTGATATCACGTCAGAGTTAGAGATACAAGAGTCGGATTAGTTGTGACACAAAATCTCCTCGTCTACATCACTATTAAGTGTCACCCAAACAAAGTCGGATTTGTCAGAGTCATGTACATTTGTCTCGGGAATAACTTCCTCAGTGACATAATTGTTCAGTAGAACAGAGTTCAAAAACTGAACTCTAGTACAGCCGATGTCAAGAAAAGATTCCGAAGACCGATTCAGGTCGAGGGATATTAGAGGTGGAAAAGCCGTGGAATCATGACATGTAACATTGATAGGTTTGAACTTAGGAATCAAGGATTGAAACTTATCTGAAGCCTCATAAAGGGATGAAAAATGTGAGACAGGGGTATCCGAATAAGTATGGTTCATAGTATCTCCCATAAACTTAAGGTTTCGAAGTTCCTTCAAGGGATGAACAATAGGCTTCAGACCATGGGTAACGAAAATTATGTGTCCCGCCTTCATTTTACAAAAAGTGATTTCACATTTGGTTTTCAAAATGATACATTCATCCTTAGTCATTACAAGCTCTCTCTCTCTGTCTAGAGATTCTTTCTTATGCTTGCGGTCTTCAAAGCGTAATCTACTACACGTCAGTTCACTATCTAGCTTCTCACTAACTTCTATGGAAGAATCATAGGCTCTATGAATAACTTTCATATCTAGTTGAATCTAAGTTAGATATGGTTAAGAAGTAGATAAATCAAAATTATTATCAGTGATCATGGATTTGACTTGATGGATGACGCTTCTGCCAGGTGGATTGTTTTTTTCAATGTAGCAAAACTTTGGCTTAGCATTATCATCGTCTTCTTGTGAAACTGAAGACCAGTAGCCTTCATCACATTAGATCGAATGTCTTACCATAAGATACATGTTCCATCTAGATGTTTCTTCACACTCATCGGCAGAAGACCAGTACCTATCAACACTTCTCAACACCGTGGTAAAAGAAACACGTTTTCACTTTCAACAAGTTCTTGTGCTCGACGATCATAGTAGGAAGAATCTTTTACCTTCGATTTTTGAGAGGTTTTAGCCAAACAGTCTTTCAAAAAGTGGTTTTGGAGACCACATTTATGACAAACAATCTAAGGTTTGACTGATGTCGGAATTTCCCGAGATTCCAAGGAGTGATTTTGGATGTTGGGTCGGTACGTAGGTGGATTTTCTGAAAGTTTATGGAAAGGTTGAGGATTGTTTTTTTGAGGATCTTGAGATCCGTTTTTAAAAGGTTTCTCACTGGGATTCCAAGGATGTTTTCACTTCATATGTAACGCCCCGAAATTTTCAAAAAATTTAAACTTTTTAAAACGATCGTCTTACAAAAAAAAGTTTACAAAAATAGTAATCTCAAACATGATTTGAAAATCAGAGTTTCCTTAGATCCAATGTGCTGTAAAACCAAGGATGTGTATGGTCATGCCTTCGCCTTTCCACTTTGATCATCTGAAGAACTTGAAACCATAAACATAACCATAAGCACAAAGCTTAGTGAGTTTCCCCCAAAATACCACCACACAACAGATAACATATACCAACTAATAAACAACATGCATACAAAGTCTATAGTATGACTGAAGCGCCCTCACTGGGCCTATAGTCTATCTTGCCCACTCTCAGAACCTTCATCATTTTTGTTCTACCTTCCTGGGCCTTCAACTTGTTTGGACCGTTCTCCAGGCCTTCGATGTAACTGATATGCCCTAATGGGTCTGCAGTGTATCTGGTCCACTGTGGGTCTATTGGCCTTCAACACAAAGTAAGACCGCCTCAACCCAACCAAACACAATATGTCGACATATAAACAATCATGATCAAGTAGGAACATAATACACGCAACAACAATCATACAGATCACTACTGCCTACTAATCCTCTCACCACAAATAGTCCCACTACTAGCTAACCCCCATAGAATGCATAACTATAAGTAACAAGAGGTGAGATAGCCACCCGAAAAGATAGTGCTATAATAGAGCCATAGACAAATAAGGAACATTCAAGGGATCCTAGACCAACAATTCTCAGGCTATCCTATGTAACTGCCGACAGTCCCTTAGGGCACTCCATAGATGATAACCAGCAAGCACATATAACATATAGTGTTGGATAAGGTGTCTAAGTCCATAACTTATTTGGTATATACTTGACCCGACCGGCATGGTCCATTTGGGTTGCATCTCATCCAAACTATTATGGATAATTTTATGAGAGTTATACACATATGTTATTAATATATTATGAGTTATAATATATTAATATGAAGTTGCGTTATTTAATTAGTTTTAGTCTTAAATTAATTATGAATTAACTTAGAGATTAAAAGGAAGACTAATTAGATTATAGGCTATTTGTTTTATATAGTGTGGGCTAATACTCATTTGTTAATGGGCTAGGCTTATGTGGAAGTCCATGGATGATCCATGGAGCTTTTAACCCATGGATCCTTGGAAAGGAAAAGACATGGGTTATTAGGGTTTCACCCTAACCATGCACACTATATAAGCATGCTTATGGAGCATGAAATGGAGCCTAAGAGAAAACTAGTGAACTAGTGTGTGTGTGCATGTGTGTGGCCGATTTTATACAAGGGTGTATACTCTCTCAAACTTTTCCAAGAGTTTGTGGTGTTTGTGATTCCATTTGAGGCATTCACACTATTGGTTCTTGGCCATCAAACTCCTTAGAACCAAACTCACCAAAAGGTAGGTAATCTCTTCTAACTATTTTATGTTGAAATGTTCCCCATGTCATGTTAGATAGGTTATAAACCTTGGAAAATTATTATTTTGCATGTATTTAGACAAACATAGATCCAAGGTTTATTAGGGTTGCATGCACACTTAGGAAGTGTTAGATTGCTCAAAACCCAACAGTGGTATCAGAGCCTAGGCTTGCTTGTTTGATACTTGATGCAAAATAGTGATAAAAGTCGAAATCGTTGCTGTCTGCATGGTGGACTCACCGAGTCCATTGGGGGGACTCGACGAGTCCAAGGCAAACTTCAACCTACTCGACGAGTAAGTTCATGCACTCGACGAGTAGGATCGAAAGAGTGCAGTTTTTCGACTTTTGCTGCTGGAAATGGACTAGAAACATTACCCTAAACTGTTTTGGTGTTATAAAACTTATTTTAGTTGGTGTAATGGTTGTTCTAATCCATTTACAATAGCATATATCAAAATTCCATGATTTTATGTGTTCATATAATTCTTGAATTTTTGATGATCATGTTCATGTTCTTATGAATTTAGAAAATGATAGGAATTATTTGCTGAATTGTTTAGAATTAATTCTTGATCATTTATGTGTTTTAATAGAGTCCATAATTTATCCTCAAGTTATGGATTTCCAAAGGTCACTCTTATTTAACACACACTTAAAACAAATAAGTTACATGAAAATGAAGAGTCTTCATTTTTATGAATCTTTAATTCATAAGTTATGAAATGAAGAGTTTTGCAAAGTTACAAAACTTGCCTCAAGTTTTGGAATTTGTAAAGTTTCACACACTTTAATAAACTTTAATTCCAACCCTTAGAGTTTTAATAGTTAAAATTCAACCCTTATACTATTTATAACATTAATGGTTAATTATTATATATATGTATAAGACTAAGTCGTTTTACCGTTAGTAGGCCTCATTCACGAAGCCGGTCTATAAGGTGGGTATAAGCTTGTTGCCTATAAAATGACGACTTAATGGGTGTCCATTCTCACCCACCGCTTGCTTGATCGGTGGAGGGTCGTTAGCCGAACGGGTAGAACAATGACTTTAAATCCTCATTAAAAGTATAATGAATATTATAAAGTAACTAAACTCTTTTAATTCCCAATCTTAGTTATTTTAGGAAAAATGTGAACATGGTGCTAGTCCATGGAATTCACACTTTGTACCTTACCAAGTCGTTGGTGGAGTGTGTGTGGTTAACCGGCACACTAACTAGGACTAGTAAGGATCACGAAGGGTGACTTAATGTTTGTCATAGATCAATGGAGCGTGTGTAGTTAACCGGCACATTGATTAGGTGATAATATTAAGGGTACCAAGTGAATTAGCATGGTTATTCTCACCTTGTTTTGTGATCCTCGGCATCCCAGTCACAAAACTTGAAGGGCACAATCGAGATTGAAACATGCCATTGAAAAGTTCAATGAATCTCAAAAGAATCTAGGAATTTCAAATCCAATTAAACGTAATAAATCATTTCGTTTTCATGGTGGAAATTGATGAATCGTCATTCACCTACCTTTCAAATATATTATTACTTAGATTACGGCATCCCTCTTCTAAGTGTAATATATTGTGATTGGATCCTAGACTTAATATTACATTTGGGTGTCTTATTAAGGATCCTATATATATCTAATCTAAGCTTACTCTCTTTTCAGATGTCTTCCAACACTAATGCTTCAGGCTCTAACCCAACTGGTTCTTTCTCTCTCATGAATCTTTGTGGGAGGGTCATCTTTGATGGTTCCAACTTCATGGATTGGATTAGGAACATCAGGATGGTTACTTGTTATGAGGACAAAGAATATGTCCTCGATAAGGAGTTAAAAGAACTTGATGAGTCTACTGCTACTCCTGAGGAGATCGCTGAATTCAGGACTCATGAGAGAGATGCTACTAAGGTGGCATGTATCATGATGGCCACGATGACAGCCGAGCTCCAAAAGACATATGAAGATTTCTACCCTTTTGAAATGTACCAAGACCTGATGGAAAGGTACCATCAGAGTGCTCGTTAGGAGCGGTATGAAATAATCTCCTCCATAATAACTACCCGCATGAAGGACGGTGAATCCGTCATGGGCCACATGCAAAAGATGCAAAGGTATGTGGACCGTTTGCTGAAGCTGAATGTTAACATCCCCGAGGACTTGGCAATTGACATCATTTTGCACTCCTTGCCTTCTTGTTATGATCATTTTCGAATGACATATCATATGAACAAGGAGGAAGTTACCCTCAGCAAGCTTCAAGGACTCTTGAAGACCGCGGAATCCGATCTTAAGGGTAAAGCGGTTGTTACCTCTACTACTCCTACTCCAACATCTACCCCTGTTTTAGCTATTGGGCAAGGCAAAGGGAAGAAGAGGAAGCACCCTTAGAAGGGTACCAAGGGAAAGTCTCTTGAAGGCTCCTCATCAAAGACTAAGAACGGTTCTGTCACTCCTTCTGCCATTCCCAAGGATGCTGAATGCTTTTATTGCCATGAAAAGGCACACTGGAAGCGAAACTGCCCTAAGTACTTGCAGGATCTAAAGGATGGGAAAGTGAAACCCACCCATGCAGGTATTTACACTATATTGTCTAATTACTCAACATATTCTAACTCTTGGGTGCTTGATATAGGATGTGGTATTCACATATGTTCTGATTTGCAGGGCCTAAGAAGAAGTGAGGATGTGGAGCACGGAAAGATAAACTTAATCATGGGGAATAGGAAGGCTTCACCTGTTTCCAAGATTGGAGTTTATACTTTGTTGCTTAATAATGGGTTAAAATTAGATTTGAATAAATGCGTGTAATCGTCTGAAATGACGAGGAATATTATTTCTTTTCATGCTTTGTACAAACAAGGTTTTACCTTTTCGTTTGATAATGAATGTGGTGGTATTAATGCTTTCTTTAAAAATGTGTTTTATTTTAAAGCATTACCTTGTGATGGTGTGTATGAAACTGTGTCGATTGTAGACAACTTAGGAAATAATGTGTTGTATATTGATTCTTCTACTAGCCTAGATAAAGCATCATTGTGGCATTGTCGTCTTGGACATGTAAACAAGAAACGCATAGGCCAACTCCAAAAGAGTGGAGTCTTGGAATCATTTGACCTTAAATCAGATGATAATTGTGAATCTTGTCTACTTGGAAAGTTGACAAAATCACCCTTCACTAGAACCTGTGAGAGGGGTGAGGGTTTGTTGGACCTAATACATACTGATGTATGCGGGCCATTCAAAACCGCCACAAGGGATGCTAATCGGTATTATGTGACTTTTATTGATGATTTTAGTAGATATGGGTATGTCTACTTAATCAAATATAAGTCCGAAACCTTTGAAAGGTTTAAGGATTTCAAACAGGAAGTAGAAAATCAATTGGGCAGGAACATTAAGATGCTTCAATCCGATTGAGGTGGTGAGTATCTTAGTACCGAGTTCCTTGACTATCTTAAGGAGTGTGGGATTGTCTCACAATTGACTCCTCCCAGGACACCACAGCTGAATGGTGTAGCTGAGAGGCGTAATCGAACCTTGTTGGACATGGTTCGCTCTATGATGAGTCGATTTTCGTTACCAATCTCTTTTTGGGGGTATGCCTTAGAGACTGCCGCCCATATCCTTAATCTAGTCCCTACAAAGAAGGTTACCAAAACACCTCATGAGATGTGGACTGGGAAGGTTCCCAATTTAGACCACATCAAAATTTGGGGTTGCGAAGCTTTCGTGAGGCGTGAAACTCATGATAAGCTTGAACCCCAAAGTGAAAGGTGTATTTTCATCGGCTACCCACAGAAATCCTTCGGTTACCTCTTCTACAGACCCAGTGAGAATGTGGTTTTTGTAGCACGAAGAGGGATATTTCGCGAGAAAGAATTTATAAGCCAAGGAGACAGTAGGAGGCAGATTGATCTTGAATAAATTCAAGAATCAATTGGGGAAGGAACCTCAGACACTAGCAATCAACCTGAGGAGGAAACTCCTGTTGATCCAGCTGACAAGTCTGTACCTCCGAGGCGTTCTACACGGGTTAGGAACACACCTTCGTTTTATTATGGTTTTCATATTACTACGGAAGGTGATACGTTCATCAGTGATAGTACACTGGTAAATTTGGATGAACCTAGCAGTGTTAAGGAAGCCATGGCAGGCCCGGAGTTTGCTAAATGGAAGGAGGCTATGGACAACGAGATACAGTCCATGTATGACAATCAAGTTTGGAACTTGGTTGACAATGTACCAGGCCGTAAAATAGTCGGGTGCAAATGGATCTTCAAGAAGAAGACAGACGTGGAAGGAAAGGTGCATACTTATAAGGCTCGACTGGTTGCGAAGGGTTTTACTCAAACTCAAGGTATTGATTATGATGAAACCTTCTTGCCAGTAGCAAAGATTAAGTCTATTAGGGTTATGTTAGCCATTGCAGCATTTCATGCTTATGAAATATGGCAAATGGATGTCAAAACCGCTTTCCTTAATGGTAAGTTGGCTGAGGATGTGTACATGAATCAGCCAGAGGGTTTTGTAAGTGCAGAGTACCCTAATAGAGTATGCAAGCTTGAGAAATCCATTTATGGATTAAAACAAGCATCCCGTAGCTGGAATCTTTGTTTTGATGAGAAGGTAAAAGAGTTTGGCTTCTCGAGAAGCGAAGATGAGTCTTGCGTGTATGTCAGAGCTAGTGGGAGTATAGTTGTAACAGCCCGGAATTTCAGGTATTGTTTTAAAACTATTTTTGGGACATTTTAGGAAGGGACTCGGCGAGTTGGTGCCTGAATCGCCGAGTAGGACCACAGGCTTGGTCGCGGATGCGCGACTGGACTCGACGAGTCCAGACATGGACTCGGCGAGTCGATGCTGTTCAGCAGAAACCCTAGCCGTTTAGTTTGGAACGTATATAATGCCTCTTAGGCCGTCATTGTACGTTTTTTTGGCCGATTGTGAAGAACCTAAGCATCTGTGGACGACTAGAGGAGAAGGGAAGGCTATTGGGACCTTGAGGAGATTGTTAGGCAAGAAGAGGCAAGGTTTTGGTCAAAGGAAGATCAAGAGGATTGAGTTCTGAAGGTTGGGGACACAGAGAACACGTTTTTCAGGTAATACTCGGACCATTTCTGTTGTTTTGGTGGTGTACACGAATCTAGGGTTTATGAGACCCATTTGGGGATTAGATAGATTATTATGTTGTTACCCAATCGTTTATACCCCAGTAATAAGATGCTTAGAGGTCCAGAAAGTCCCTTGATTGCATGTCTCGGGACCATGCGTATTTCAGGAGGCAGAAGATCGACTGCATGGCATGGACTCGCCGAGTCCAATGATCAGACTCGGCGAGTAGCTTGAAGATTTACTGGGACTCGCCGAGTTGTTCTTCAGACTCGGCGAGTAGCTTGAGGATTCATTGGAACTCGTCGAGTTGTTCTTCAGACTCGGCGAGTGGAGTCGGGGTGGCCCCGCGATTCTTCCACGAGGATCTCGTCGAGTCAGGAGGGATACTCGACGAGTAGAAAGGGGAACAACAGGGAAGTTGGGGAGTACGTCTAGACTCGTCGAGTCGCCTTTGCACTCGACGAGTCCGGTCAAGTTGAGCGTTGACCAGAGTTGACCTGCATGTAATTTCGTAGGGTCAGTTGTCTTGTTTGATAAGATTATTAATAAGGGTATATGGTATTATAGGGAGACTGCAGATCGGCGGACCGAGTGCGAGTGGTTTCAAGAGTTTATAGTTTACATACTACGAGGTGAGTCTTCTCACTATACTGTACCCGGAAGGGTACCTATGTGTGACCGGAAGGTCGAATATGTTATGTGTTATATATATGCTATAATTGAAAAGGTAGTTGCTATGCATGCTATGTATGTTCTATGGGCCGGAAGGCAAAGTATTATGTCACAGAAAGGTCAGGTATGATATATGATATATGTGCTATATGTGTTTAAGTAATTGTACTATGTGTTGCATATGTTTATGGGCCGGAAGGCAATATGTTACGGGCCGGAAGGCAATATGTTATGGGCCGGAAGGCAATATGTTACAGGCCGGAAGGCAATATGTTATGGGCTGGAAGGCAAAATATTATGGGCCGGAAGGCGATTATTTCATGCGCCGGAAGGCGTTGTACTGTGGACCGTAAGGTTCGGGCCTGGAAAGGCGTATATGTGTAGTGGTATACTGGGGAACTCACTAAGCATTTATGCTTACTAGTTGTTATGTATGTGTTTCAGGTACTAGCGAGGACCGTGGGAAGGCGCCGACATGATGCATACACACTGCTGCTATTTGAGATCTTGGGGATTTTATATATGTATTTGATATGAAACATGAAATAAATATTATTGGTTGAATGAAACTACTTTATTTTAAATGAAAAATTTATTTGAAAATTTGCGTTGTTACAATTGGTATCAGAGCCTTGGTTTGAGGGATTCGGGTGTACCTTCGGGTGTAACTGAACTCAAACCGAGGATTTGAGGAAAAAATCTTTTTTTAAAAAATAATAAATACATAAACTTTTATAAATGTTAAAGTGGTAAACAAGAAAGAAGCAGTGTGTATGATCAGCCAGCGCCCGAACGGTAAAGATCCCCAGAATACCTTACAATGTTATGTTATGCACTGAATTATGAATTGTTATGCATGCTAGAAGACTAGGTATACATGATAGGACTAGAATGGCCTGTTTTGTGATGCCTTAGTCTAGGAAGATTGCTTATATGAGATATTCGGTAGCATGCAGGTAGGTAGTGCATATTAGAAGTAGAGTACTCACTATTCGGGATTCGGGTAGGAAGATTTGGGACGAATGCTGATACGGTGTGGTCGGTAGTATTGGGCCCGTACTACCGAAGACACCGGGTCGGTGGGTGACCCAAGTAAGAATCCCTGGATGTCGGAGACTGAGTAGGGTTGCGTTATCGAGTGCAACAGTACTTGATGGAGTCTCTGATAATCTTATGTTATATTTCAGAGACATTATGGTTACGACACGCCACGGAGCGAGTTCGAGCAGTATGAGTGACGAGGAGATTCGTCAGATGATTCAGGAAGAGGTAGCTGCGGCGGTTCGGGCTGAGATCCCGGAGATGTTTGGGTCCATTAAGACCACCCTGATGGAGGAGTTTGAGGAGCGGTACGCCACACTGACTGAAGCTGAAGTCGCTGCCGCTACCGCAGCTGTGGCCGCTGCTAGGCCGCAAGGGGGTGATTCGTTGCTATTCCGGGAATTCAGCAACACGAAACCCCCTGAGTTCGATGGGACGCAGGATCCGATTGCGGCGATGAGGTGGATCGCCGACATTGAGGGGTGCTTCTATACTTGCTCATGCCCGGAGCACCTGAGGGTACGGTTCGCCTTGAACCAGCTCCGTCTGGGAGCGAAGGATTGGTGGAAGTTCGTGACGGCGAACTTCACTCTGGCGGAGATTACAGCGGTGACGTGGGAGAGGTTTATTGAGATGTTCAGGGACGAGTATGTTCCCCCAGTGGAGAGGGAACGATTGATTCAGGAATTCTTGACCCTTAAGCAGGGTACTGATTCCGTTGCAGTGGTCACACGGAAGTTTCATGAGAGGGCGATGTTCTGCCCTGAGCTGGTATCTACAGAGCAGTGACGGATGAGTCAGTATTTGGGCGTTCTGAGGAGGGATATCTGGGAGTTTGTGTCAAACTCCACCTATCGTACTTTCACTGAGCTTCAGGCGAACGCCAGGAAGCGCGAGATCGAGTTGGAGACTCAGGCGAGGGAGGAGGCCGAGTCTCGGCAGGTGGATCGGCGACTGGCTCAGTCTCAGCCGGCAGCCAAGCGTATCAAGTCCGCTGATTCGAGGATGGGAGGTCCGAAGGGCCGCACTTGCGCGAAGTGCGGCAAGGGTCATGAGGGAGCGTGTCGAGCTGGTGGTTGCTACAAGTGTGGCAAGGAGGGACACATAGCCAGGGATTGCCCTAAGGGGTTTATGGTTTGCTTTCACTGCAACCAGACAGGCCATCGGAAGGCCGAGTGCCCGCAGCTTCGTCAGGGATCTACACCTACTACTAGGACTACTGAGACCCAACCGGCGAAGGTCGAGGCCCCGAGGGCTCGCGGGAGAGCCTTTCAGTTGACTGCGGAGGAGGTCCGCGCTGCGCCCGATGTTGTGGCAGGTATGCTATCATTCACGTATTTACTTTAAAGTCGAAATTTTATGCTTATGTTGATGTATGTGTAGGAACTTCTCTTGTGAACTCTATGCCTGCTCTAGTGTTATTTGATTCTGGTGCGAGTAGATCCTTTGTATCGTTAGCTTTTAGTCAGCATATCGGCATTAGTCGTGAGCCGTTAAGTCGGCCTCTAAGCGTTTCTATTGCGGCCGAGAGGGTGGTTTGTGCCACGGAGGTTCTTCGGGGATGCGTGCTAGAGATTTTCGGGGTTGCGTTTCCGATTGACCTAATTCCTATTGCGATGGGGGATGTCTGTGTCATCGTGGGCATGGACTGGTTGAGCCGATTTAGCGCCGTCATCGATTGCGAGCATCAGCTGGTGACTATACGAGACCCTAGTGGGGGAGTTCTTACGGTATACGGCGAGGGTACCCGTTCGGGATCAGCTTTTTGTTCGGCCGCTAGGGTGAGGCAATGCCTACAGCAGGGATGTAAAGGTTTTGTGGCGTATGTGATGGATACGCGGGAGACTCCCGAGAGACCGAGGACAATGGAGGAGGTTCCAGTGGTGTGCGAGTTTCCAGATGTTTTTCCCGAGGATTTGCCGGGAGTACCTCCTGCGAGGCAAGTAGAGTTTGGTATCGATCTGGTTCCGGGGGCTGCGCCTATTGCGAAGGTGCCTTATCGTCTTGCACCTCCGGAGATGCAAGAGCTGTCCTCGCAACTCCAGGAGTTGCTGGGGAAGGGATTTATTCGGCCGAGTAGCTCGCCGTGGGGAGCACCGATTCTGTTCATCAAGAAGAAGGATGGTTCACACCGGATGTGTATTGATTACCGGGAGATGAACAAGGTGACGGTCAAGAACCGCTATCCATTACCGAGGATCGATGATCTATTCGATCAGTTGCAAGGGGCATCTTGGTTTTCCAAGATCGATTTGAGATCAGGGTACCATCAGGTAAAAGTGCGGGATGAGGACGTCCAGAAGACAGCGTTTAGGACGCGATATGGGCATTACGAGTTCGTGGTGATGCCTTTCGGGCTCACCAATGCCCCGATAGTGTTCATGGACCTCATGAACAGGGTATGTAGGCCGATGCTGGATCGGTCTGTGATCGTATTTATCGACGACATCCTAGTATATTCGCGAACTAGAGAGCAGCATGAGGGACATTTGAGGGAGGTCCTTGAGGTACTGAGGTCGGAGAAGCTATATGCAAAATTCTCCCAATGTGACTTCTGGTTGCGGGAGGTCCAATTTCTTGGACATGTTGTTAATCAGGCAGGGATATTGGTCGATCCGGCCAAGGTGGAAGCAGTGATGAGTTGGGAGGCACCGAAGTCACCTTCCGAGATCAGGAGTTTCCTTGGGTTGGCGGGGTACTATCGGAGGTTTATTAGGGACTTCTCCAAGATCGCGGTACCGCTCACCAGGTTGACCCGGAAGGGTGTTACATTCTCATGGGGACCCGAGCAGCAGGCTTCCTTCGAGACACTTCGTCAGAGACTATGCGAAGCCCCGGTATTAGCTCTCCCGGAAGGGATGGATGATTTTGTCGTATATTGCGACGCGTCGATTTCGGGACTGGGTGCAGTGTTGATGCAGAGGGGCCATGTGATAGCTTATGCATCGAGGCAGCTAAAGCCTCACGAGGCGAGGTATCCCACGCATGACTTAGAGTTGGGGGCAGTAGTGTTCGCTCTCAAAATTTGGCGTCACTACCTGTACGGGGTTCGTTGTACTATATACACGGACCATAAGAGTTTGAAGTATTTGATGGATCAACCCAACCTAAATATGCGTCAGAGGAGATGGTTGGACGTGGTTAAGGATTATGACTGTGAGATCCTATACCACCCAGGCAAGGCTAATGTGGTAGCCGATGCATTGAGTCGTAGGGCGGATAGCACTCCATTGCGAGACGTATGTCTGAGACTGACGGTGATGACTCCAGTATTAGATGCTATTCGGGGGGCACAGGCCGAGGTTGTGAGATCCGAAATACAGAAGAAAGAGCAGGTCGCTGGGTTAGTTTCGGAGTTCGTTAAGGATGGACGAGGACTTCTGACGTTGCAGGGTCGGATTTGGGTACCATTCGTGGGCGGTACGCGTGCTACTTTGATGGAGGAGGCTCATAGATCGAAATTCTCGATCCATCCCGGTGCTACGAAGATGTATTTGGACTTGAGAAAGGAATATTGGTGGCCTTGCATGAAGAGAGACGTCGCTTGGTTCGTTGAGAGGTGTTTGACCTGCCGTAGGGTTAAGGCCGAGCACCAGAGACCGCATGGTAAGTTGCAGCCCTTGGAGATTCCTGAGTGGAAGTAGGAACAGATTACGATGGATTTCATCACCAAATTGCCGAGAACTGCCAAAGGAGTCGATGCAATTTGGGTGATTGTGGATAGGTTGACGAAGAGTGCACACTTCCTTGCCATTAGCGAGAGTTCATCAGCGGAGAAGTTGGCGGAGTTATACGTGAGAGAGATAGTATCTCGGCATGGAGTGCCGATCTCGATTGTTTCAGACCGTGATGTACACTTCACTTCCAGGTTCTGGAAGAAATTCCATGAGGAGCTGGGTACTAAACTGCATTTTAGTACCGCATACCATCCCCAGACAGACGGTCAGAGCGAGCGGACGATTCAGACATTGGAAGACATGCTTAGAGCGTGTGTGTTAGACTTCGGGGGTAGCTGGGATGCGCATTTGCCTTTGGCTGAGTTTTCCCACAACAACAGCCATCATTCGAGCATTGGTATGCCACCTTTTGAGTTGTTGTATGGTAGGAGGTGTCGGACTCCCATTTGCTGGGGAGAGGTGGGACAGAGAGTGATGGGCAGTACAGAGATCGTACTTCAGACGACCGAGCAGATTCAGTAGGTTAGGCAGAGGTTATTGACCGCCCAGAGCCGACAGAAGAGTTATGCGGATAGACGCCGGTCCGAGCTAGAATTCCGGGTTGGCGACTTCGTTCTCCTGAAGGTTTCTCCCTGGAAGGGAGTGATCCGGTTCAGAAAGAGGGGCAAATTAGGGACTCGGCGAGTTGGTTCCTGACTCGCCGAGTAGGACCACAGGCTTGGTCGCGGATGCGCGACTGGACTCGACGAGTCCAGACATGGACTCGGCGAGTCGACGCTGTTCAGCAGAAACCCTATCCGTTTAGTTTGGAACGTATATAATGCCTCTTAGGCCGTCATTGTACGTTTTTTTGGCCGATTGTGAAGAACCTAAGCATCTGTGGACGACTAGAGGAGAAGGGAAGGCTATTAGGACCTTGAGGAGATTGTTAGGCAAGAAGAGGCAAGGTTTTGGTCAAAGGAAGATCAAGAGGATTGAGTTCTGAAGGTTGGGGACACAGAGAACACGTTTTTCAGGTAATACTCGGACCATTTCTATTGTTTTGGTGGTGTACACGAATCTAGGGTTTATGAGACCCATTTGGGGATTAGATAGATTATTATGTTGTTACCCAATCGTTTATACCCCAGTAATAGGATGCTTAGAGGTCCAGAAAGTCCCATGATTGCATGTCTCGGGACCATGCGTATTTCAGGAGGCAGAAGATCGACTGCATGGCATGGACTCGCCGAGTCCAATGATCAGACTCGGCGAGTAGCTTGAAGATTTACTGGGACTCGCCGAGTTGTTCTTCAGACTCGGCGAGTAGCTTGAGGATTCATTGGAACTCGTCGAGTTGTTCTTCAGACTCGGCGAGTGGAGTCGGGGTGGCCCCGCGATTCTTCCACGAGGATCTCGTCGAGTCAGGAGGGATACTCGACGAGTAGAAAGGGGAACAACAGGGAAGTTGGGGAGTACGTCTAGACTCGTCGAGTCGCCTTTGCACTCGACGAGTCCGGTCAAGTTGAGCGTTGACCAGAGTTGACCTGCATGTAATTTCGTAGGGTCAGTTGTCTTGTTTGATAAGATTATTAATAAGGGTATATGGTATTATAGGGAGACTGCAGATCGGCGGACTGAGTGCGAGTGGTTTCAAGAGTTTATAGTTTACATACTACGAGGTGAGTCTTCTCACTATACTGTACCCGGAAGGGTACCTATGTGTGACCGGAAGGTCGAATATGTTATGTGTTATATATATGCTATAATTGAAAAGGTAGTTGCTATGCATGCTATGTATGTTCTATGGGCCGGAAGGCAAAGTATTATGTGACAGAAAGGTCAGGTATGATATATGATATATGTGCTATATGTGTTTAAGTAATTGTACTATGTGTTGCATATGTTTATGGGCCGGAAGGAAATATGTTACGGGCCGGAAGGCAATATGTTACGGGCCGGAAGGCAATATGTTACAGGCCGGAAGGCAATATGTTATGGGCCGGAAGGCAAAATATTATGGGCCGGAAGGCAATTATTTCATGGGCCGGAAGGTGTTGTACTGTGGACCGTAAGGTTCGGGCCTGGAAAGGCGTATATGTGTAGTGGTATACTGGGGAATTCACTAAGCATTTATGCTTACTAGTTGTTATGTATGTGTTTCAGGTACTAGCGAGGACCGTGGGAAGGCGCCGGCATGATGCATACACACTGCTGCTATTTGAGATCTTGGGGATTTTATATATGTATTTGATATGAAACATGAAATAAATATTATTGGTTGAATGAAACTACTTTATTTTAAATGAAAAATTTATTTGAAAAATTGCGTTGTTACAATAGTTAGCTTCTTGGTACTGTATGTGGATGACATACTACTCATAGGAAATGACATCCCAACCCTGCAGGAGGTTAAGTCCTGGCTTGGGAAGTGCTTTGCTATGAAGGACCTAGGGGAGGCTACCTATATCCTAGGGATAAGGATATTAAGAGAAAGGAGTAGAAGACTAACTGGACTTAGTCAGAGTATCTACTTGGATAAGGTGTTGAAAAGGTTCAACATGGAGAATTCCAAGAAAGGAGATTTACCGATCCAAAGCAATACCAAACTGAGTAAGACTCAGAATCCGAGTACAGAGGCAGAGATAGCTAAGATGAGCCAATTATCGTATGCTCCCGTAGTTGGCTCGATCATGTATGCTATGACTTGTACCCGTCCTGATGTGGCATTTGCTTTGAGCATGGTCAGCAGGTATCAGGGGAACCCTGGCAAGGCTCATTGGACCGCGGTAAAGAACATTCTCAAGTACCTGCGGAGGACTAAGGATTGGGTCCTTACCCTTGGTGGCAATGATGACTTGAGAGTATTAGGGTATAGTGATGCTGGTTTTCAGACTCATAGGGATAATTTCCGCTCTCAGTCAGGCTGGATCTTTACCTTAAATGGAGGGGCAATTTCTTGGAAGCGATATGGCTAAAGAACTTCATCGAAGACCTTGGAGTTGTACCAGCTATTAAGGAACCTATAGAGATTTTCTGTGACAATAATGGTGTGGTTACCTTAGCCAAGGAACCAAGAGATCATGGCAGATCCCGACACATTGACAGAAAATATCACTTCATAAGACACAAGATTGAAGAAGGACTCCTTGTGACAAGGAGGATATCGTCGGATGAGAATCCTGCAGATCCCCTTACGAAGGGACTGACGAGGGTTAAGCATTTTCAGCATGCAAGACGCATCGGGCTGAGGGACGATATTAGTTTTACAGATTAGATAGTTTTCTTGAAACTTGTAAAATGTAATCGACGTTTGATGATGAATAAAATTTGTGATTTATTTATGAGTAAAGTGTTACTATCATTGTCAATTATTTACTATTGTTTCAGTTTTGCATGTTTTGACTTCCAGAATAATTAATTTATTCGAACCTTCACAATCGATCATACGTCGGAAGTAGGTATGAATCAAGATTGTCATGAATTGGGTTTGTAGATGCCTTAAAGGTGTTTAGACATGGCAATGGTTGCTGCAACATTCATGAGTACTCATAAGTTATGAGTATTGGTATAAACCCACGCTCACTTGTATCACTTCATGGAATTTATCTCGAATGATCGTGAGACGATAACATCATATAAATCTTTAAACCTAGAGATATGAGTTGTTACCTATGAGTTGGTTGTGCATTGATTGCACGTAAACACATCAGTAACTTGATGTTATAAAACGTGCCTTTGTGTACAATTCAATAAGTAGTAGAACAAGCATATCAGTCGAAGTTTATCTGTTCCTTCTAGAAATAGAAGCGATATCTGGGCCCCTCGATGATTTTGTGTTGACCCATGTACCAGGCCTGGTCAGAACTAAACCGATGTGTTCAGTGAAGTTCTTCGTCAAACAAATCGAAAAATTGAGAAACAACTGCTAGACAATAAGCAAGACTTAGTTCCATGTGTTTGTCCGGCTGATATCATGAGAACAGAGGATTATGTGATCACTTATCTAAAATGGCGCTTCATAGTTCAACAGAGTCTTCATAGTTCGAGGGAGTTTTCAAGAGCTACGATTGCTCGTTGGTTCCTGAAGTTATAGGCAAATACAGTTATTAGACTTATCCAAGTGGGAGTCTGTTGGATAAGGTGTCTAAGTCCATAACTTATTTGGTATATACTTGACCCGACCGACATGGTCCATTTGGGTTGCATCTCATCCAAACTATTATGGATAATTTTATGAGAGTTATACACATATATTATTAATATATTATGAGTTATAATATATTAATATGAAGTTACGTTATTTAATTAGTTTTAGTCTTAAATTAATTATGAATTAACTTAGAGATTAAAAGGAAGACTAATTAGATTATGGGCTATTTGTTTTATATAGTGTGGGCTAATACTCATTTGTTAATGGGCTAGGCTTATGTGGAAGTCCATGGATGATCCATGGAGCTTTTAACCCATGGATCCTTGAAAAGGAAAAGACATGGGTTATTAGGGTTTCACCCTAACCATGCACACTATATAAGCATGCTTATGGAGCATGAAATGGAGCCTAAGAGAAAACTAGTGAACTAGTGTGTGTGTGCATGTGTGTGGCCGATTTTATACAAGGGTGTATACTCTCTCAAAGTTTTCCAAGAGTTTGTGGTGTTTGTGATTCCATTTGAGGCATTCACACTATTGGTGCTTGGCCCTCAAACTCCTTAGAACCAAACTCACCAAAAGGTATGTAATCTCTTCTAACTCTTTTATGTTGAAATGTTCCCCATGTCATGTTAGATAGGTTATAAACCTTGGAAAATTATTATTTTGCATGTATTTAGACAAACATAGATCCAAGGTTTATTAGGGTTGCATGCACACTTAGGAAGTGTTAGATTGCTCAAAACCCAGCATATAGTTCTACAAGTTATTACCAAAAAGCAACAAGATCCATACCAGGAGACATATCTAACTGATTACTAAAACATATCAACATACCCAATACCAGAACACAGATCTAACAGATCACTACATCATAACAACAAACTAAATATCACAATGCAAGAAATGCATAACCGTATATACTTAGAGGTGAGATAGTCACCCAGACAGGTGATCTTACTCTAAAGCCACAAACAAACAAGGCACATGTAAGAAAGCTTAGATCAAGAGTCCCCAATTTATCCTGCATGACTATATACAGTCCCTAGAGTATCCCTTTACTAGTAGATAATCAATACTAGTGGGTCGGTATTGGTGCCTTCGACCCATAGGTACAGTTAGGCGAAACTCACCACAATGTGCGTGCATAAACATTGTTTCAATGAAGGACTCTACCATCTTCAACTGACTTCCAATAACGTAGACGAAGATACTTGACTCAATACACGATCACTGGTCATCGTCACATGCAACAGTGACCACTTCACATGAAATGACGATTAGGGTTTCACATGAAATGACTACTAGGGGTAAGTAAGAACACTTAGCCCATTAAGGACTTAATCACTTAAGGGTATTGTCGATTAACTTTTGACTTAGTCGTTTTCGGTTGAAATAATAATCTAGTCAACAGCCAAAATACGTGCCCGATTATTTCCCCAAATAAAGTTTCTCGATTCTAGAGTTTCTACATCAGATGATAACTAGGGTTATTGTTCCTCACTATACCCATTAAGGACTTAATACATTAAGTCCAATATATCACCATGCTAATTGTGGAGAATTATTAAGTTATTATTTTCGGTTTAATTAATAGTTTTAACGCGGTTCCCAACCAACTCCAAAATTAGGCTTTTCTTGATGTTAGGGTTTTCTAAACCCTAATTAGGGTTTCCAACTCCTAAAGTTGAATGATTATCTAATAAAATAAATATATAATTAATAAATTTGGCACCACCCACTGCCACCTCGGGCAGTGGTGGTCGGCGGCGGACCATGGCGGCAGGAGGTGGCAGCCACCTGCACACGATGATAGTTTGAGTAATAGTTCCAACAATCCCACACACATACAATTTAGTACAACACACACCCATACACTAGCACCAAAAGAATAAAAAGGACCAACACAACCACTAAAAACAGTGGCCGACGACGGCAGGAGGTGGCAGCCACAATCTCACGGTGGTGGTGGTGGTTTTTCTTTAGTTTCCAATCAAGAAACACCCACAAATAACATCTAGTGGAAATAAACATACCCACACAATACATTAAACACATCCACCTCAAATGGTGGCTAGTGGTGGCAGAGAGATAGCACACGACAACAACTACCATGGTTGGCTATCATGGTGGTTCTAAATGTTTTTCGGCCAACCCAAAAAGCACACACACACACCACACGAAATTGAAGCAGCAACATACACATACTAATAGTGAAACAAAAACACGATAGCCCTTCAGGGTGGGAAACGATGACCGAAATAATGGAAGGAGGATCGTCGAGCGGCGACGACAATAAACTAGCTGTTTTTCGTCGGTTCCACGCACAAAAGAAAGGGAAGGAGTCGTAGAAAACCATGGCCTCTCCAATGAAATGAGTGCACCAATAACATCCCGTAACATCCAGCTCCAATTCCCCAGCTTCTCTCCTCACCGGAAGTGACAACAACGACAACAACAAGGTGGTGGTTGCTCGGTTAAATAGCAACATGCCACCACGAAGGCGACGGTGGTGCGACAATCCTCGATTTATTCTTCTCACCAACTCCATAATCACGATGTCGACTTCAAATCTCGTTCTTGTCGGACACAAACTTCCCGACTTCAGTGGTTCATTATTGTATCAAGGAGTTGGCGGTCGAGCTAGGCAGTGATGATGGAGGCTGGAGCATAAGGAGGCGATAACAAACATAATAAGGTTAGGGTTTGAGTGGGTAAGGTTTTAAATGATGGAACAAGTGGGAAGGGAGCTATATTCAAATCCCGTGTTCTAAAAGAAAACCTGATACATTATTACAAGTTTGGTCCCTGACTCTACAAAATTAGTTTAGATGAGGTCCAATATTTACACTACAACCCCTGCTCTACAATATTCTTTTTGTTTGAAGTCTTCATGTTACACTTTCGATCCTCTAAACCAAAAAATATAACTCCTAACACTCCAAGGTGTACACACTGCTAATCAATATGACTTAGGGCTAAAATGAAATATAATATAAAATATATCTCGAGGCTTTAGGATACATTATTTATTTTATTTTATTTTATTTTATTTTATTTTTAAAACAAAATGTTACAATTCTCCCCCACTTAAATTTGATTTCATCCTCGAAATCAGCTCTCGCTTCTACTACAAGATGCACTCCTTCACTGCAACCAAAATGGACAACATCCACGAAATCATTTTGTCTCCAAGCTTCTTGGTTAAGCGTCGACACTCCAATTCAGCACCAAAATGGCATCACCACAATGTAAACTAACTGATCTCATAATAAATTGAACCAAACTCTTTCTTTGCTCCGATAAATCACCTGAGCTATCCAGTATCATCACTCATACTCATCCCTAATTAGACGATAAAAACAAGCAGACCTCATACTAGGATCCTAACACCATAGGATATAGGCACAAGCACACCCTAAATATGCTATCACAACTAAGACAAATACGAGTCGAAAGGAAAAATCCAACAGCTAGTGTTGATCTTTTCATGAAACCCAAAGGTTAGAAGTTGTGAAGAAATATGGGACTTAGAAAATTTTGATTTAAACCGAATCTTGGCACAATGTCTTCCCACTACGAGGTTCCACTCTCCCCCACTTGAAATATGATATAATCTGAGAGCTTCAAAGTCCTTCAATACTCAGACTAACTCAAACTCTATTACCTGATCCCAACCACTAATATCCACATGCATAGGAGAATCTAGAGTCACGCGACATTCACAACTACCAATACGCATACAATCGAGGCCAAAGATAATAAATTCCATACATAATAAGAGATCTATTGAAACAAAGCTAAATAAGATAATTCCATTTAGCTGATCATCCAAAATTACAACTGAACATTGAAAATTAAACATAAATACAGATAATTACCAATAATACCATAACAGCTAACTAGAATAACTGCCAACTCAAAACTCGGTCCTCGGGACCCCGAGTGGTTTCCTGATGACCATCAGGTAACTTACAAGCTAAGGGTGTAGGATCTAGCACCTCATTGAGAAAAGAATAATGAGATTTAATGTGGCCTTCCAGACCGCAATGAAAACCAAGTCGTAAACTACGCCCACGGTCTCTTCCAAAATGACCCTCGTCACTACACCGATGACATGCAATAGATCAACGCCTCCCTCGAACGGATCATGAACTCTAGCCGGTGGACTTGAACCACTTTACCATAGGCTGGTACTGATCCAGAGCCTAGCACTGCTCCTAGCCTAGGTCTCTGTCACAGTCTCTCATCTCCTCGCGACATTTTAAAGCTCAGCGAGAGAACCATAACGTTGGATGGATATAAACTATCGAATATCCGTATTGAGCATGCACGAATACCGAGTCATCTGAGCCTTGTTTGAAGCAATGAAATCATAACTGAACAAAGCCCTCTCATTGAATATCTTGGTGATCTCCATCACCGACTCAGTTATCTATGTCAGATCTAGGTACTCATGGGCCAATGTCTCCCTCTCAACTGGAGGAACATACCTTGCACATAACATTTCCGAGAACTGTTCCCAAGTTATCATGGCTCTCTACTCAAGAGTATAAAAACTAGTCACCAGTCTCCATTAATCCCTTAATCCTAACCTGAGAATGTTTTGGGCGCAATTGAATTTCTTGTCATCCGGACAAGAACTCGTCAAGAAACAACCCTCTACATTAGACAGCCATCTCATCATCATAATTGGGTCCAAGACCCCATCAAACTCTAGAGGCTTCGCAAAAATAAAGTCCCGATACTGTAAATTTCTCTCTCCTCGGGCCCTAATAGTAGCAACAGTTGTGGTTGCTGCAGCAACAACAACCTCAGAAACTGTAGCATATCGGTCATCAAAGTACTCCATCATAATGGCCTTGACAGATTCAATGTGCTCCAATATCTACCCCCGAACAAAGGAAACAACCTTCTCACGAATGATCTCCCTAACAAGGTCCTCGGTCAATGCTAGCTCATCCTAACCATCAACTTTTGATCCTGATCCAGATCTAGCCTAAAATCGTCTCATACTCGCCATAATGAAAACAAACCAGTGAGATATCCGACAAAACACACATAACACCAGGGGAACTAATTCCCAACAACTCCCTAGGGTTTGTGACTTCCCTGATACACGTACGGGTCCCGTGCTCTCAGTATTACGGGCCCATACTACCTTCCACACCTACCCGTAGTTGTCTCAGAGGATTATCTGGATAACCCTAACAATACACTGCACTCAAGTATACTCATGCACTCTATCCTAACTTCCTAGAGGAAAGCTACCCATGTGACGCCTGACCGCATGACCCCACATAACTCATTATACCATCACTACCACACGACCCTCCATTAGTTCCAAATAACTATTCCATGAACACTATCACATACTACACAACTAAAAAAATCTTAGGTTAAAGGATTCAATCCTAAAACTATTAGACTCAAACAAGGGCTATGCAGCAGGACCAAATCCCCCACCCTAAGACCATTTAACCCATGTAGTATGTGACTTAACACATTCACTCAATAGTTAGTTCACACTCGAAAGAGTCATACCACAATAAATAAGGTATTCTACTAAGGATAAGGCATCAAATATTAGGCAATTCTATCATACGATTCCCGAGGATCCCTATCTTATCACTATCATGTTGTTCTAAAATAACATAATATAATCTCAAATGATTGTATGGTAATTTGGGGTCTAGTTACTGGCTCTGGTTGATCGTACACATCTCATCCTCTTTGATTACTCTGAAAACCATTTCAAAATTGTTTTAAAATTATTTTTCCATAGTTTGAGACTGGATTCACACTAGTGTTCCTCCAATTCACTCAAACCAAGGCTCTAATACCAACATGTAACGCCCCAAAATTTTCAACAAATTAAAAAATTTTAAAACGATCATTTTACAAATAAATTTTTTACACAATCAGTGTTCTAAAACATTATTTGTAAATCGTAGTTTCCAAGATCTAATTTTTTGTAACACCAAGGATATGTAAGGTCATGCCTTCGCCTTGCCACTTTGATCATCTGAAGAACCTAAAACCATAAAAAAACTGTAAGCACAAAGCTTAGTGAGGTACCCATAAATTACCACCACACAAAAAATATGATATACCAACAAACAAACAACATGCATATAGAGTCTACAGTATGACTGAACCGTCCTTATCGGGCCTGCTGTCTATCTGGCCCAGTCTCAAAACCTTTAGCATGTTTGGTCCGCCCTTCGGGGCTTTAGCCTTCCTGGATCGTTCTCTGGGCATTCAGCCTAACTGATATGCCCTAATGGGTCTGCAGTCAATCCGGTCCGCGCTACGTCTGTTGGCCTTCAGCATAAAGCAGGACCGCCTCAACCCAACCAAGCACAATATGTCGACATATAAACAGTCATGATCAAGTATGCACATAATAAAGACAACAACAATCATAGAGCTCACTACTACCTACTGATATGGGCATATTTAGTTATAAAATTCATGCATTATCTTAATACTTTATGTTGTTTTTGTCTCATTTAATGAACCAAAGGTCCTTAATTAGCTTAAATATTTCATTTTCAGCAACAAAGACATGCTCGGATGGAAAAGGAAGCGGAACTAGCTATTGGAAGCTTGGATCTTGGATTTTGAAGAAAGAAGGATGTTGGTGGACAGCTTGACCCCTCGTCAGTGTTTTGAAGAGATTCAAAATGTTCTGAAAAGTAGACACAATTTCGGACGACTTTCGTGTTTTGAGAAAATGCTGATTCGAAACATACTCGGCGAGTAGGGTCGATAACTCACCGAGTTGGTCAGAAGTTTCGCGATTCTGGACGCGCTGACTTGCCGTACACGGGTTTTAAGTGACGGACTCGCTAAGTAGGTCCCTGGACTCGCCGAGTAGCCTCTGTTTTGTGAAAATCTATATAAAGGGACTTTCAGATCAATATCAGAGGATGGAGATGAACCCTCGGAGGCCAATTGTCGACTAAAGGTGTTGTTGGAGCGTGGGAAGCAAGGGAATCAACCCTACATTCAATTTTAAGGAGAATCAAGTCAAAATCAAGTTTAATCTTACCTAATCTCTTGTTTGAACTATGTTTTTACCAATTGATTTCGTTTTTGTGCTTGTTTCCATTGTAATCATGAGCTAAAAACTCATTACTTCTGTTTAGGTAGATGAATTTGTGAACATGGATTGATTATTTGATTAGGATTAATTTTAATTGGTGATTATGTTTTATTAAGCTTGTTAAAGAACCTTATGTGTTAACAATAACTATTCTTCTGTTAATAAATCAGTAATTAAGTTGTATGAACATCTCTTAGTTGCTAATTTCATATGATTTACGTGACCACATAGTTGTATGTCTAGGAATAACGAATGTGAAACTTGAATTAACTTGAAGATAGGTAAGTTAATGTGTGAGCTTGTGTGATACACCATCAACAAGAGGTTAATTGAATAAACAATTTGATTAGCTAATTACAAGTCTTTCTAAACCTGAATCAACAAACTAGGAAATTCATTAATTTAGACAACTGACCATTGCTTGAATTAATCTGTTTTCTAAGGATTAGCTATAGTGAATGTGAATCTAATCACTTTAGTCGGTAACTAATGAATAATTAATTCGATATATTTACCATAAAATCACCCATAGGAACAAATGATTCGAACCTAAACAGAAGTCCTCTTTATTATTGAATTTAGTTGATTTTTTTTGCTTAGCTCTTAGTTTGTTAGTTTAAGTTTTAGTTAATTGTTTAAGTTTCTAGTCCTGCAAAACTAGAGAAAACCCCCTTTCTATTACTTGTTTTATTTAGATAATATTAGCATCTATTTTAATTGTTTACCGTTCCCTGTGTTCGATACCCTACTTACCTGAACTAAACTGCTAATCGATAGGTACACTGCCTTTCGTGTGTTTGTCTTTGCATTTAAGTTAGTAGGATTAAAACTAGTTTGTTTCACACACATCAAGTTTTTTGGCGCCGTTGCCGGGGAACGGTTCTAAATAGTTAATTTTATTTGCTAATTGTTATTTTATTTATTTATTTGTTAATTAATTTTTTTTATTTAGTTTATTTTTTTTATATTTATTTATTATGTTTTTTCCAAATCTCGATGCTTTTGATGCTTTTCTTGAGGAAGTAGTACAGGAAATTGAGCAAGGAGATGAGGAGTATGACTTAGATGAAGATTTGAAGAAATTTGGAAGATGGTTAGATAACATCTTGCCCAACACAGAAGGGACATCTGAGTTACAAGATGAAGAATTTAATCCAGAAAGAGATTTGGAGGAGCTGGAAAGGTTGCTAGCAGAGGGGTCAGATGAAGAACAAGAAAAACCTGAGTTGCAGGAACCAAGTTGTGGTTTGACCATTACCACGATGTGGCCCCCTGTTCTTCTGGTTTATGTTTCGAAGCATGGGGTGACGACTCCAACTTTGGAGAAAGTTCTGAGGCACGATCCATTTTTGATTAGTATCCAACCGGTTTCAACCCTTGTCAAGATTCTTGGGTTTTATGAATTCAAGCTCGTTTGGCCAATTTTTGAAGCAAAGGGCCAAATTTCAAAAATTGGTCCAAAGAAAATATTTAATGCAACGGATGGATGGGCATCGAATTTATTAGAAGTTTATTAGGTTGGGAGTCCAGCTAAAGACTCGCACAAAAAGAAGCTCTTGCGGGAGGCAACCCGTCATTAGAGTTTGCTTTTCTTTTTCTTTCTAAACTTCTAGTATTTAGGGATAATTTAGGATTTTTATTTTGATTTATTTTTATTACTTGGTATTTGTTTTTGATCTTTTCAGTTTGAGTGTAAGGATGCATGTGAGGGTCTAGAGTCAAGGCTGATGAAGTGAGAAATCGAGTCTAGGCGAGAGAGGAAACGGAGTTTTGAGTCAAGCTATGAGTCCAATTGATAGAAGGGTTATATAGTGTTTTTTTACCTAAAGAAAAATGAGGGAAATTATTAGGTTATATAACCCCCATACATCAGAAACGGACTTGGGCAGAATAATTTTTTTTTCACACAGCGGTCTACTCGCCGAGTGCATCTTATGGACTCGCAGAGTCCATGTGAAAATTCACGACTCTTCTGCCATTTACGCTTCAACTCGGCGAGTCTACATACTTACTCGACGAGTCTCTTATTCTTCTTACTTTTGAGCTGAAGATTTGATGACATTTGATATGGGCATTGGTTCTATTCTTTAAAGATCATTTTCCAAGCATTTCCAAGAGTTTTTCCCTTATGTTGGAGCTTTTATAAAGACTGTACCACACGAGATTTTCACACTCAAGATATGGATGAGCTGTTCTCATGTCTAAAGTCAATTCAAGATGGAGCTGAAGAGAATAGATATCAACCTCGCCACTACTATCCCAAGGGAGTTTGTTCCAATTCTCTCCTTATTTTTATTGTTCTTTATCATGCATGGTATGCAATAGGGACATTGCATAAATTAAGTGTGGGGTAGGGGGTTGGTTGGTTACACTAGTTAAATTTTGAAATTTATGCATTAAAATTGCTAGGTCTACTTTAGAAATTTTTGGTAAAGCAGTTAGGGATCATGCTAGTATTATATTTGATGATTGCATGAAAACCCAAATGTTTAGTTGAGCCTATATACGTTCTAGTGCATTTGTGGCTTCCTTATTCCAGTGAAATCATGGGACAAAAACACGACCTCGCTTAGTTTGAAGGATGCAATATGTTTAGCATCGTGTAGCAGAAATGTATCCAGGAAAATTATTATCGCTAACCAATAAAGGTTGAAGTTGAGCGCCCTTGCTTAAGCATGTAGGTTTTGAGTGAAAAAAAAGTAAGGTACATGTAAAAAAAACAAAAGAGAGAATTACAAGAAAAGTTGTAGGAATTTTGGAGAAGTTAAAGTAAAGACCAAAAGATCAAAGTTCTGAATTCAAAAAGCTGAAGATACCAAAAATCAAACAACAAGGTGGTGAATTCAAAGAACTTAAAGATCAAATGACAAAGAAGTGAAGAATTCCAAAGAGCTCCAATGTGGTATCATAAATTGTAATTGTCTAGATTATGTATGCTTGGGTTGCTCAACCAAAAATACCTTGAGGTTAAGAGGTTTTCTGAGCATGGATTCGGAGGGATGCATAAAATGAGCATTGTTCGGAAAAAGTGGGCGAATGTTTATGAGGATTGTGAGTATTTGGAGTATGGGGGGTTATTAGGAAAATTTTAGACACAAATGCATGCGTTGTGGTCTTGGCATAATGGCTGGGTTTGATTGGGATTGTCTTATGTAATATTAGTGTACTAAAATTCAGTTTTGCTTGGGGGCAAGCAAAAGTCAAGTGTGGGGTATTTTGATATGGGCATATTTAGTTATAAAATTCATGCATTATCTTAATACTTTATGTTGTTTTTGTCTCATTTAATGAACCAAAGGTCCTTAATTAGCTTAAATATTTCATTTTCAGCAACAAAGACATGCTCGGATGGAAAAGGAAGCGGAACTAGCTATTGGAAGCTTGGATCTTGGATTTTGAAGAAAGAAGGATATTGCTGGACAGCTTGACCCCTCGTCAGTGTTTTGGCCATATCTCATGAACCGTAACTCCGATTGAAGAGATTCAAAATGTTCTGAAAAGTAGACACAATTTCGGATGACTTTTGTGTTTTGAGAAAATGCTGATTCGAAACATACTCGGAGAGTAGGGTCGATTACTCACCGAGTTGGTCAGAAGTTTCGCGATTCTGGACGCGCTGACTTGCCGTACACGGGTTTTAAGTGACGGACTCGCCGAGTAGGTCCCTGGACTCGCCGAGTAGCCTCTGTTTTGTGAAAATCTATATAAAGGGACTTTCAGATCGATATCAGAGAATGGAGATGAACCCTTGGAGGCCAATTGTCGACTAAAGGTGTTGTTGGAGCGTGGGAAGCAAGGGAATCAACCCTACATTCAATTTTAAGGAGAATCAAGTCAAAATCAAGTTTACTCTTACCTAATCTCTTGTTTGAACTATGTTTTTACCAATTGATTTCGTTTTTGTGCTTGTTTTCATTGTAATCATGAGCTAAAAACTCATAACTTCTGTTTAGGTAGATGAATTTGTGAACATGGATTGATTATTTGATTAGGATTAATTTTAATTGGTGATTATGTTTTATTAAGCTTGTTAAAGAACCTTATGTGTTAACAATAACTATTCTTCTGTTAATAAATCAGTAATTAAGTTGTATGAACATCTCTTAGTTGCTAATTTCATATGATTTACGTGACCACATAGTTGTATGTCTAGGAATAACGAATGTGAAACTTGAATTAAC
This sequence comes from Lactuca saligna, assembly GCF_052625555.1. NCBI lineage: Eukaryota > Viridiplantae > Streptophyta > Magnoliopsida > Asterales > Asteraceae > Lactuca > Lactuca saligna. The sequence goes on along the minus strand of NC_136420.1, from coordinate 305,147,034 downwards.
TTGAACATAGGTAAGTTAATGTGTGAGCTTGTGTGATACACCATCAACAAGAGGTTAATTGAATAAACAATTTGATTAGCTAATTACAAGTCTTTCTAAACCCAAATCAACAAACTAGGAAATTCATTAATTTAGACAACTGGCCATTGCTTGAATTAATCTGTTTTCTAAGGATTAGCTATAGTGAATGTGAATCTAATCACTTTAGTCGGTAACCAATGAATAATTTATTCGATATATTTACCATAAGATCATCCATAGGAACAAATGATTCGAACCTAAACAGAAGTCCTCTTTATTATTGAATTTAGTTGATTTTTATTTGCTTAGCTCTTAGTTTGTTAGTTTAAGTTTTAGTTAATTGTTTAAGTTTCTGGTCTTGCAAAACTAGAGAAAACCCCCTTTCTATTACTTGTTTTATTTAGATAATATTAGCATCTATTTTAATTGTTTACCGTTCCCTGTGTTCGATACCCTACTTACCTGAACTAAACTGCTAATCGATAGGTACACTGCCTTTCGTGTGTTTGTTTTTGCGTTTAAGTTAGTAGGATTAAAACTAGTTTGTTTCACACACATCACCTACTAATCCTCTCACTACATACAGTCCCGCTAACAGCTAAGCCGCATAAAATGCATAACCATAAGTAACCTGAGGTGAGACAGCCACCCGAATAGATAGCCCTACTCTAGAGCCACAACTAAACAATGAACATACAAGAGAGCCTAGACGAAGAGTTCTCAGGCTACCCTACATAACCACTGACAGTCCCTAAGGGCAATCCATAGATGATAACTAGTAAGCACAAATATGATACATTTATGTAGGTTATTAGCACAAAGAAACAAACTCCGTACAAGGAGACAGATCTAACGGATCACTATAACATATCAGCATACTCAATACTAAAACAAAAATCTAGCAAATCAGTACTGCATAATAGCATACTAAATATCAACAATCCAAGGAATGCATAACCATATATATATATATATATATATATATATATATATATATATATATATATATATATATATATATATATATATATATATATATGCAGAGGTGAGATAGTCAACCGGACAAGTGATCCTACTCTAAAACCACAACCAGACAAGGAACATGTAAGAGAGCTTAGATTAAGAGTCCTTAATCTCTCCTACATTACTATATACAGTCCCTAGAGCATCCATTTGCTAGCAGATAATCAATACTAGTGGGCCGACATTGGTGCCTTCGACCCACGGGTAGAGTGAGGTGAAACTCACCTCATTGTGCTTGCGAAAACCAATGTAGGAATGAAGGACTCTACCAGCTTTAACTCACTTCCACTCACCTACAGGAAGATACTTGAGTTAATAGTCAATCACAAGTTATAGTCACACGTATTAGTGACCAATTCACATGAAATGATGATTAGGGTTTCACATGAAATGACGATTAAGGGTATGTAAGAACACTTAACCCATTATGACCTTAATCACTTAAGGGTATGATTGATTAATTTTTGACTTAGTCGTTTTCGGTTTAAATAATAATCCAGTCAACAACCCAAATGCGTGCCCGATTATTGCCCAAAATAGGGCTACTCGATCCCACGGTTTCTACATAAAATGATAAATATGGTTAGTGTTCCTCACCAAACCCATTAATGACTTAATCCTTTAAGTCCAATATATCATCAAGTTAATTGTGGGGTATTATTAAGTTATTATTTTAGGTTTAATTAATAGTTTTAACGCGGGTCACGACTAACTACAAAATTAGGATTTTCTTGATATTAGGTTTTTCTAAACCCTAATTAGGGTTTCCAACTCCTAAAGCTGAATGATTATCTTATTAAATAAATATATAATTAATAAATTAGGCACCACCCACTGCCACCTCAGGCAGTGGTGGTCGGCAGCGGTCCATGGCGGAAGCCACCCGTACACGATAGAAGTTTAAATAATAGTTCCAACAATCCCACACACATATAATTTATTGCAACACACACCAACACACTAGCACCAATTGAATAAAAAGGGCCAACATAACCACCAAAAATGGTGACTAGCGGCAGCAAGAGGTGGCGGCCACCACCTCACGGTGGTGGTGGATTTTCTTTAGTCTCTTGTCATGCAACACCTACAAATAATATCCAACAAAAATAAACATGCACACACACTACATCACACATAACCACCTCACATGGTGGCTGGTGGTGGCAGAATGGTAGCACATGAAGACAACCACCATGGTTGGCTACCATGGTGGTTCTGAATGTTTTCTGGTGAATCCAAAAAGAATACACACCACACGAACTATAAGCAGCAACAGATACTTACTCACATGATAAACGAACACAACAACCCTTCGGAGTGGCAAATGATGACCGAAACAACAAAAGGAGGGTCATCGAGCGGTGACGATAGTGGACTAGCTGGTTCACATCGGTTACACACACGAAAGTAACAGAATGAGTTGCAGAAAACCATGCCCCCTATAATGAAATGAATGCAACAATAACATACCGTAATGTCCAACTCTGATTCCTCGACTTCTCTTCATTTCAGAAGTGACAGCAACGACAACATCAAGGTGGTGAATAGTCGGTTTCGTTGTAGCCGGCCACCACGAAGGGGATGGTGGTGCGACAACACTTTATTTAATTTTCCGACCCACTCCACAATCATGGTGTCGACTTCAACTCTCTTTGTCGTCGGTGATGACCTTCCCGAATTCGGTGGTTCATTATGCTATTAAGGAGGTGGTTGTTGAGTTGGGCGTCGGTGATGAAGGCTAGAGCATTAGGTGGTGGCTACCAACATATTAGGGTTCGGGTTTAAGTGGGTAAGGTTTTAAATGAGGGAACAATAGGGAAGGGAGTCGGGTTAAAGTATTGTGTTCTAAATGAAAAACCTGAAACATTATTACAAGTTTTGCCCCTGACTCCACAAATTAGTTCAAATGAGGTCCAATATTTACACTAAAGCCCCTGCTCTGCAATATTCTTTTCGTTTCACGTCCGCATGTTACAATTTCGATCCTCTAAACCAAAAAATATAACTTATAACACCCTAAGGTGTACACCCTACTAATTAATACGGCTTAGGGTTATAATAATGGAAAATATAAAATATATATCGAGGCTTTAGGGCTTATTGATTTATTTATTTATTTACTTATTTTATCTTAGTTATTTTATTTTATTTCTTTTATTTTTAAAAGAAATGTTACATCATAGACATTAGTGCAAATTCTTGTTGGAAACGAAGTTCAGACTAAACTGAATCGAGATCAATATTTTCTTCAAATGAATGGTTTGGAACGGGTGGAGTAGGCGGGGTAGGAAGTGTTGGTTAAGTAAATGAAACAAGTGGGATAGTTCTAAAAGGATCTAGCAAAGATGGGATCGGAATCAGTAGGTTAAAAAAACTCACTAAGGCGATAGGACCTCTAGACAGTTCTCTTAATGTTTGAGGAATGTTAGATTCATGGACTTGTAGTTCATCAAATAACTGATAGAGCTTCAGTTTCTTTAGAGATTCATTACTTTAAAGACATGAATTAACTTTTCTGCTATCCTTTTTCCGAGATTGTTGATGAAATTCAGGTTGTACTCAAGTGGAATTCACACTATTCCATGTACAATCATGTTGCTGATAATGATCTTGTACCGATTTGATGCTGAGGCTACAGATTCACTGGGAGTTGTAGTAAAAGTATCAAACTTATTGAAAACAAATGTTAAACGCTTATCCTTCATGTTCTCAAAACCTCTGAACAAGTATTGATGTGTACCCCATATCTCTTTGGTAGATTTGCACAAGTTAATAGGCTCAAAAAGAGAAAGAGGAACACCAAACACCATTTCTGAGAATGCAACTTCATCTGCATGAAGATTTTCAATGTGTATTGCAGTTAGAGGTGTTGGAGGTTGTTCTTCTTGACCCATGAGAATAGTAGCAACATCTCTGACCATCTGTCTTATGGGAACATGAGGACCTTCTTTGATAGACCTCCATATCTCTTCCCCCTTTTCCTTACCAAATAAAAATCTCTCCGTTCTTACTTTCCAATGATCATAATCTTCAACAACTAGCAATGGGGCATGTGTTAGACAACCCACACTATTTCCTATTTGCATTGGTTACATTTTTTGGGTTAGATTAGAAGAAACCATTGAAGTTAAAGGCCATGGAAGTAACTTCAATTCAGAACCACATCATGAAATGCACTTGACTTTGGTTTTGGCTTGGCTTGGATTGCTAGAGGTTTGATTTCATGTATCAACAGATAGCAAATCCGATATCCTTGAATGTCAAAGGCCATGGAAGCTCTCGAGTTCATGCAATTTTGATATGCTCAACATCATCAAAAAAGGTCCTATTTCCACTATGCATCAATCATCCAATGATGGTTCATTTGGTAGTTAGCTGAAAGTGAAATTTGTGCCTGGCTATAACTTGGAAGAGAAAATTACGCTAAATCTTGATGTAAAGGCGAGAATTTTTATTGGAAACTCGGTGCCTTATTATGTCTATCATTTGGTTCAAAACTATTCAACTGCTCAAGCGACGATGATTACACCATTTTCTGCTTTTGAAAAAGAAAGCTCCTCAGATGTTGAAGGTAAGTGTCTCTTGGCCCAGATCGTTAGATCTTATGCTGAAACTTCAATTGACGGTGATCGTTAAGACAAAATGGGACACTACATCAGGGAATGAGGTAAAAAATCTTGTTAATTACAATTTTCTTGACAACATTGAAAAGGATGACATGATTGATCACATTTTTTTCTATTTATTGGTATCAAATAAAGAAATATCTTCTCTCAATTTTGAGTTAAAGAAACTAAAAGAAAAAAAAAATCTCTTTTTGGGAAATCTCATTCTCCATTACAAAAGAAAATAGATGTATCTTGCTGACTAATAATTCTCTTCACACTGAAAAAGAAACTGTTGTTGATCAAGATAGATGCATTCAACTTATTTTGAAAACATGGGCCTCTTCTTGCTTTAATGTCACAAGAATTAATGCTCAGTTTCTAGATCAGCATGAGAAAATTCTAGAAGAGGATATAAAAGTTTTGTTTCTTTCACCAAATTTCTCGAGACTAAACAAACCTTCTAAAAAGTTGATTGTATAAAATAAGATTTTAAGAATAGATTTGTGAGCTCTTATTTTATAAATCAACCATTGATTGATACTCACTGCTCCACTGTTTCTAACGGTATCACCAAATGTGTTTCTCAATTAATTACTCTTGATCCTTCTCATCAACCTTCTCACCGTGACTATGTTTTTCCCTCAACAAAGATTTTTCTAAAATTTCCTATATGCAATAGTGAAGTTCATTCGATAAATGAAATTCGTATCATTTTCCTTAGTGCTCTGTTAGTAATTGTAAACCTGAAGATCAAACAAAGTTCTCTATTTGTGATGACTCCTCAATGATTCATGAAACTCATGACATGGTATTAATTGAGCACTCCAGCGATGGATTCCTTTGCTCAAGAACTAAAACAAGCACTCGTAAATCAAATTGTAAAATTCCTTTCGATTTAGTAGTTGAAAAGAAATAAAAATCTATTATCAAAGAAAAGAATCCTAGAATCAAAGTCTGTTATCGATGTGGCGATGCTTCTCACAAAGTTATTGATTGCAATTTCGGAAAGAACTCCATTCACATTGACAACATTAGGACTCATAATAATAAGTGGATAAAAAAGGGAAACTCGTTGAACTGTCTCCCTGATAATTTTTATAATTATTTTCTTGAGTGACCCATTGCAAAATGAGTCAGTGATGTGTGTTTTTTTTAATGTTTCAAGGCTTATTGTATATTTTAGTTTCAGGGTAAAGAACATATTTCGTATTTAGATAGCGGCTTCTCAAGAAGTTCTATTATGTTCAAGACTGTCACTTATGTGAAGGGTCTTCAACATAATTTAATCTCAATCAACCAACTGTGTCACAATGGCTATGAAGTTCTCTTAAACAATAGGAAGGAAAGGTTGTTAATCAAAATAATTTCACTGTTCGGACTATAAACCAACATAATGAAATTTATATTTTGGATAGGTTTTCTGCTAACAAATTTCTTTGTTGCTGCTTTTTCTCTCATACCCAGTCACATTTAAATTGGTTGTCGCACAAGAGGCTATCGCATTTGTATTTCAAGAACATATCGAAGATCTCAGGGGATCAGCTTGTAAGTGGAATTCCTAAGATGTAGTTTTTCAAGTATAAGTTGTGCTCAAAATGTGAAAAGAGAAGAAAATGAAGTCTTCCTTCACATGGATCTTTTCGGACCAGTTTCCATTAAGTCAAGAGCAAGGTAGAAATATACTCTTGTCGTTGTGGATGAATTTTCAAGGTTTATGTGGGTAGTATTTTTTAGGAATGAAGTGACATGCTGCTGATGAAATAATCGCTCTCATTAAGTAGTGGGAAATTTTCTTTGATCACAAAGTAAGGAAATTATGTACTTATCATGGAATTGAATTAAAATTCCTCTATAGAAGACATTTGTTCAATCTTAGGAATTTCTCAAAATTCCCTGCTGTTAGAACTCCCCAACAAAATGGTATTATAGAGAGAAGAAACAGAACTCACACTGAAGCTGGAAGAACTATGGTTTTTGAAGTTTGTATTCCTTTGTCATTTTGGGTTGAAGCCGTCAACACAATGTTTTATAACAAATATAGGTCAATTATTGTTAAGTATTATGGGAACAATCCCTATGAGCTACTCAAGGGAAGGAAACCGTACATCTCCTATTTTTAATGTTCTTGGATGTGTTTGTTACACCTTAAATCAAAGAGATCAACACTTGATGCTTGAAGAGAAAGCTGATGAATCAGTGTTTCTAGGTTATTCCACCATATCCAAGGATTTCAAGGTATTCAATCTTTCAAGGCAAACTGCTGAGGAAATAGCTCATTTCACCTTTGATGAAGACTCGATCATTCACGATCGAGTTAATCACCCCTCATCAACTCTAAATGAACTTACTTATAGTCCTTAAGACGTTGTTCCTGATTTATTCTCAAATAATGATGTGACTATTGTTCCCAATGTTGATCAATTCATCAACTCACGACCTATCTTTAGAGATCGGCCTATCATCCCTGAAAAAGCTGAATCATCCAATTAGGAAGACTCTACTCAAAGTAATATAAATGAAAGTTCTACATCAGGAATTATTCTATATAATCCTAAATCTCAAACCATTAGCGATGTAAATTTTGGGATTCTCACTCATAGTAGAGTCAGCAACAACTTCTCCATCTTTGTAAACTTCATCTCAATGATTGAACCAAAGAATTTGTTGATGCCTTGAAAGAAGATGACTGGATCAAGGCTATGCAAGATGTTCTCAATGAATTTGAACATCATCATGTGTGGACTCTTGTTCCCAAGCCTCAAGGAAAGACTATCATTGGCACTCGCTTGATTTTCTGGAAAAAAATAGATAAAAAGGGATCGTTATAAGAAACTAAGCAAGACTTGAAGCAATTCACATGTTTATTTCATTTTCTTCTTTTAACAAGTACAAAGTCTATAAAATGGTCATCAATACTATCTTCATACATGGAGATCTTCAAGAAGAAGTTTTTCAAAAGCAACTGTCAGGGTTTGAAAGTGAAGAGTTTCCAAATCACGCGTATCGTCTTGATAAAGTTGTATATGCTTTAAAGAAGGCACTTATAGCATGGTATGGCACATTAGCGAGCTATCCTCTTGCAAGTGGATACAAACGAGGAGAGATTAATAACACTATGTTCTCAAATGTTCAGCACCTCATATCATTTTTGCTCAAGTGTATGTTGACGATATCATTTTCAGATCTATTGAAAAAAAAGCAAAGTTCAGAATTCACACAGATCATGGATAAGAAGTTCGCGATGAGCATGATGGGTGATCTAAGTTTCTTTTTGGGATTGCACATTAAGCGACTAACTGATGGAACTTTTTTTTGTCAAGCTAAATATGAAGTAAATATGTTGAAGAAGAATGGTTTCTTTAGTTGCAAGTCGGTGAAGACTGTGATGTCCTCATCAGCTTCTATTGGTGCTTATCCAAATGGCACTAATGTGAATACAACTTTATTTTGAGGAATGATAGGCTCTCTACTCGATCTTACTGCCAATCACCCTGACAATAGGTTTGATAATATATTATGTGGTTGTTATCAAGCTAGACGTAAGGAGTCTTATCTTCTCGCTGTGAAGAAAGGATATTTTATTACTTAAAGCATAGACCCAATCTTGGGTTATGGTATCCTCGTGATTCTGAGGTCAAGCTAGTGGGATACACCGATTTTGGTGATGGTGGATAAGGCATTGATTGTAAAAGTACTTTAGGAGGATCCCAAATGTTGGAGATATATTGGTAAACAGGTCCAGAAAAAGCAGTCATGAATGGCTTGTTTCACGATTGAAGCTGAATATGTAGCCGTCGGAAAGTTTTATGTGTTGGGTTATGAGCATTCTAACACTCCTAAGTGTACATGCAACCCTAAATACCTTGGATCTATGTTTTCTCTATTATACATGCAAATATGAATATCCAAGGTATTATCCTAAACTAGCATACACAACAATCAATATAACAAGATAGAATACATACCTCTTTGATGGAGCTTGTCTTCATGAAGCTTGAGTGCCTAGTGCCCCAAGTGTGACACCTCAAATGGTTCACAATCATCAAAACACTTAGAATAACTTAGAGAGAATTCTACACTTCATGAAATCGGCTAGCCCTTTCTTACTCTCACTAGTGGCCGATTTTTCCTCAAGAATAAGATGCTTATATAGTTATACAATTAGGGTAAACCCTAATTGTCATGACTTTCCATTTCCTTGGATCCATGGGTTCAAATACACCATGGAGCATCATATGGGTTTTGGCCCAACTAGATAATCCATGGAGCATTAGCCCACTATACAAGTATGGATGATTTACACAATCAACCCATATATTTAATTAGTCTTCTTTTGATCACTCAATTAATGCTAGATTAATTCTTGATCAATACTAATTAAATAATCTCATTATTCTTATTATTAATATACTAGAACTTATAATATATTAATAACCATAAGTGTCTTATTTCTCTCATTTAGTCTATCCAAGTGCATGATGGTATGCAACCCAAATGGACCATGCCGGGTCGGGTCAAGTCTTACCAATTATAGTTATGGACTTAGACATTAATCCAACAGTCTCCCACTTGGATAAGTCTAAAACTATTATTGCGTATGACTTCAGGAACCAACTGGCAATCGTAGCTCTCAAAAGCTTCTGTCGAACTCTGACCTTGTAGATGAACTCTGATCTTGTCAATGACTTGTCCATTAGATAAGGGATCATATATTCCTCCATTCTAGATATCATATGGACTGAGACATGGATTATAATCATTCTCTCTGTCCATTTGTTGTTTCCTGATTTCCGATTTATGATGACTGACTAATTGAACAAATCAAATCAGTCCTGGCCCGGCCGAGCACTTCCATTTGTCATCATCAAATCATCAAGGGGCCCACAGATATCGCTTTTATCCCGAAGGTAAAAGGAATGGATAAACTTCGACTCATATGGCTTGTTCTACTACTTGTTGAATCATACACAAAGACACGTTTTATAACATCGAGTTACCAATGCGTTTCGTGTAATCAATGTACTATCAACTCATAGTAACAACTCATATCTCTAGGTTTGAAGAGTATAAGATATTATCGTCTCATGATCACTCGTGATAAAACCCATGAAGTGATTCCAATGAGCGCGGGTTGAATCCAATACTCAGAACTTATGAGTACTCATGAGTGTTGTAGCTATTTGTCCAACAACTTAGACCTCTACAAGCCAACCCATGACAGTCTTAATTCATATCTACTTCCAACATATGACCGACTGTGGATGGTTTGAATAACTTAGTCATTCCGGGAGAATAACCTAGTTTATTCGGGAAGTCAAAACATGCAAAGTGAAACACAATAATAATTGAATCCAATATGGTCTCAGAACTTATGAGTATAAATAAAACACCTTTTATTTATCACCATATGATTACACATTATTCATTGTATACTGTTTTAGCTATCAACTTTATTCTTGAATTTAAAACAATAGTTGTCCCATGCTCCAAGCATGTACGCTATGTTTTCTAAATACTAGTCATGCCATACACCAAGTATGCATACTATGTTTGTCTATGATCTTTACTTTGTGAACTAGATCAATTGAACATAATCTTCAATGATTCTCTTTTCACACTCCCGAATCCTTACTGCAAATGCAAGAATTCCAAATTCATGCCATTTACTGAAATCTGTTAGATTCTAAACTTATATGCATTGATCCTCTTGTAACGATTATGCATAAATTCACAAAGACTTGGCAACAATCATTACAGAGCATTCCAAAGGAGATCAACTCCTTGGAATCATCCTTCTTGCATTAACTTTCCTTAATCTTACACAGATTGAAAAATCTAACTTTGAAACATTTCCAGATTCCATTTCGACTATCACTTCTGAACAAGAGTTGCCTCCTTACAGATTATGTTAATATGGTCCTTCCAGAATTATCACTATACTTCCAACTGTCCTTGAGCAACCAATCTTTGGTAAACCTTAGATTGTCCTCGACAATTGTTTAATCCTTTTAGTCATATCCAGTTCTAAACCTTTTCCCTTCTTAATGCCCTAGGCATTTGGAAAATTTTAGAAAGGATGAATATAGCACATGTAATCGGTCCTATATCCGAAGCATATGGGACACGATTCATGATGTCTCACATAAAGACTAAACCAGTCTTTTGCTATAACATTTCCATTTCTATTTGCCAAGTTCTCATAATTCAGATTATGAAAAGGGATGCCGTAATCATAATCGAATCTAAGAACGCAAATAATGGACCCATATACAGAATTTCCTTATGTTGAGCCATTCCAACATGAAATTCATATATATCCTTGACTAAATGATTAAAACCTCATGATCTAAGCTTATAGATTTGAGATGAAGTATAATTTCCTCTCCCTTAATTATAGCAAAACAACTTTTTCCCAATTGAAACCTTTTGTTTTCTATAATTAACATTGCTAACTTGCAATACTTATCATAATTATCATGCTCCCACTAACATGATGATTATTAGCATAACACTTATGCTCCCACTAGCTTTGACATGTACTCAGAAAGCTCTACTTCTAGAAATCAATACTTTATTGACTTTCTTACCAAAGTTCAGATTTCTGATACTAGATTGTTTTGATAAGACTTTATCAAAAACATACACCTTCCCTTAGATAGCACACTTGTGTGTCTAAACAATTATGAAGAGGGATGCCGTAATCATAATGCTTAGACCTTTTTGCAACTTCTCACAAGTCCAGGTTAGTGTGCCGGTAAACTACACACGCTCCACTAACGACTTTGAGAATGCAAATATCACAATTGCTATCTAGCTAAAATCTACTTAGTGAAAGTGTTTCCTCACCATCATTTTCATGAATCAGAGAGAAACCTTATGACACTTAGATTTAATGGTGTATGAGTTCTTACCCATGTGAATTGTCATAACCATAGTCACAAGACAAGAATTATGACAAATCCAAACTCATATGGATTGAACTCAATCTTAACTTCTTGCCACCTGGCAGCTCAAGGGCCTACCATTGCTTCCAAGTTGTTGTGCAACACATTGAGAACTCTAAGAACTCATATGCATAGCCAACTTTAACTAGAATGGGCACAGAATATGTCAACACGATAGGTTATAAACCTCAAGTCGTGTGCTAGTGAAGAATTTCAGGTTTTATTCTTGATTAGTTCTTGAGACTTGCAAGACCTTGAAGACTCCCACTGTCCTCTTGACCTATAAGACTCCCTTGTCAAACATCCAAGAGATAGTGTGGATTCTAATCAAGACAAACACTTCACACAATTGGCCGAAGTTGGTCTTTGTTTTATCCAAAACTTCACAACTTACCAATTTCAAATGTACAAGAGTAGAAAACTTTTACTCTTACATTTGATAAGTGTTCTTAAACCTTCTTTAAGACATGTCACTCAAATTACAATCTTGGAGTATGACTCTAAGACTTGTATTGGACCGAAGTATGACCCATCTTCTTGATTTAACCATTTCAACAATTCAAGATCCCTTCTTCTTAATCATAAGAATGAACTAAGACTTCCTTAGAGAACTAATTTTGATATGGTTTCTTAATCATTAAGATGATCACAAAACTGATACTAAAGTACTCTCCCATCTTTTCAGATTTGAGAAACTTTTATCCTTCTGCCTAATTTGATTCTTCTTATCCCCTCTGCCATGCATTGAAACCTTTTTCCAATGTCTCAGAGTTACACTTAAGCTTATAAGTATAATCATATTTACTGAGCTTTAGTAAACTATGACGAATAGTCTTATTAATCTTTTGTGGTGGACTTAATCAGTGCACATGACTATGTACTTGATCCCTTAGTTCATTACTTGACTCACACATCCATGTGAATAAGTAATTAGTCTTAATTTTCCAATACTTGAAAGTTCTCATTCATCATGTTATACAACTTGCATGAGTCCAAGTTCCGGTCCAACTGAAACTTGGGTGATGAGAATCTTTCCTTATTTGGTAAATTTAGACATTACCACAAATGAAGGAATCAATTTCATATTTCCACTCTTGCTATTAATGGAATCATATAAGCAACAATTTTTTTCCTCAAATGCCATTGTAAGGATATTTTAAAATAAATAAAATTAAAAATTTCTTTTATTTTAAAACTATGCAGAAAAACTTATCCTTACAACCCATATGAAAACTTGTTGTTATCTATTCCTAAGCAATATCTCATAACTCCTAAGAAGTAGCTCAAGAATCCGATCATCAAACTACGCGATAGAAATCCATCTACGCGATCAGATTCAGCATATTCTTTCTTTAAGTTCCTTTACTTTTCTTTGATTCTTAAAACATTACCATGTGACCCAGTCACATCATGTATTAGGAATCTCAGAATAGAAACTTAACAGAGTTAGATAGTGGACTTTACCTGAAGTAGAGTCAAAGTTATTGACTTTAACATCCTTAGGTAAATTTGGCAGCTTCGCAACCAATGCCCCTTCCTTTGGCAATATAAACATATGGACCCTTTGATAATGGTACACGGGACTATTACAGACTTAGTCTTTTCTCTTTACCATTTGTTCAACCGAGTTGACTATGTCCGATCCCTTTCCATTGGGAAGAGAATGCTTTTTCTGTATTTCCTGTGTCACTATTGTCAATGACCATCAAGTTTTTGAGGAAGTTGATCTTAACAAATAAATAAGATCATTAAGGGTCTTGTCATAGTCTGTTTCATAGGTGTTCCAAAAAGAACTCACTATGTGACTTAGAAAGTAGTTGAACCACCATCTTTGTCAAGACTTTGACACCCAACTCTCCCGGCTTGTCAATATGTGACTACATCTCCAAGATGTGATCACACCTAGACCTTGCCTTGCCATTAGGGCTTGAGTGATCTTAACTTTTAAGAACTTGTGGGGTAGGGAGAATAATTGGAGGAGGTGAAAGAAGTATGATTTCCATGGGACATCATCTTCATTTAGGAAAGCTTGTTTCAAGAGATTTGGGAGGATCATAAATGTCTAAACCAGACATCTTTTGGGAGATATTCAAGATAGTTGATCTTAAAGTCCTTAATATGACACCCAATATGAAATATTGAGGCTAGGACCCAACAAACCATTTTATAACTTAGAAGAGGTATGCCGTAATCCAAGCTATAAAACAATTTGAAGGTAGGTGAATGATTCACCAATTTCCACCAAGATAAACGAAATGTATTATTAGGTTTTAATTGGATTTGAAATTCCTAGATATTTTGAGATTCATTAAACTGTTCAATGGCATGTTTCAATCTCGAGTGTGCCCTTCAGGTTTTGTGACTGGGATGCCGAGGATCATAAAACAAGGTGTGAAGTAACCATGCAAATTACTCGGTAACCTTAAGTGTTTACCACTCAATCGATGTGCCGGTTAACCACACACGCTCCATCGATACTATGATAAACATTAAGTTACCCTTTGCCTACCTTGTTAAATACGAGTTAGTGTGCCGGTTAACCACACACGCTCCACTAACCGACTTAAACAAAGTGCAAAGTGTAATTTCATGGATGAGCACCTTATTCACATTTTCCTAAGTAACTAAGATTGGGTATTATTAGAGTTTAGTTACTTAGTATTTATCATTAATACTTTTAATGAAGGGAGAATTATAGTCCTGTCAAACCCGTTCGGCTAACGACCCTCCACCAGTCAAGCAAGCGGTGGGTAAGAGTGGACACCCATTAAGTTGCCATTTTATAGGCAACAACCTTATACCCACCTTATAGACCGGCTTCGTGAATGAGGCGTACTAGCGGTAATACTGACTTTACTCTTATAAATATATATATTATTAACTTATAATATTATAAAGTATAAGGGTTGAATTTTAACTTTTAAAATTCTAAGGGCTAACTTGGAATTAAAGTATTCATATGAGAAAACTTTACAAATTCCAAAACTTGAGGGCAAGTTTTGAAACTATTCAAAACTAATTAATTCCATAACTTATGTATTTAAAGTAGTTTTAATCCAAAAACTCTTCAAGTTCCATAACTTGTGGACAAATTATGGAAGACTTTAAACTAATAAAGAATTAACTTTTCTTTATTTTTATAACTTATGGAATTAATTAAGGTTACATTATTTTATATATATATATATATATATATATATATATATATATATATATATTATTAATGAAGAGACTCTTGGTCCTCCATAACTTGAGGACAAATTATGGAGTCATAACTCCAATTAATTAGAACTAGACTCTTCATTTTTGTAACCTTTGCCAACTTTATGAGTTTTATGAGTCTTTAATGTGACTCTTCATGTAACTTGAGGATAAGTTACACAAACACATTTTATACTCAACTCTTAGATTAAAATGGATTGAAAACAACTATTTCAATTAACTTTTCTATTAATCTAAGCAACTCATAAGAAGAAGATAATTCAAATCAAACTTTTTCATGTAATTAGTCTAACCTTTAAACTAATACAAAACATGAATCTATTGACAATTATCTTTGAAAATGGATTAGCATGAACATTACCACATTAAAAACAAGTTTATAAGTTCAAAAACAACTTAGGGTAATGTTCCTAGTCCATTTCTAGCCAAAAACCTCGAAAATATGCTGTATGGGGTCCAACTCGTCGAGTGCATGAACATAACTCGGCGAGTTGGATGCATTTTGCCTTGGACTCGTCGAGTCTGCTGGGCTGACAGCATCAAAACTCGATTTTTCAGCTTCTATTGCAGGTATAACAAGAAAACAAGCCTAGGCTCTGATACCACTGTTGGGTTATGAGCATTCTAACACTCCTAAGTGTACATGCAACCCTAAATACCTTGGATCTATGTTTTCTCTATTATACATGCAAATATGAATATCCAAGGTATTATCCTAAACTAGTATACACAACAATCAATATAACAAGATAGAATACATACCTCTTTGATGGAGCTTGTCTTCATGAAGCTTGAGTGCCTAGTGCCCCAAGTGTGACACCTCAAATGGTTCACAATCATCAAAACACTTAGAATAACTTAGAGAGAATTCTACACTTCATGAAATCGGCTAGCCCTTTCTTACTCTCACTAGTGGCCGATTTTTCCTCAAGAATAAGATGCTTATATAGTTATACAATTAGGGTAAACCCTAATTGTCATGACTTTCCATTTCCTTGGATCCATGGGTTCAAATACACCATGGAGCATCCATGGAGCATAATATGGGTTTTGGCCCAACTAGATAATCCATGGAGCATTAGCCCACTATACAAGTATGGATGATTTACACAATCAACCCATATATTTAATTAGTCTTCTTTTGATCACTCAATTAATGCTAGATTAATTCTTGATCAATACTAATTAAATAATCTCATTATTCTTATTATTAATATACTAGAACTTATAATATATTAATAACCATAAGTGTCTTATTTCTCTCATTTAGTCTATCCAAGTGCATGATGGTATGCAACCCAAATGGACCATGCCGGGTCGGGTCAAGTCTTACCAATTATAGTTATGGACTTAGACATTAATCTAACATTATGCTTATATCCTGTGAATTCAAATTCATCTCTTAGATTATGGTCTAAACTTCTCAAAGACTCCCATATGTTGTGACAACACCAGTGTCATTTAGATGTTATGAAATCAAGTACAATATGCCAAGACCAAGCACATTGAGATCAGTTGTTATTTCATCAAGGATATAGTTCAAAAGGGAACAACTAGAGTTGTTCTATATTCCATCCACTAATCAATTGGCTGATATTTTTATAAAGGCATTAGGTGAGAAGACTTTCAAAAAATTAGTTGCAGATCTTGGCATGCTTTGAATGACTTAATTTTTTTCTAACTCTTTTGATTTAACTTTGCTTCTGCTTGCTTTTTGAAAAATTCAACAATACAAAAAACAAATATTTCTTTTATTATATTTACAGATCTTTACATTGTTTGCTTAAGCTTTGCTTCTAAAAATTTTCAAGTATTCTTTTTTCTCTCTTAATAATCTTTTAAACCTATCTAAGATTTATTTGCATCTCCTTTCCTCATAGTCAGTGAGAATTGGAGTCATCCAGAAAAATCTCAATGCTCTTGGTATTGAGAAAATGAGTAACATCATGTCCTCTTATTCTTGTGAAATCCATCTTTCTCCTCCACTCACTGTTATGGATACAAAGAGAAACCATCAATGCAGTAAGTTTAGTTTTCATCTACTGACTCATAATCCGATAAAACCTCGATTGCCTTCATGTTGAACTTGAGTAAACGATGGTTTCATGGAGTTGATCAAATTAAGTCGGTTGTTATAAAGACTTATATTTTCTTCTCTTTTGATCTTGATGAATATGAAGCTTCGGGTCCATCTGCAATGTTTCAATGATAAATAATTTCATCACTGTTGATTTATAGTAATATGTATTATGTATTATGTATTAATGTGTTTATCGTTACTTGTGTTTTATTTTATTGCCAGACGCAAAGGGTAGATATCTCGAAGAAAGGAAATTAATAATTGAGTGGTTATTTCAAAAAATTTATCTTTGATGATACTATACCAAAGATTTTATGAAAAGGCTATATAAAAAGCATCTGAAATGGTTGTTTATTCTTTTTCCTTGTTTGACTAACTCTTCTCTTATACTATTTATTATATTGCCCTGTACCATATTAAATAAATTGATGGTGAACCTTATGGTTCTAGATTGCAACTTAAATCTGTGATACAACATTTTAAACCACTTCCTGTTGATAGGTTAACACCATTTATGATTCACGTTGATTCCATCCCAGCATGACTGAAACAATCCAATATTTTCTTCATTTATTCTCAATAAAATTTGACAATTCACTATGATATACCACACACTAATAAGAGTTAGAAACTTCGTGACGATGGTTAGTCTATGTACCATAAGTTATCACACGCACCACCCCATTCTTACCCTTATATTACTCTATAAAGCTTTATGATTTAGCATAATCTACCATACCCGGATGCAAGCTTGAAAAATCCATGTCGATGGTTAAGTTGAAACACCAAAGCTTATCATACGCATCAAACTATTATTTCCATAAATTATTCTTTAGAATTTTATGATTCAACATGCGATACCAGACACTGATGATAATAAAAAAGACATATGGTGATGGGTATATCATTGTCTGTGATATATTACATCCACCTGCTCACACTTTCCGAATAATTCCTCTATCAAGAAGTTAAGGATTCATTGTATTGGTCATACACTGAAAAAACATAGACTATCTTTGTCGATGGGTACATTTCATAGCAGAATGTATTACACACATGATACCACTCTTTCCCTTTACGTCTAATAAAAGTGATTAACGAGTTAGTTTATCAAACCAAATGCTGATGAGATATCACAATACTGTATCAGTGAATGGTAATTTAAGCTCAAACTATCAGGAGACATTGCAATCTTACTAGACTTCAAGTTGCAACTCCAATACTCTAGTCTCCTCGACCAGAGTAAATAATTCAGTTTAAGCTCTCATTAATCTAGTAAGTTATTACATTGTGGGTTATGTAATAATTATCTCAGTAGACTAATCTCTCAAAATGGTTCTTACATAAAATGGGAGCCACTCACTTCCTATTTATACGAAAGGCTAAACCCATTACACATCCAAAGGGTAAGCCACATCAAAGGAGAATTTTATACCCTAGCATTGACACCCTCAATGTTAGGATTAGATGTCTTGGCTTCAATATCCAAACAAGTTCCAAGCCATCAAGACCCATCACTCCCTTGAACTAACATAGGTCTTCGGATCAGCTTTGAAATAGACTATTCGAGAAGCCTCAAATACCCATTTTAACATTCTCCACCTTTTTATAATCAATAAATGATTAGAAAAAACCACAAGGGTATAAGAAACGCTCAAGGAACAGACCATATGAAACACCCCCTCGATGTGTGATAAAAATGAAACCACGAAAATCTTGCACGAAAAACAACAATGAAAAGTTGAGGAAACAATCTTCAAAAGTTATGAAGATTTCGCTTTTTGTGTGAAAGTTTCAAGAAATTCAAAATATGGTTAAAAATTGTCATTTTTGCAAATACTGTAGGCACCCGTTGCAAAAAATTGTGTCTCCAACTTTCCAATTCACTCCGGGTGTGAAAATACTCCCTAATATCGAAACTGGGTAGAAATTATCAGTTTCTCATGTTCTATGGGGACTGAATCTAAAAATTCTTGCCAATTTAGAGAAATATACCCCTAATTTGAAACTCGGTAGAAACCATCAAAATGTTAAAGCTATAAGGACCATATGTGAAATTTGGAGTGTTCTTCCCCAATTATTCCTGGACACGAACGAACACCAATGTCATTAGCTAAATACGTTCGACTCGAATTAACAACCAACACTAGTCAAAATTGATTTCGAATCCAAGAAATTTATTTTTGATGGATTAGGTGTCTAAGCCCATAACTATAATTGGTATGTACTTGACCCGATAGTAGCATGACCTTTTGGGTTGAGTTCACTGGAGCAATTTAATTGGATGATATTTGAGAAAGAGGTTATTTGTGATTTATTAATATATTATAAGAATAATATATTGATTGAGAAATCATATTATTTAATTGGTATTGATCAAGAATTAATTTGTAATTAATTTAGTGATCAAAAGAGACTGATTAAATTTTGCAGGGACTGATTAGGTAAATCAGTAATACTTATAGTTTGGGATAATGATCCATGTTGATTAGGGATGGACTAAACCTATATGAGAGTCCATGAAGGTTTTGTCCAAAGGGCCTATCACACATGAAGAGTCATGGTGAATTAGGGTTACATGCAAGTGACCCTAGGAATTCCACACTATAAACGTAACCCCTAGCATCACCAAGTTGGCTCTAAGACTTCCAACAAGAAACCCTAACCATTTTTGGTGCTTCATAACCTCTCTCTCTCATTGTTCTCCATTGTTATTGGTGTTTGTGACTCATTTGAGGTATCACATTTGAGGTACTAAGCTCTTGTAAGGCAATCTTCTACAAGCTATATAACAAAGAGGTATTCATCTAACTTGTTTTTATGTTGCAAATATAAAATTTATATGCTAGTTAGGGTCCATGCTTTGTAGAAATGAAAATTGCATGTATAACTTGAGAATTTTTTTTTGATCCAAAGCATTTGGGTTGAATGTGCACCATAGGAATGTCATAGTGCTGAAAACCCATCAATTTTCGACTCCAATTAACACCAATCGAACACACTTTTGATTCCTATCAAGTGCTATCGACCATGAACCCTAAAATACGTTCGAATATCAAATAATTCATATTCGACTCCATGCTATTCCATCATAGTCAAAGCACACTCTCCACAAAATCTTGCTTTCTATCCCAAGAACTGATTGTCGAACTTAGAATCAAGATTCGATCCAATAGTGACTCACTTTTCAAATCATGGCTTCATACGAAACCAATCTATTTATATTCTCTGATTTTCACTTGCATTTCTTAAACCAATTGAATTGAAATTCCTTAAATCATTTGACTCAAAATCAAGTCTATCAACTCCAATTCCATTCTCATTCGACTTCAAGCAAAACATTTCAAACTTTCAATCCTTATGTTATCGATTATCAGGTTTCACTTTCGTTCGATAAACCATATTTCAATTATTCATTGACTATATGCCATCGAAATTGAATTTTCAATATCAACTCGACATCCAAACAGACCCATTCGATATCAAACCAAAATAGATTTCAATTTTCGATTTTGATTGTGAACTCAAACATCAAATTCCAAAATTGATTTCAATTTTAGATATGAAACTCAACTTGAATACCTATGTTCCAGTTAAAATTGAATTCCATTAATCATTCATTTTAAAAATTCTTCAACCTACAATTAATAATCTGATACAAGAACTTTCAAACCCATTTCGATTTCCAAAACATCCATTTTCGAAAATCGCTTCTCTCATCTTCAATTTTCATTCGAATTCGAATACTATCATTGCCATTTGCAAGAAATACCAATATCATGACAATCATTTTAATTCATCGCCTTCTCTCTTCAATGAAAAGTGAACGAAGCAAAGGTTTTGAATTATTGATCTTTGCAACCAATAATTCCAAATCGACAATCGACTGATAAGTTGAATCAGAAAACGACATTCAAATTATTCACTTCGATAGATAGA
This sequence comes from Lactuca saligna, assembly GCF_052625555.1. Classification (NCBI taxonomy): domain Eukaryota; kingdom Viridiplantae; phylum Streptophyta; class Magnoliopsida; order Asterales; family Asteraceae; genus Lactuca; species Lactuca saligna. Next base: position 305,126,197 of record NC_136420.1, on the reverse strand, counting down.
CTCATCATACTCAACTGATGCAAGAAAAAAAAAGTAGATGATGAAATATATTTTGATATGGACTTAAAGGAATGAACAGTATCCGAACTAACTTTTGGCTCAAGTTAATGGAAGATGTGGCTCAAAAATTGAATGGATCGAATATACAGTGGAAGATCGAGATATGATTGGGCTCAAATTTTGTATCTGTTATTCAACTCTTGATGAATAGTAGTATTCTAGCTTTTGGACTAATTTTTCATCATCATCTTCATTTTTTCATCATTCATCAATAAACAAGGTATCAATTACAACATGAAGTTTTCAGAATCCATTTAAGAATTTGTGAAACGTCCTTGAACATCCTTTTTCAACATGCAATGAATGAATCAAATATGGAATATCTAGGTTCCTTGGTTGGAATTAAAAATTACCAAATTGCACATTATACCATCCATGATGCACATTGTACCATCCATTGAACTTCTTCACATTTCTCAAAGATCTAACTTCATCTTCATAATGAATTTGATAATCTTCAACAATTTTGAGATTGGAATTCAAATCCATAATGGAATTTGATGATTTGTGTTTTGGAACCAAAATTTTCTTCATACATTTCGATATCAAAAAAACATTTGAAGAATTTTGTTTAGAAACCTAAATTTTCTTGTTTTTGATCTTCTTCTTCATCTTATTGGATCTTGAACATTTTAATCCAAAAACAACATCATTCTTCACAACTTCAATTATACATCTTTGAATCAAATCTTTTGGAGTTTGATACATTTGAACTTCTTGGATTGAAGGCTTTCTATATGGCATTGTTCCTTGAAACGAATCAAAAGAATACAAATATGTTGGATTAGTGTCTAAGTCCATAACTATTTTGGTATGTACTTGACCCGATGGTGCATGGTCCTTTGGGTTGACTTCACCAAAGCAACTTGATAGGATGAATTATGGAGAGAAAGGATTAAATATGATTTATTAATATATTATGGGAATAATATATTAAAGGAGAAATCATATTGTTTAATCAATATTAGTCAATAATTAATTGGTAATTAGTTTTGTGACTAAAAGAGATTAATTAAACTTAAGGGACTGGAATTGTAATTATAAGATAATTTCAATTTGGACCATGGATTGCCTTATATTATAAGGTGGACGGATTCTATGGGGGAAGCCCATATGAAATCGTCCAAGGCCTTGAGGAAAGGGTTCCATGGGTTGCTTAGGGCTTAAGCATCCAAATTAGGGTTTCCTTGTTAGATAACCCTAATAGCCTCACTATATAAAGACACCTTATGACCCAAAAACTTGGGGGAACTTCTTTTCTAGGGTTAGAACACGTTTTAGGCAGCCTCTATCCTCTCTCCTCTTCATTCTCTTGCTTATGGTGTTTGTGGACCATTAGAGGAGTGACATTTGTGACTCTAAGCTTTCTAAAGTCAATACAAGGTATGATCTTAAACCTATTCTCATGTTAATATGATTTCTTGAATGCTAGAATTATGGTTTCTAGTCTTGGATAACTTGCATGTACAATAGAGAAACCTAGATCCAAGCATTAGGGTTTGTATGAGCACATAGGATGTTCTTATGACCAAAAACCATCAAAATAATCATTGGTTTGAACTCCAATTGAATAATATTGAATTCCTTTATCTTGAATATCCTTTAAATATGACTAAAATGTAAGAACATTGACACTATATTTGCATTCATAAAGATGAATTCCTTCAATTATTTCACCTTCTTTCTTCTTCCTTCTTCTCTAATGATAAGTTGTAACCAAACTGTAACATCCATAAAATTCATGAAAATTTAAAACTTCTTCAAATATACAAAAACACCATTAAATTACAAAATGTTTTCAAAATAGTTTCATATCAGAGTATCCAATAAATCAAAATCATAAAATGCAAGGAGGTGCACGATCAATCCTTCTCCTTCTCGTGATCATCTGAAGTACCTGAAACAAAATCCAAAAACTTTAAGCCCGAAGCTTAGTGAGTTCCCCTAAAATACCAATGCCATACAAACCATAATCATATCATAAAAAATAAAGAGCATGCATATAGTGTCTGCAGTATGACTGGATTGCCCTCATCATGCATTTGTGGTCCTTATAGTGTTCATTAAAGAAGGATAAGTTGTCAAGGAAGCTTGGAGTGTCATTTGGCTTCAAGAATCAGCATATAGTCGACCTTGAGCAGCTTCTGGAGGTATAAAGCTTGGACCTTTCCACCTTAATCTCTAGATCTAGCTACGGTGTTCTAGTTTGGTCCCCTTTTTGATTTTGGACCTTCTCTTGTGATTTGAGCAACTCTAGAGGATGGAAATGTCATATATGAGGTCCTTTGGTCCATTTGCAACGTAAAAATGGAGTCTTGGTGGGTATTGTGACCTCGTGCTTGGGTTAAGAACCTTAGAAAGGTCATAATGAGGGGGTTGGGAACATATGAGACATGAAAAAGCATAAAGTCACTGACTTTATGCCCTAGGTCATCTTAATAAACTTAGATCTGACTTTTAGACGCAAGGGAATTGAGTATTAAGCACTTAATAGAGAAACCATTTAACTTGTTAGTACGTTGGGTGTAACGTAGCGTACGCAGCGTGTAAGTCCCAGAGACTCAGTACGATGCACATACCAGGTTGGTACGCTAAGTGTACGCACGACAGATGGGCTTGGAACTGTTTGGGCCTTTGAGCTATTGGGCCTCATTTGGTTATTGGACCTTTTTGCATTTTGGGAATAGTGGGCCATCTTATCTCTTTTGGGCCATTGTTGTTATGGTAGTGCCTTATTGAGCCAAGAGGCCCATTAATGATTTTTGGACATGTACTTTGGGCCCATTAACAAAAAAAGGATATTTGGAAAAGTCTAACAACCCATTATTTTTTTAGTCAATAAAAGTCAATTGAATTCACACTAGTTCAATCAAAGCTTACACTAATTTAAATAAGGGTTGCAATTCTATACTCTTGAATATAATACTTAGTCTAATTCATGAAAATATTAGGTGTAAATGATGTTTTCGGTCCAAAGATCCACGAATCTTATAGTTTTCAGCCTAGAATTCTGGAAGGGAAGTGTTTTCAGTTTAGATAATCCATTCCAAAGATTGTTTTCGGTCATAGATTCAAGGAGAAAAGGGTTTTCGGTCATGTAAGACCAAAATCCCAAATCAATGGCCCATTAAGACCGAAAACAACTAAAGCCAAGGCCTTAAGGTTGAAAACACTTTGCTATATATAGTTATTTAGCCGAACACCCAATTCATTTCTCACTTTTCTCCCTGAATACACACCCATTTTTTCTCTCAAAACTCATAAGATTTCACCCATATTTCCTTCAAATCTTCATAGCTTTACCAAGAACATTCAACAAGATCTTCAAATCTTCAAGTCTACACCGAAATCACCCAAACACTCACCGAAAACTCTATTTGTTCAACCGAAAACCTTTTCAACATTTCAAATAATTCCAATTAAATTTGTAAGTGTCCTTCCTTAATTATTGTTTTTTCTAACACTTTAGTTATTATTTATTTCATTATTTAAATTAATATAGCTAATAGAATATGTCATATGTGTACTGTGTGTGTGGTTTGCTCTGGGAAACTCACTAAGCATTTAACTTACAGGTTGTGGATTGTTTAAGGTACTTCAAATCCCAAGGGAAAGGCAGGGCGTGATGGGGTGGCATGCAATCTCTCCCAGGCATTTTTATGGATACTATGTTGTTGGACTAAAAGTTGTATCTGACATGTATTTTGAAAACAATTATGATTGGATTTCTTAAATTATGGAAATGTATTTAACTACTCAAAAATGAAAATTTTCTTTGAAAAATTGGATCGTTACATATTAATTAGTCCTTCAAAACTATATGGATATGGATCATCTCCAAGAATTACAACCCATTTTTCACAAGATTATTTTTCCATTTCCGATAAAAAACAAAAAAGATCACAAGAACTTGAATTTTTTCTAGAGAGAGAAAGTGATTTTAAATGAAATATCTAGAGATGGTGACTTTGATATGAATTCTAGAGAGAGAAAGTGAAAATCGAATGAATTCTACAGATGGAAATTCGAATTTGAATCTAAATCAAGGAACAATTTGATTTCCAGAACCAATAATACTCTCAAAAACGAAGAACTTCCAACAATATATGATTCACCAAATCATGTTGTCATCATGGATCAATTTCTTGAAAACTTCAAGAACACCCGCTATGATACCAATTGTAGTGATCCAGTTATGAAAAGTAATATGGAAATATAAAGATTAGGTGAATCAATCAACCACGAAGAACCCAAAGAGTAAATAATTAAGTTTAAGCTCTCATTAATCTAGTAAGCTATTACAAAGTGGGTAATGTAATAATTCTCTCACAAGACTAATCTCTTAAAATGGTTTTTACGTCAAATGGGAGGCACTCAATATTTATAAGAAAGGCTAAACCCATTATGCATCCAAAGACAGTAAGCCACATCCAATGAGAACTTTGCACCCTAACACTAGAGCTCAAGAAACTACTAGATATTAATAATCTAAAATAAGCACAATCTAAGTAGGAATCGTGCTGACATCAACATTCTCAACTCATCATCTAACTGTCCGCCATCGGCTGCAATTCATAAATGCTAATAATCATGGGAAGTCATTCACCTTCTCAGGGGGAGGGGATTCGTTAAAGCTGAAGAACTTAAAATTTCTTTCTTATTCTTAGTGGAGAGCACGAGATAAAGAATTACTTGAAGATTAGTTTCGGCATAATCAGATGGGGGAGATTGTAAGATCACGCCTTATAATTTGATGAGTCAAACACTACATGCTATCTATCAGCGTCAGTGCCTACATCAACACCAACATAGCACGTCTACCAGCATTAGCGTATAGTATAGTTATTCTATGTAATCTTTTGTATATTAGGTAATGATATAGATAAATATAGAATAGATAGCAGATCTAATATCTTTGTGATGAGGATCGGTTCTTAGTATAGATTAGATGCAATCACTTCAATCAAGGGATATACTTTTATAGATTAGTATATAATCAACATTAGGGTAAACCCTAATGTTGAGTTCGTCTTGGTGACTGTCTTGGTAACTAAACATCTTCTTGCTGAAGACAAACCCTTTCTTGGCGATTTTTTTGAAGAACTCCCTTAGTTATTTACTTTACGTTCTTTATTTTCTTAGATTAGTTTACTTTTGTTCTTTATACTTGAAGAGTATCCGATCGATACAAACCTTCAATTGTCTTTTAGGGACTCCTTAGATATATAAGGTATTATCAACCTTAGTAACAAAAGTGTGCACCTTTTTCACTCCTACCAAATCAAATAATTATTCATTCAATCATTTTCTCTAACACTGTTATGGTTCTTAAGTGCTTTACATTGTTTATACTCATTATTTTTCTATATTGATGACCTTATTATTTTAATTATTTACTAGACAAGACTAGTCTACTCGACTTGAATGGAACCCTATTATAGGCAATCATTGATCTTAACTTAATTCAAGGCTCGAGTTTTCAAACCTTATCCGTGCTAATCCTTGCGTTGAGAATGTTAAATATTACTCGAGCATTTGGATCATGTTCATGGAGAATATGGAGCACTTGGAACTAAATAGAGCACTTGGGGTTCATGGAGCATGTGACAAAGGAACAAATCATCTAAGAAAGGGATGAATCGCCTGACAAAGGTACAAATGAAGTGCCAAAGGAGCAGGTCATATAGAAGGGGGTTTGGCGCAACTATAAAGTAGTTTCGAGCACTTGGTAGTGTTATAAAGCAAGAAGGGAACCTTTTTGTGCCATATGATATACAGATGGGTCAAGAGTGATGCTCTTGCACCATGGGACTCTCTTGAGCCATTATGTTCACTCTTGTGCCATGAAGCTTGCTGTTGCGCCATGAATGTGCTTGTTGCATAAATGTGATGTTGTTTCTGAAATCTTGATGTTCTTACGCCACACTTTAATCCTCTTGCACCATCCATATTCCTTGTTGTGCCATCTGGAGATGTTGCACCATCTAGAGATGTTGTTGCGCCATAATGGCGCAAGTTTGACCATCTTGGTCCTTGATGAGCCAAGTATGCTATGAAGTCCTCTATGGCACTCAAGATCGTTAAAGGATGCTTAGACGTTGGTATTGCTCAAGGATTACACAATCTTGTTCCATCATGATGCTTATTGGGCCATTAGTGTTCATGGTGCACCACTTATGCATCATGTTGCTCCACTATGGCACAAGGTGCACCATCATGAGTGTTGCTGATGCTCATGAGTTGTATGAAATGGATGAATGTTCTATAATATGTTGCATGGTGGATTATGATTTATTGAGAGCTTTCATGGGTCTATGGGCCAATGGGCTTGGCCCATTAGGGTTTTATGTCTGATCCCTTAAATATAAATAGGGATGCATGCTAGGTCATTTTATATCTTGAATTCTAGAGTGATAGGCGAATATTTTTGTAATTGTACTTGTAAGCTCTATTTGAGTGGTTTGAAATAAAAGAATACTCCCCTCCTGACGTGGACGTAGGTCACCTTTACCAAACCACATAAATATTGTATCTTGTGTGCTGATAGTTTTGCTAGTCATCCGCTTTACTTCCTAATAAGTTGTATGAGATCTGCGATTTTTATTCCTATGATTGAAGATGTCTACATACAAGTTTGATTTGGAGAAATTCAATGGTTCAAATGAATTCACTATGCGGAAGGTGAAGATGATGGTTCTTTTGGTTTAACAAGGATGTGTGGCGACACAGGATGTGCGGCAACACAGGAAGGAGATACAATATTGCCAAAGGACATCTCAGCTAATAAGAAGGTGGACATTTTGACAAAGGTACATAGTTCCATTCAGTTGAACTTAACAGATGAAGTATTGAGGGACCTCATGGATCATATAACTACTTCTGGGCTATGGGATAAACTTGGTGAGAAATACCATAACAACTCACTAACAAACAAGGTGTATTAGTAGCAAAGGTTGTAGACACTCGGAAGGTATAAAAGTACCCAAGTGAAAGATCATATGGATAATTTCAATCGTTTCATCATGGATCTACAAGGTGTTCATGTGAAGATTTAAAATGAAGAACATGTGCTCATTCTCTTTGAAGAAATGAGAAAAATTTAGTAAAACTAGACTAGAATAGTCCAAGTGTTGAAAATATTGAAACAGAGTTTTAGAATCGTCAAGTGGTAAGTAATGTAGAAAATAAAGTGTTGTGAATCACCAAGTTAATAATAAAAACATTTTTAATATGTTCAATATCGATGATTCAAAAGTGTCTCATATTTATTAAGAATCAGTTGCAAGTGTTTGAATGATAAACCAGCTAAAACACTGAAATGGATCTCTGAAAACTAGTCTAACCAGCAATTGTGTAGAATGATCTGGAATGAGCAAGGAAGAGAAATTTTATAATGGATCCCAAGGGGCCTATTTCTAGGCTTCGGAAAAGCCCATGAGATGGATTGACCAATCAAGTGCTGACACATCATCATGACTTAGTCATCAGTTGACACCTTTTCCCTACTTAACAGAGTATGGAAGGGATACTCCAATTCCATTAGTATTCAGTTAGGGTTCCATCAAAGTTATGAGTCTTCATATTTATTGATACTTCATGACCAACAATGAAAATGCGATGAGTAGCATGGGCATCATGTTTCTCAATTGTCTTCTAAGATGCCATCCACTTCCAGATGTGTCGTTGATCAAGTTGAGATGCTTCTTGAACATTAAAATGTTTCTTGGAATTGAAGATGTACAAATGCTAGTACAAGATGAACCATGGGTGAAATACATGTTCCTTTGAGCATTTGGACATGCCTTCATTATACATGATGTTCCATATGTAGTCTGGTTAAGCCATCAATTTGATCAGGTTGATCAATGTACTTGAGTTGAGGCACCATGTATTAATGTTGATCGATCAACCTCCTGTTGAGTCATATAGTTGTGGATGAGTGAATAATGTTTATGATTAGCCATCAATATTTTAGATGATCCACCATTATCTTGATGCTCCACATAAGAACTAGATGTCCCATATGAGATCATGATGGTCCAAGTTATATTCTTCAAGTGATCCATGTCAACAGCAAGTGCTCCATGTTCAACAAGTGCTCCATGTCCACAGCAAGTGCTCCATGTAAGCTTCAAGTGCTCCAACATATGATTCTTCAAACACTGGTTGAATCTTCAGTATCTTTCCAACATGAAACATTATGATAATGTTTGTTACAGTGATGTATAGAAAGGAATCAACTTATTTCAAGTGATAATCACATACAAATATTTTCCAGCACTCTTATGTTCTCTTCCTAACTCATATGAGAATTTCATTGATACCATGCTCCATGCTAGAACAATGATCGTTGTGAATGATGTGAAGGACTCTCTGATGTCTAAGGAAATCAAAATAAAAGTTTTATTTCGAAAGGAGGTTTTCATTTGTAGTTTGTTTACAGGGAGAGGGAGGACAGAATAGAGGAAAGGGGGAAACAGAGGGAGATCACGTTCTAAGTTGAAGTCTAAAGGTCCATCGAATGCCAAGTGTTATAAATATAAGGAGAAGGGGAACATAAAGTGAAATTATCCACAACTGAGAATGGGAAGTCCAAGTATGAATCAAGTAGCGATTACACTGCTGTTGTGGTTCATGAAAGTTCTGATGAATGGGATGATGGTGATGTACTGAATGTATGTACATCAAGTTCTGCTGATGCCTGGGTTTTGGATTTAGGAAAATCTTATCACATGACATATAATCGTGATTAGTTCAACTCATTTAAAGTGTGGGATGGCGCAATCAAGATGGGTGATGATTAGGTGAGTAGTGTCAAAGTTAGTGGCACAGTGCAGATCAAGATACACAATGACATGGTCAGGAAGTTAGATTGTTGGTATGTTCCAGAACTTCAGAAGAATCTAATTTCTCTTGGCACATTAGCTAAGAATGGGATGAGGTATGTTGGTGAAGATGACTGGGTCAAAGTGACCAAAGTCTCTCTTGGTATAATGAAAGGGAAGATGAATCGTGTAAGGAACTATATCCTAGAAGGCAGTACGGTTAGGGGAATGGTGGCTATCTCTCAATCCTTGAATGAAGGTGATGACAAGACAGAGTTGTGGTATCATAGGTTGGGTAACATGAGTGAGAAGGGAATGTAAGTTATAAGTAAAAAAAGGATTTCTTGGTGGAGAGGCTACTGGAAAGATAAAGTTTTGTGAGGCTTGTATTCAGAGAAAGAATCAGAAAGTGAAGTTCGGTACTGATCAATACACAAGTAAGGAAATACTAGAGTATGTTCACTCAGATTTATGGGGTCCTACACCAGTTAAGTCTCAAGGAGGATGCTCATACTTTGTGAAGTTCATTGATTACTATTCAACGAAGGTTTGGTTGTCATTTTTGAAGACCAAAGATGAGGTGTTTGGGAAGTTTAAGGAGTAGAAGACCACGGTTGTGAAAAAGGAGCATGTCAATACCTTGAGGATTGAAAATGGGTTAGAGTTATGTAATGCTCTAACTAATAAATTATGCAAGGTAGAAAGTATAATAAGGCACCGCGTTGTACGACACACACCACAACAAAATGGAGTGGTAGAACGGAGGAACCAAACACTCATGAAACATGCAAGGTGCATGCAGATATTTGATAAACTTATCCAAGCAATTTTGGGCAGAACCAGTTAACAAATCTTGCTATCTGGTGAACAAATAACCATCAACTGTTATTGGCTTTAATACTCCTCAATAATTATGGTCCAGGAAACCCTCTAACTATTTTATTTTACGTATATTTGGATGCAACATATATGCTCATGTGAATGATGGTAAACATGAGCTAAGGGAAATGAAGTGCATATTTTTAGGATATGCGATAAGAGTAAAAGGTTATCGACTATAATGTACAGAAGAAGGAAGAACTCCTAAATTTATCATGATCAGAGATGTGAGCTTTGATGAATCTGCCATGGGTAACTACGAAGGAGGTGATACAAGTTAATTAGGGAACAAAGATCAGGGTGATAGCTAGAAGGTGGAGTTTGCAACTCAAACTCTAGATAGAGTTGTTATAAGTGACAAAGAGAAAGACAACAGTGAACAACCTGGACATGATGATACCAAAGAACAACCCATGGAATATTTTTCTAGTGGTGCTGATGCCAAGAAAGATGATGGGTCTAAATCTATAGCAAAGAGAAGATCGAAGATGGTCATTCGATAATCTGATAGATATGCAGGATGTGTGAATTCAGGTAAACTTGACTCCATTGCTTTTTATTTAGCAACTGGAGAAGACATTGATGCTAAGGAGCCTCAATCATATAAGGAGGTTGTGGCGAGTAAAGAAACAAATGACTGGTTAATGGCCATGAATGAAGAAATGCAATATTTAGAGAAGAATGAAACATTTGATCTTGTTCCATTATCAAATGGAGAAAAGCTAGTGGAATTCAAGTGGATCTTTAAGAAGAAGGAAAGGATATCGGGAGTTGAACCAACTAGTTTCAAAGCAAGGTTTGTGGAAAAAGAGTTCTCTCAGAAAGAAGGAATTGATTATAACGAGTTGTTCTCACTGGTCATGAAGTACAAAACAATTCAAGTTCTTTTATCCATGGTGAGTGGGTTTGATCTAGACCTTGGATAACTTGATGTGAAAATGCATTTGTTCATGCGAACTTAGAATAGAAATTTTATATCTCCCATCCAAAGGGCTCCTTAATGCTAAAAAGGACCATTTATGTATGTTGAAGAAATCCCTATATGGTTTGAAATAGTCTCCAAGACAATGGTACAACATATTTGATTCATTCATGATCTTGAATGGCTACACTCAAAACCAATTTGGCAATTGTGTTTAGTCAAAGGAATTGTCACCAGATTCATACATATATTTGTTGCTATATGTTGATGATTTTCTCATGGCAACCAAGGAAACGGCTGGAATAAATGAATTGAAGGTGACCCTGAGGAATGAGTTTGGGATGAACGATTTGGGAGTAGCAAAGAAAATAATAGGGATGGAGAATCAAATGGAAAGAAAAGTAGGGCAGTTATGTATATTTCAAGAAAAGTACACTGAGAACTCTTTAGGTGGCTCACTTTAAACTTCGTCCAAGCACTATAGCCACTACTAATTAAGAAAGGAAGTACATGAGCAGGGTTCCATACTCAAGTGTTGTTGGAAGTATCATGTATGCTATGGTCTGGTGCTGTTGGAAGTCTCATGTATGTTATGGTCCATACAAGACCAGATTTGCATCATTCAGTTAGTATGTTTAGCAGGTTGATGAGTAATCCCTGGAAGACTCATTGGGAAGCTGTAAAGTGGGTATTGCGATACTTGAAGGGAAAGACAATTGTTTTCTTGGTCTGTGGAGAAAATAACAAGAGTGACTTCCTAGGATATGCTAACTCTAGTTACGGCGGTGACTTGTTGAAGTATAGGTCATGGACGTACTACATATTCACTTTATTCGGATGTGCCATCAGTCGGAAGTCAACGTTACAACATACAATTGCTTTTTCCATAACCAATATGAGTACATATCCATGACAGAAGGAATAAAGGGGGATATATGGTTGAAAGAGCTCATTAAGAGTCTTGGTCTGAAGGTGGAGAAGCCTATCTTGTATTGTGACAGTCAAAGTGCTTTCAGTCTTGCAAAGAATCTTGTGTATCATGAGGAGACGAAGCACATTGATGTCAGACTGAATTTCATTTGAGATATTCTAGAAGGAGAAAAGCTTTCACTATTGAAGATTGATACCAAGGTCAACCAAGCAGATATATTGACAAAGTTGTTTCCCATGAAGAAGTTCATGCATCGTTTGGACTTGGTTGAAGTTTGAAGGAGATAGGTCCCTTCGGGGACGAATGGCAGGAAGGGAGAGGAAGTTCTTGTTCGAGGTATAGTTCTGAGGATGCTAAGGTCAATGTGGAAATTGAGAAATGTGAATCGAGCATTTGGATCATGTTCATGGAGCATTTGGAGCACTTGGAACTAAATGGAACACTTGGTTTACATGGAGCATGTGACAAAGGAATGGATCGCCTAAGAAAGGTACAAATCAAGTGACAAAGGAACATGTCATACAGAAGGGGGTTTGGAGCAACTGGAAGAAGTTTGGAGCACTTGGGAATGATATAGAGCAAAATGTAACCTTTTGACACCATATGATAAATGGATGGGCCAAGAGTAGTTCTCTTGTGCCATGTCACTCTTTCTTGCTCCATCATGTTCACTCTTGTGCCATTAAGCATACAGTTGCGCCAAGCATGGCCTTGTTGTGCCATGTATATGTCTGTTGTGCCAAGTTGATGTTGTTACTCAAATCTTGATGTTCTTGCGCCACACTTGAATCCTCTTACATCATCTGTATTCCTTGTGGCACCATCTGTAGATGTTGTTGCATCATCTAGAGATGGTGTTGTTCCATTGGAGTTGTTGTTGCGCCATAAGGGTGTAAGTTTGATCATCTTGGTCCATGATGAGTCAAGTATGCTACAAAGTCCTCTATGATGATCAAGATCATTCAATGATGCTCATAAGTTGGTATTGCTCAAGGATTACATCATGTTATGCTCCACTATGGCACAAGGTGCTCCATCATGTGTGTTGCACATGTTCATTAGTTTTATGATATGGATGAATATTCCAGAAGATGTTGCATGGCAGATTGTGATTGGTTGACTTTTTTAATGGGCCTATGGGCCAATAGGCTTAGCTCATTAGGGTTTTATGTCTGATCCATCAACTATAAATAGGGATGCATCTTAGGTCATTTTATATCTTGAAGTCTAGAGTGATGGGTGAATCTATGTTTAATTGTACTTGCAACCACTATTTGAGAGCTCTGAATTAAAATCATACTCCCCACCTACCCGTGGACGTAGGTCACCTTGACTGAACCACATAAATATTTTGTCTTGTGTTCTTATAGTTTTGCTAGTTATTCGCTTTATGTTCTAAGACAAAGTATTTCCTAAATATTCCAAACAATGTAGACATATAAGATCCGTTATCATACAAGAGATTGACGAAACTCCAATATTTAACTAGATATTTGCAATAAAATGGTGATGGAGGTGGTACCTTAGACACAAAACACTATAAATCCGAGGATGACAAGTGATTTGTTTTATCTATTGTTTATTGTTATTTATTTTGACATTATTTTTTAGACTTTACTATTGAACTTGTTTAACATGTTAGAATATTTATTTTTAGTTTTATCTTTTTGATATTTTGGTATTACTATTCTCTTGATTTTCTAAATTGTGCTGAAGTGTTCGCTAGTTGACGGCAGTAAGTTCAGCTTTAGGAAAAAAATGCAATTTTGATTTGACTAAAATTTTCAAGAGGTGTTAGATTATCAAAAGTGTAGGGTTACTTATGTGCACAAATAAGAAATTCAAGAGTTCGAAAAAAATTGCAAAAGGAAAGAGCATACGATGACAAGAATAGTGTTTGGTCAACACAACTTGAGTAAATTATAGCTTGCGACAAAAATATACAGTTCATAATCACAACACAAAATATATTCATGTCGTGATCCTTCATCGGAAGAACAAAGATATTTCCCAATAATCATGAAGATACATATTCCTAGTTATATATGATCAATATGATCTAACTATGACTTGACCTATGTAATTTCGAGTCCTAATGATAGCAGAAAAGAGATGCATTATAAATTTTCAGCCTCCCAATAATCATGAAGATACATATACCTAGTTATATATGAGCAATATGATCTAACCATCACTTGACCTATGTAATTTAGAGTCCTCATGATAGCAGGAAACAGATGCATTACAAATTTTTAGCCTTCCAAGATCAGCCAAGCAATGACAATACTGAAGATGCAATCTTCCCACTATCCTGACGAAGTTTGTTCCGTTTCCTCCCTTCTTTTTCTTTAATTTCTTTAATTGTAAAAAAAGGGCGTTTGTATGATTTAAGCATGGGGTAGGAAGTTATATATGTGATATAGATTATTAAAATGTCAAAAACTTATATAGATGAAATTTAAGTACAAATACAAAATTTAATTTAATGAAGTTATGTAGGATAATGTGAAATAAATCTTAACATTTTATTTAGTAGATATATTATAGTATATTTATGGCTTTCTAACTTTAGTGAAATCATGACACCAAAATATGAATGTTTTTATATTAGGGATACTATATATTTTGCATTGTTTGCTAAAATGTAACCCATCTAAAAATATATTTTAACCGTTATGGCTTTCCTCCCTTCTTTTTCTAGTTGAGCTTAGGATGGGAAGTCAATATGTTTGTTTTATAATTCGAGATAGTAAACCGTTAAGGAAAATGAGCTTTAGGTTTCCATGAGTTATTTGGTAAAGGATCATTGGGTCAAATTCTTGTTACATGGGTTTTATTGAAAGCCATGGACTTTTTAATCGCCTTTGGGAGGAGCAATAACACGTATCTAAAAATATTTCATAAAAAATCATGAGCTAAAGCAAGTAAATTTTGTATTATGTGCAATAAAGTTATATAAAGAAGAAAATAATGTACCAACAAAATGTGGAATATGGTATCTCAAATTAAAACATCATTTTAGGATAGTATCTAAAGTATGGGAACCTTGAAAAATACATTGATGTTATGAAGTTTTTAATAAGGGTTTATTTGAAGGATACAAAAGTGTGTATTGTTCATACTAAATGGGGAGCATTTATGAAGATTGTGAGTATTTAAAGTTAGGAAAGCTATTAGGCTTTAGAGATAGATATGCACAATGAAGCGGGATCATTTTTGTCGGTTAAAAATAGGCGTATCTTATGCAATTGAAACCTTATTATGACTTAGGTTATTCAATATTTTGTTTGGGTAATAGAAAAGGCCAATTGTGGGGTATTTTGATATTTCCTAAATTATACATATTTTGAGGGACATTTCAAATACTTTTTTTCAGCATTTTTATATTTAAAATAAGACGAAGAGGAGCTTAACAGTTTTAAATTTTCATTTTGCAGTTAAAAGGATTATGTGGTGAAATTAAGGTTAAAATGCAAAATTTTGAACATACTTTATTGGCTTGAAGATTAAGCAACTTTGTTGATTATGACCCATGCATATTAATGTTGATTTCGTTATGTTTACACGATAGAGTGCATGATCTAAGAGTAGGTTCAGATTACGTGTCTTGTATCAAATTATTTTGCTAACTTTAGTGACAAAACTCCATTAATGAGGTACATAGTAGGACTAAAGTCCGACTATACACCTAATTTAAACATAATAAGATTCAGTTAATATTTATGATTGATCTTATAACTTGAACAATTTGTGAAGTCTTCGGGATCAATAGGATCAATCTTACCACTTGATTCTTACATATTATAAAATAATAGAATAAATCTAGGAGAGCTATCATTGCTAGTAGACAACTTAGAATCATATGATTTGTGACTTAACCATTTGATCTAGTAAGATTTTGAATTGGTGGATAACTTACCAATATTGTTTAAAGGATATCAATTAATTCAACTATTATGAATTGAATACAAATACGAGTAACTGCATATTACAGTTTAAGTACAGTTAGCCATGGTTGATAAATTAGTTGTTATGATAAGTTATGTGCTTATTTAATTTATGTCTATCTGACTGACATTTGTAATCCATTTATTATATTTTCCGTTGAGTTTGATTAATAAGAAGACCCTATTTAATTAATAAATAAATAGATAAAATTTGATGAGCGAATAGTCGCAATAAATTCATATTATTTAGGGGTTATTGGTTTTGGAAAGCCAAATGTTATAAATTGGATTATTAGGGGGTTAAAAACTAATATTGTGATGTATTTTGAAAATATTATGGAGGCTAAGGGGCTGATTAGTAACATTCCGAATTAGTTTGTAAAGATTTTAGAAGATGGGGGCTGTTTAGTAAAATTCAGACTTATTTTGTAAAGGATTTTAATGTTGGGGTTTTAAATGGTAAAATAAGGATCATGTTTGAAAGAAAATAGAGATAGAGGGACCAGTTCTGCCATTATGGAAAACTTTTTAAATTGAGCGGCTATTTAAGGGTTGCCAAACCCTAACCCTAACGTTAAGAGGTTCAACCGCCAACCCCTCCCTGGTCTCTCTCGTGTGCGGCCGCAAACCTCACCACACCTCCATCGTCGGTCGTTGGTCCTTGTCTGTTGAAGCCAGAGTGCAAGTCACCAGCTATCGGGAAGCACCGGATCATCCGATGTTATTTTTAATTCAACTTACCGACAAAGAAAGACGCCAAGGAAGCACATCGACTGCCGCAACGGTCGTGTACCATCACGGCTTCCCCGCCATAATCAACCTCTCCTTCATTCTTTGTGCGTCGTCAGCCACACCACCGGTACCGCCAACTGAGATGTCACCTCCGAGGTGAACCGCTGTCTTGCGTTGATGCTGTGATTATTATTTTCGGGGTGGACTGCCACCGTTTTCCCCACCATAAACGCCTCCATCCGTTTGCGGTTGAACTTAGCGTGTGTCACCACTGTTGCCGTCGTTTTGCTCCACCAGGAGGGCTGGTTGGACCCGTTCACGGCCTGAAGTGATTCATGGTGTTTATGTTGAATTGTGGTGTTGGTTTGAGGCTGATGGGATGTTCGTTTGGCCAGAAATTCGAAGGAAAGTCCTACTACCACTAGCATGAGGAGGTGGCTGCCACCACTCACCACTGCTGGTTGCTGCCACTAGGTGGTCATGTGTATTTGTTTATTTTAGTGTGTATGTGTTTGTGTGTAATTTTGGGACTACATCCTTGTAAAATGTAATAGAAAATGAAATAATGAAAGAAAGGATCCCTAACCACCACCTTGAGGTGGTGGTTGCCGTCTCCTGCCGCCACCGGCCGCCGTGTCGGGTGACGGTGTGCTTTCCTCGTTGAGTTTGATTTGTTTGCGGTTCTTCGAACCCTAATGAGCCTTTTAAGCCCTAATGGACCCTAATTAACCCAATAAACCCTAATGGTTGATAATTGGTAGATGATTGGCTTTGTGAAAATTATCTTGGTATGCTTATGAGATATGCTTATGAGATATGCTTACATGATATACTTATGAGATATGCTTATGTGATATGCTATGTGAGTTAGTGGTAGTAGAAAGGAATAGCTTTTCCTTGACTCGCTCGTTAGGACTGAAGGGTAGGTCAATACGCAGATATGCCTGGCCGTATGATTATACATTTTTATTGTATGATAAAGGTAGGCAAGGTTATAGAACTCGTTACTCGGTACCTGTTTGGCCGACTACCGAGTAGCGAGTACTCAGGAATACTCGGGGAGTACTCGGATTTGAAAATTTATGTAGAAGTATTTTTAGGAAAATTAAATATGTCAAAATCATAAGATAAAATTATAAGTTGATTGAAATATATAACAAAATTCGATACATGTGAATACACAAAAAATGAAACACATAATGGTCTCACTTCGTGAATAATTACTAAAAATTTAAGATATATACGTTGTAATAATTACATGTGTGTGCGTTAAATAATAAATCATTAAGTATATTATACATATTAATCACCGAGTTGATCGAATTTCACAACACTACTCAATTTGTAAGGGGCCGATCGGGGAATTGTAACACCGTAAATTTCAAAACAAATTTTTTCAATTTTCTTATAAAACATAATTCGATTAATATTCATCAAACAACCATATTAATTATCCAATATAGGTTAATACAAAATCCCAAGATCACAATGTAAAAACTCCGAGTGTGTGTGTACGGATCAAGCCGGCGCCTTCCCGCGGTCGTCACTAGTACCTGAAACAATAACATCAAACACTGTAAGCACAAGGCTTAGTGAGTTCCCCAAAATACCACATATAACACATATTAGCCACTCAAGGCTATAACTCTGTGGGTCCGTGCACCCAAACTTTGTGAACCCTCAGGTTCTAGCTCTGATAAACATGCACTACATAAATCACATAGAAATAATGCAGTACAACACATAACATACATAGCATACAAATACTCTATCACATAACTCTGGTTACCTACTCAAGGTAATATAGTATAGTGAGAAGTCTCACCTCGCGTATCTCGGTATCTCACGAATCCTGGCAATCCTTCGTGCTCGATCCTCCGAGCTCTAATCCTCCTATAACATTATATGTTTCTAATTAACACTTTATATCTCTAAGGTTGACTATCCATAAGAAGTCAATCACAGGTCAACTCTGGTCAACGGTCAACTCTGACCGGACTCGGCGAGTACCATTCCGACTCGGTGAGTCTAGACGTTTTCACCAACCCTCTGAAATCCCCTTACTACACGTCGAGTATTCCCCCCTTTACTCGACGAGTTTCACCTGAATGAATCGCAGGGCCACCCCGACTCAACTCGTCGAGTCTCAAGGACAACTTGGCAAGTCCAAGTTTGACTCAGTCCACTCGTCATCCCTCTCCAACTCACCCTGACTCACTGAGTCTACCCATGAATCAATTGGACCACTCGCTGAGCAGTCCCAAGGCAATCTTAATCTACTCGGCGAGTCGGATGAACAGACTCGGCGAGTCCATGCCATGCAACCACTCCAACTCGCTTCTAAGGTCAGATCTGCTTCCAAAAACTATAGATCTGACCTCCCTCGACTGATTAATCACGTAAAGCTCCTATCTTGGTGCTCATAATACACCCTATAGCTCATAAATGGAGTTTTTGACCTAAGGCATGAGGATTCCAATCCAAAGCCTCCATTGATTCTCAAAAAGCTTGGGTAAAGGGACACTCTGGACCTCTAAGGGTCTAGATCTATGGTTCCAACCTCATAAGGGACCAAGAGGACACTAAATCTTGCCATAAAAGGGTTCAACAAACCCTAAATCTAGATAACAACAACAAACAAGAAGGTAACTCGGATTTATTACCACAAAAGTGATGCTCTGGACTCCAAACCCACAGAAGTGGCTCCTCTTGTTTTCCCTTGGCTAGCTCTTCTCCTTCCTTGCAACAATGGCACCTCCAAGGTCAATAATGGCCTCCTACTTAGATCCAAATGCTCACACTCGATTAGGGTTTCACTCAAGGGGCTGGTGAGCACAAATGACGGCCATTAGGCCCTTTAAATAAGTCTCAAACCCAAGAAATTAGGGTTTCATTACGCAGTGCTGACTCGCCGAGTCCATATCCTGGACTCGTCGAGTCCAGGCGCGATCCCGCGTCCAGATCCGCATCCCTACTCGGCGAGTCTGAGCTCCAACTCGCCGAGTCCCCCCACAAATCAACAAAATATAATAAACAAGATACCTGATAAAATCCGGCTGTTACAACTCTCCCCCACTAGGACTAGACTTCA
Organism: Lactuca saligna; assembly: GCF_052625555.1. Taxonomy (NCBI): domain Eukaryota; kingdom Viridiplantae; phylum Streptophyta; class Magnoliopsida; order Asterales; family Asteraceae; genus Lactuca; species Lactuca saligna. Next base: position 305,106,810 of record NC_136420.1, on the reverse strand, counting down.
CCCTCGAAGTCTCGCTCTAAAAACAGCTACGGATGTTGCTCCTGCATCATACGCTCTGGCTCCCAGGTCATCTCTGATCCCCTCCGGTGTTGCCACTGAACCAACACCAGAGGTACCTCCTTGTTACTCAAAACCTTGATCTTCCGATCCCTGATGGCCACTGGTCTCTCGGCATAATTCAGGCTTGCATCCACCTGAATATCCTCTAACGGAACCACTGCCGATTCATCGGCTATACACTTCCTCAACTGCGACACATGAAAAGTGTCGTGAATCTATCCCAACTCTGCTGGCAACTCCAACCTATAGGCTACCCGGCCTACCCTCGCAATCACACGAAATGGACCTATAAACCGGGGCCCCAACTCTGCTGGCAACTCCAACCGATAGGCTACCCGGCCACCTGGCTATACACTATCATTTCTAACAACTCACCCCATTCGAAATCTTGGGTCCTTGATACCGGTTGTGGTATTCATATTTGTTGTGACTTGCAGGGACTAAGAAGAAGTGAGGATGTGGAGCAAGGAAGAATAAACTTGATCATGGGGAACAGGAAAGCTTCACCTGTCACCAAGATTGGAGTTTATACTGTATCGCTAAGTAGTGGGTTTAGTTTAGATTTGAATAAGTGTTGTTACTAGCCAGGAATGGCAAGAAATATTATTTCCTTTCATGCTTTGTACAAACAAGGGTTTACCTTTTCGTTTAATAATGAAGTTGGTTCTATTGATGCTTTCTTTAATAATGTTCTTTATTTTAAAGCATTACCTTGTGATGGTGTGTATGAAGCTGTGTCTGTTGTAGATAACTTAGGAAATAATGTTTTGTGTATTGATTCTACTAATAATAATAACTTGGATAAAGCATCATTATGGCATTGTCGTCTTGGACATATAAGCAAGAAACACATAGGCCAACTCCAAAAGGATGGAGTCTTGGAGTCGTTTGACCTAAAGTCAAATGATAGTTGTGAATCATGCTTACTTGGAAAAAATGACAAAGTCACCCTTCACAGGCTCGTGTGAAAGGGGTGAAGGTTTGTTGGACCTTATACACACGGATGTGTGTGGACCATTCAAACATGCCACAAGGGATGCTAATCGTTATTATTTGACTTTTACTGATGATTACAGTAGATATGGATATGTCTACTTAATCAAGCATAAGTCAGAGACTTTCGAGAAGTTTAAGGAATTTAAACAGGAAGTCGAGAATCAATTGGGCAGGAACATTAAGATGCTTCGATCCGATCGGGGTGGTGAGTATCTTAGTTCAGAGTTCCTCGACTATCTAAAGGAATGTGGGATTGTCTCACAATTGACACCTCCCAGGACACCGCAGTTGAATGGTGTGGCTGAGAGGCGTAATCGAACCTTGTTGGACATGGTTCGTTCCATGATGAGTCGAGCTTCGCTACCAATCTCATTCTGGGGGTATGCCTTAGAGACTGCCGCCCATATCCTTAATCTAGTCCCTACAAAGAAAGTTGCCAAAACTCCTCACGAGATGTGGACTGGTAAAGTACCTAAACTAGACCATATCAAGATTTGGGGTTGCGAGGCTTTCGTGAGACGCAAGACTCATGATAAGCTCGAACCTCGAAGCGAGAGGTGTATTTTCATCGGCTACCCACAGCAATCCTTTGGTTACCTCTTCTACAGACCTATTGACAATGTGGTCTTTGTAGCAAGAAGAGGAGTCTTTCGAGAAAGAGAGTTTATAAGCCAAGGAGACAATGGGAGGCAAATTGATCTTGAAGAAATTCAAGAGTCAAGTGGTGAAGGAACTTCAAACTCTAGCCCTCAACTTGAGGAGGAAACTCCTGTTGAGCCAATTGACGAATCTGTACCTCTGAGGCGTTCCACGAGAGTTAGGAGTGCACCTGAGCATTACTATAGATTCCATATTACTGCAGAAGGTGAGACACTTATTAGTAATGGGACACTAGTAAGTCAAGATGACCCTAACAGCTACGAGGAAGCCATGGTAGGCCCCGAGTCTGCTAAATGGAAAGAGGCTATGGATAGCGAGATACAATCCATGTATGACAATCAAGTTTGGAACTTGGTTGAGAATGTACCAGGTCGAAAGACTGTAGGGTGCAAATGGGTCTTCAAGAAGAAGACCGACATGGATGGTAAAGTACACACTTATAAGGCTAGACTGGTTGCAAAGGGCTTCTCTCAGATTCCTGGAGTGGATTATGATGAGACCTTTTCTCCGGTAGCCAAGATTAAGTCTATTCGGGGTCTGTTAGCCATAGCGGCATTTCATTACTATGAAATTTGGCAAATGGATGTCAAAACCGCTTTCCTTAATGGAAAGTTGGCTGAAGATGTTTACATGAGTCAGCCAGAGGGTTTTGTCAGCAACAAGTACCCCAATAGAGTGTGTAATCTTGAGAAATCCATTTATGGGTTAAAGCAAGCACCTTGCAGATGGAATCTTTGCTTTGATGAAAAGGTCAAGGAATTTGGCTTTTCTAGGAGTGAAGATGAATCTTGTGTGTATGTCAAGGCTAGTGGGAGTATAGTTAGCTTCTTGGTATTGTATGTGGATGACATACTACTCATAGGAAACGACATTCCAACCCTGCAGGAAGTAAAGTCGTGGCTTGGAAAGTGTTTCGCTATGAAGGACCTTGGTGAAGCTGCCTATATTTTAGGGATAAGGATCTTGAGAGATCGGAGTAAAAGACTAATTGGACTTAGTCAAAGTACCTACTTGGATAAGGTGCTGAAGAGATTCAGAATGCAAGACTCCAAGAAAGGAGATTTGCCCATCCAGAGTAACGCCAAACTGAGTAAGACACAAAGCCCTAGCACTGAGGCTGAGATAGCACAAATGAGTCGAGTACCTTATGCTTCCGCTGTAGGATCGATCATGTATGCTATGACGTGTACTCGACCTGATGTAGCTTTTGCCCTGAGCATGGTTTGCAGGTTTCAGGGGAACCCTGGCAAGGCACACTGGACTGCGGTAAAGAATATTCTCAAGTATCTACGAAGGACTAAGGACTGGGTCCTTAACCTCAGTGGGAGTGATGACTTGAGAGTTGTAGGGTATAGTGATGCTAGCTTCCAGACTGATAGGGATAATTTCCGCTCTCAGTCGGGCTGGGTCTTTACCCTAAATGGAGGAGCAATTTCTTGGAAGAGTTCCAAGCAAGAGACAGTGGCAGATTCTACTTGTGAATCAGAGTATATTGCAGCTAGCGAGGCGGCAAAGGAGGCGTTATGGCTGAGGAACTTCATTGGAGACCTTGGAGTTGTACCAACTATTAAAGAGCCAATGGAAATTTTCTGTGATAGTGAAAGTGCTGTTGCCTTAGCCAAGGAACCAAGGGATCACGGGAGATCCAGACACATCGACAGAAAATACCAATTCATCAGACATCGGATCGAAGAAGGACTCCTCGTGGCAAAGAGGGTATCATCAGATGAGAATCCGGCAGATCCCCTCACGAAGGGACTGACTCGGGTTAAGCATCTCCAGCATGCTCGGAGCATAGGGCTGAAGGATGATATTAGATTTAGTAGTTAGATAACCTCGAAATTTGTAAAGTGTAATTGACATCTGATGATGAATAAAAGTGTTTTATTTATGAGTAAAGTGTTTCTATCTCTTGTCGATCGTTTACTATATTTCTTTTGCATGTTTTGACTTCCAGAATAATTTTTGTTTGGTATAACATATTATTCAAACCTCCACAGTCGGTCATATGTCGGAAGTAGATATGAATCAAGACTGTCATGTTTGGTTGTAGAGGTCTTGGACAAGGCTACAGCAATCATGAGTGCTCAAAAGTTCTGAGCATTGGACTCAACCCACGCTCACTGGAATCACTTCATGGAATTCTATCTCGAGTGATCGTGAGACGGTAATATCGTATAAGTCTTCAAACCTAGAGATATGATTTGTTACTTACAAGTGGGTTATGCATTGATTGTACGAAAAACGCATTGGTAACTCGATGTTATAAATCGCGCTCTTGTGTGTAATTCAATGACTGGTAGAACAAACATATGAGTCGAAGTTTATCTGTTCTTTCTTGGATTAGAAGCTGATATCTGGGCCCCTCGATGATTTTGTTTTGACCTATGTACCGGGCCCGGTCAGAACTAAATTGATGTGTTCAATGAAGTTCTTTGTCAAACAAATCGGAAATCGGGAAACAAACTGTTGGACAATAAGTAAGACATTGTTCCATGTATTTTTCCGACTGATATCTAGAACAGAGGATTATATGATCACTTATCTTAAAATGGCGTACCATCATCTTCTCAGTTCCGAGAAACCTTGTAAAGAGCTATGATTGCCGATTGGTTCCTGAAGTCATACTTGCAGTAATAGTTATTAGACTTATCCAAGTGGGAGACTGTTGGATAAAGTGTCTAAGTCCATAACTATTTCTGGTATGTACTTGACCCGACCCGGCATGGTCCATTTGGGTTGCATGGCACCGTGAAATTGGATAGACTAAATGAGAGAAATAACACTTGGAGAGTATTAATATATTATAAGTTATAATATATTAATAATATTATTTGATTAGTTTGATCAAGAATTAAGTTAGAATTAATTATGTGATCAAAAGATAACTAATTAAATATATGGGTTGATTATGTAAATCATCCATATCTTGTATAGTGGGCTAAGAGGCTCCATGGATTATCAAGTTGGGTTCCACCCATAGGATGCTCCATGGGAGTTACAAACCCATGGGTCATGGAAATGAAGAGTCATGACACATTAGGGTTTAACCCTAGATGTGTCAACACTATATAAGAAACATGTTCTCCACCTAAAATCGGCTACACTAAGAAACAAGAGGGCTTGGCCGATTTTTGAGAAGTGTGTGTTCTCTCATAAGTTCTTCCAAGAGCATTTGGTGTTGTGTGAAGCATTTGAGGCATCACACTTGGGGTGCTAGGCTCACAAGGTTTCAAGGAACACAAACAACAACAAGGTAAGTTATTCTATCTATACTTTAAGTTACAATTGTTCCCCATGTATGCTAGATAGGAATATAACCTTGGAATTCAACTTTGCATGATAATTAGACAAACATAGATCCAAGGTTATTAGGGTTGCATGTACACTTAGGAAGTGTTAGAATGCTCAAAATCCATCAGTGGTATCAGAGCCTAGGCTTGTTTGCTTTTTATTTGTGCTTAAAAGTTGAAAAAAGTCGAAAATCTTGCTGTCTACGAGTGGACTCGTCGAGTCTATAGGGGGGACTCGGCGAGTTCACGTGTATCTTCAACCAACTCGGCGAGTAAATTCATGCACTCGGTGAGTAGGATCGACTGATTGCAGAATTTCGATTTTAGTTGCTGGAAATGGACTAGAAACATTACCCTAAACTGTTTTGGTACTTGAAAAACTTGTTTTGATGGTGTAATGTTCTTTCTAATTCATTCACAACAACTAGTTATCAAAATTACAAAGTTTTAAATGTAATTTTTGATTGTGTTCATATTCATGTTCTTGTTCTTATGATGTTTTAGATGATCATAGGAATTATTTGTAACCTATGTGGTAGATTAATTCTTGATCATAATGTGTTTTAATGGAGTCCATAACTTGTCCTCAAGTTATGGAAAACCAAGAGTCACACTTGAATTAAAACCATTAAAACAAAAACAAGAGTTAGAAAAATGAAGAGTCTTCATTTTATTACTCTATTAAACTCATAAGTTACAAGAAATGAAAAGTTTTGAAAGTTACAAAAACTTGCCCTCAAGTTTTGGAACAAGAAAAGTTAAGTTAAAACTTTAAGTTCCAACCCCTAGAATTTTAAAAGTTAAAATTCAACCCTTATACTTATATTATGATGATTTAATAATTATATATATATGTATAAGAATAAAGTCGTCTTACCGCTAGTACGCCTCATTCACGAAGCCGGTCTATAAGGTGGGTATAAGGTTGTTGCCTATAAAATGGTGACTTAATGGGTGTCTACTCTCACCCACCGCTTTCTTGATTGGTGGAGGGTCGTTAGCCGAACGGGTAAGACAAGGACTTATAAACTCTCATTCAAAGTATGATGTATATTGTAAAGTAACTAAATGTTTTATTAAATTCCCAATCTTAGTTACTTTAGGAAAATGTGAATAAGGTGCTAATCCATGAAATTACACTTTACACCTTGTCTAAGTCGTTGGTGGAGCGTGTGTGGTTAACCGGCACACTAACTTGGACTTAACAAGGTAGGTAAAGGGTGACTTAAGCTTTATTATAGTATCGGTGGAGCGTGTGTGGTTTACCGGCACATCGATTGAGTGATAAACTTTAAGGGTACCAAGTGATTTGCATGGTTACTTCACACCTCGTTTTGTGATCCTCGGTATCCCAGTCACTAAACTTGGAGGGTACTCTCGAGATTGAAACATGCCTTTGAAAAGTTCCTTGAATCTCAAAGAATCTAGGAATTTCTAAAAACCAATAAAACCTAATATCTAATATTTCGGTTTTCGTGGTGGAAATTGGTGAATCGTCATTCACCTACCTTTCAAATATGGTATAGCTTAGATTACGGCATACCTCTTCTAAGTTATATTATATTGTGATTGGATCCTAGCCTTAATATTACATTTGGGTGTTTTATTAAGGACTCTCTTAAATCTAAACTAAACTTGTTCTTCTCCTTCAGATGTCTTCAATTGATGCTTCTGGCTCGAATCCTAATGGCTCCTTTACTCTTATGAGTTTGTGTGGGAAAGTCACCTTTGATGGATCCAACTTCAATGAATGGATCAGAAACATCAGGATGATTACCCGCTACGAGGACAAAGAATATGTCCTTGACAAGGAGCTTAAGGAGATTGATGAGACCACTGCAACTCCTCAGCAGATCGCTGACTTTCAGGCACATGAAAGGGATGCTACGAAAGTAGCATGCATCATGATGGCCACAATGACAGCAGAACTTCAAAAGTCCTATGAGGATTTCTACCCTTATGAAATGCACCAAGATTTGATGGAAAGATACCATCAAAGTGCACGACAAGAGAGGTACGAAATCATCTGCTCCATGATAACAACCATGATGAAGGACGGGGATTCCGTCACGAGCCACATGCAGAAAATGCAAAGGTATGTGGATCGATTGCTGAAACTTAATGTGAACCTCCCTGAGGAGCTAGCAATAGATATAATTTTGCACTCCCTACCATCGTGCTATGATGAATTCCGCATGACATATTACATGAATAAGGAAGAGGTCACTCTCAGCAAACTTCAGGGACTTCTCAAGACTGCAGAAACAGGTCTTAAGGGGAAGTCGGTTGCTATCACTCCTACTCCAAACTCAACTCCGGTTTTGGCAATCGGGAAAAGTCGAGGGGGGAAGAGAAAGAGATCTTCGAAGGGTACCAAGGCTCGGACCCTTGATGGCTCTTCTTCAAGTGGAACCAAGAAAGGTTTCATTACTCCTTCTTCTGACCCAAAAGAGGCTAAATGCTTCTATTGCCATGAAAAAGCTCATTGGAAGCGGAACTGCCCAAAGTACCAGCAGGATGTGAAGGATGGGAAAGTCAAACCCAACCATGCAGGTATTTACACTATCATTTCTAACAACTCACCCCATTCGAAATCTTGGGTCCTTGATACCGGTTGTGGTATTCATATTTGTTGTGACTTGCAGGGACTAAGAAGAAGTGAGGATGTGGAGCAAGGAAGAATAAACTTGATCATGGGGAACAGGAAAGCTTCACCTGTCACCAAGATTGGAGTTTATACTGTATCGCTAAGTAGTGGGTTTAGTTTAGATTTGAATAAGTGTTGTTACTCGCCAGGAATGGCAAGAAATATTATTTCCTTTCATGCTTTGTACAAACAAGGGTTTACCTTTTCGTTTAATAATGAAGTTGGTTCTATTGATGCTTTCTTTAATAATGTTCTTTATTTTAAAGCATTACCTTGTGATGGTGTGTATGAAGCTGTGTCTGTTGTAGATAACTTAGAAAATAATGTTTTGTGTATTGATTCTACTAATAATAATAACTTGGATAAAGCATCATTATGGCATTGTCGTCTTGGGCATATAAGCAAGAAACACATAGGCCAACTCCAAAAGGATGGAGTCTTGGAGTCGTTTGACCTAAAGTTAAATGATAGTTGCGAATCATGCTTACTTGGAAAAAATGACAAAGTCACCCTTCACAGGCTCGTGTGAAAGGGGTGAAGGTTTGGTGGACCTTATACACACGGATGTGTGTGGACCATTCAAACATGCCACAAGGGATGCTAATCGTTATTATTTGACTTTTACTGATGATTACAGTAGATATGGATATGTCTACTTAATCAAGCATAAGTCAGAGACTTTCGAGAAGTTTAAGGAATTTAAACAGGAAGTCGAGAATCAATTGGGCAGGAACATTAAGATGCTTCGATCCGATCGGGGTGGTTAGTATCTTAGTTCAGAGTTCCTCGACTATCTAAGGGAATGTGGGATTGTCTCACAATTGACACCTCCCAGGACACCGCAGTTGAATGGTGTGGCTGAGAGGCGTAATCGAACCTTGTTGGACATGGTTCGTTCCATGATGAGTCGAGCTTCGCTACCAATCTCATTCTGGGGGTATGCCTTAGAGACTGCCGCCCATATCCTTAATCTAGTCCCTACAAAGAAAGTTGCCAAAACTCCTCACGAGATGTGGACTGGTAAAGTACCTAAACTAGACCACATCAAGATTTGGGGTTGCGAGGCTTTCGTGAGACGCAAGACTCATCATAAGCTCGAACCTCGAAGCGAGAGGTGTATTTTCATCGGCTACCCACAGCAATCCTTTGGTTACCTCTTCTACAGACCTATTGACAATGTGGTCTTTGTAGCAAGAAGAGGAGTCTTTCGAGAAAGAGAGTTTATAAGCCAAGGAGACAATGGGAGGCAAATTGATCTTGAAGAAATTCAAGAGTCAAGTGGTGAAGGAACTTCAAACTCTAGCCCTCAACTTGAGGAGGAAACTCCTGTTGAGCCAATTGACGAATCTGTACCTCTGAGGCGTTCCACGAGAGTTAGGAGTGCACCTGAGCATTACTATAGATTCCATATTACTGCAGAAGGTGAGACACTTATTAGTAATGGGACACTAGTAAGTCAAGATGACCCTAACAGCTACGAGGAAGCCATGGTAGGCCCTGAGTCTGCTAAATGGAAAGAGGCTATGGATAGCGAGATACAATCCATGTATGACAATCAAGTTTGGAACTTGGTTGAGAATGTACCAGGTCGAAAGACTGTAGGGTGCAAATGGGTCTTCAAGAAGAAGACCGACATGGATGGTAAAGTACACACTTATAAGGCTAGACTGGTTGCAAAGGGCTTCTCTCAGATTCTTGGAGTGGATTATGATGAGACCTTTTCTCCGGTAGCCAAGATTAAGTCTATTCGGGGTCTGTTAGCCATAGCGGCATTTCATGACTATGAAATTTGGCAAATGGATGTCAAAACCGCTTTCCTTAATGGAAAGTTGGCTGAAGATGTTTACATGAGTCAGCCAGAGGGTTTTGTCAGCAACAAGTACCCCAATAGAGTGTGTAATCTTGAGAAATCCATTTATGGGTTAAAGCAAGCCCCTCGCAGATGGAATCTTTGCTTTGATGAAAAGGTCAAGGAATTTGGCTTTTCTAGGAGTGAAGATGAATCTTGTGTGTATGTCAAGGCTAGTGGGAGTATAGTTAGCTTCTTGGTATTGTATGTGGATGACATACTACTCATAGGAAACGACATTCCAACCCTGCAGGAAGTAAAGTCCTGGCGTGGAAAGTGTTTCGCTATGAAGGACCTTGGTGAAGCTGCCTATATTTTAGGGATAAGGATCTTGAGAGATCGGAGTAAAAGACTAATTGGACTTAGTCAAAGTACCTACTTGGATAAGGTGCTGAAGAGATTCAGAATGCAAGACTCCAAGAAAGGAGAGTTGCCCATCCAGAGTAATGCCAAACTGAGTAAGACACAAAGCCCTAGCACTGAGGCTGAGATAGCACAAATGAGTCGAGTACCTTATGCTTCGGCTGTAGGATCGATCATGTATGATATGACGTGTACTCGACCTAATGTAGCTTTTGCCCTGAGCATGGTTTGCAGGTTTCAGGGGAACCCTGGCAAGGCACACTGGACTGCGGTAAAGAATATTCTCAAGTATCTACGAAGGACTAAGGACTGGGTCCTTACCCTCAGTGGGAGTGATGACTTGAGAGTTGTAAGGTATAGTGATGCTAGCTTCCAGACTGATAGGGATAATTTCCGCTCTCAGTCGGGCTGGGTCTTTACCCTAAATGGAGGAGCAATTTCTTGGAAGAGTTCCAAGCAAGAGACAGTGGCAGATTCTACTTGTGAATCAGAGTATATTGCAGCTAGCGAGGCGGCAAAGGAGGCGTTATGGCTGAGGAACTTCATTGGAGACCTTGGAGTTGTACCAGCTATTAAAGAGCCAATGGAAATTTTCTGTGATAGTGAAAGTGCTGTTGCCTTAGCCAAGGAACCAAGGGATCACGGGAGATCCAGACACATCGACAGAAAATACCAATTCATCAGACATCGGATCGAAGAAGGACTCCTCGTGGCAAAGAGGGTATCATCAGATGAGAATCCGGCAGATCCCCTCACGAAGGGACTGACTCGGGTTAAGCATCTCCAGCATGCTCGGAGCATAGGGCTGAAGGATGATATTAGATTTAGTAGTTAGATAACCTCGAAATTTGTAAAGTGTAATTGACATCTGATGATGAATAAAAGTGTTTTATTTATGAGTAAAGTGTTGCTATCTCTTGTCGATCGTTTACTATATTTCTTTTGCATGTTTTGACTTCCAGAATAATTTTTTTTGGTATAACATATTATTCAAACCTCCACAGTCGGTCATATGTCGGAAGTAGATATGAATCAAGACTGTCATGTTTGGTTGTAGAGGTCTTGGACAAGGCTACAGCAATCATGAGTGCTCAAAAGTTCTGAGCATTGGACTCAACCCACGCTCACTGGAATCACTTCATGGAATTCTATCTCGAGTGATCATGAGACGGTAATATCGTATAAGTCTTCAAACCTAGAGATATGATTTGTTACTTACAAGTTGGTTATGCATTGATTGTACGAAAAACGCATTGGTAACTCGATGTTATAAATCGCGCTCTTGTGTGTAATTCAATGACTGGTAGAACAAACATATGAGTCGAAGTTTATCTGTTCTTTCTTGGATTAGAAGCTGATATCTAGGCCCCTCGATGATTTTGTTTTGACCTATGTACCGGGCCCGGTCAGAACTAAATTGATGTGTTCAATGAAGTTCTTTGTCAAACAAATTGGAAATCGGGAAACAAACTGTTGGACAATAAGTAAGACATTGTTCCATGTATTTGTCCGACTGATATCTAGAACAGAGGATTATATGATCACTTATCTTAAAATGGCGTACCATCATCTTCTCAGTTCCGAGAAACCTTGTAAAGAGCTACGATTGCCGATTGGTTCCTGAAGTCATACTTGCAGTAATAGTTATTAGACTTATCCAAGTGGGAGGCTGTTGGATAAAGTGTCTAAGTCCATAACTATTTCTGGTATGTACTTGACCCGACCCGGCATGGTCCATTTGGGTTGCATGGCACCGTGCAATTGGATAGACTAAATGAGAGAAATAACACTTGGAGATTATTAATATATTATAAGTTCTAATATATTAATAATATTATTTGATTAGTTTGATCAAGAATTAATTTAGAATTAATTATGTGATCAAAAGATAACTAATTAAATATATGGGTTGATTATGTAAATCATCCATATCTTGTATAGTGGGCTAAGAGGCTCCATGGATTATCAAGTTGGGTTCCACCCATAGGATGCTCCATGGGAGTTACAAACCCATGGGTCATGGAAATGAAGAGTCATGACACATTAGGGTTTAACCCTAGATGTGTCAACACTATATAAGAAACATGTTCTCCACCTAAAATCGGCTACACTAAGAAACAAGAGGGCTTGGCCGATTTTTGAGAAGTGTGTGTTCTCTCATAAGTTCTTCCAAGAGCATTTGGTGTTGTGTGAAGCATTTGAGGCATCACACTTGGGGTGCTAGGCTCACAAGGTTTCAAGGAACACAAACAACAACAAGGTAAGTTATTCTATCTATACTTTAAGTTAAAATTGTTCCCCATGTATGCTAGATAGGAATATAACCTTGGAATTCAACTTTGCATGATAATTAGACAAACATAGATCCAAGGTTATTAGGGTTGCATGTACACTTAGGAAGTGTTAGAATGCTCAAAATCCATCAGAATGATGGCTGTTATTGTAGGAAAACTCTGCCATGGGTAAATACGTATCCCAGCTACCCCCAAAATCCGATACGCATGCTCGAAGCATGTCCTCAAGCGTCTGAATCGTCCGCTCACTCTGGCCGTCTGTCTGGGGGTGATATGCGGTACTAAAATGCAGCTTAGTACCCAACTCCTCATGAAATTTCTTCCAGAATCGGGAAGTGAAGCGCACATCACGGTCCGAAACAATCAAGATCAGCACCCCATGCCGAGATACCACTTCTCTCACATAAACCTCCGCCAACTTCTCTGCCGAAGAACTCTCACTGATGGCAAGAAAGTGAGCGCTCTTCGTCAACCTATCCACAATCACCCAAATTGCATCAACTCCTCTGGCAGTCCTCGGCAATTTGGTGATGAAATCCATAGTGATCTGTTCCCACTTCCACTCGGGAACCTCCAATGGATGCAACTTGCCATGCGGTCTCTGGTGCTCGGCCTTCACCCTTTGACAGGTCAAACACCTCTCGACAAACCATGCGACGTCCCTCTTCATACAAGGCCACCAATACTCTTTCCTCAAATCCAAATACATTTTTGTAGCCCCGGGATGGATCGAAAATTTCGATCTATGAGCTTCCTCCATCAATGTAGTACGCGTACCGCCCACAAACGGTACCCAAATCTGGCACTGAAAAGTCATAAGCCCTTGACTATCCGACACAAACTCAGAAACCAAAACAAGGACCCGTTCTCTCTTCTGCATCTCCGGATGCACAGCATCGGCCTGTGCCCCACGAATGGCGTCCTGAACTGGAGCTATCACGGTCAATCTCAAACATACATTTCGCAGTGGAGTACTCTCTGCCCTGCGACTCAATGCGTTGGCTACCACATTAGCCTTGCCCGAGTGGTACAAGATCTCACAATCATAATCCTTGACCACATCTAACCACCTCCTATGCCGCATATTTAGGTTAAGCTGATCCATCAAGTACTTCAAGCTCTTATGGTCCGTGTATATCGTACAACGAACCCCATACAAGTAGTGTCGCCAAATCTTGAGAGCGAACACCACTGCCCCCAACTCTAAATCATGTGTGGGATATCTCGTCTCATGAGGCTTCAACTGCCTTGATGCATATGCTATCACATGTCCCTTCTGCATCAGCACCGCTCCCAGCCCTAAAATCGATGCATCACAGAATACCACAAAATCTTCCATCCCTTCCGGAAGAGCTAATACTGGAGCTTCGCACAACCTTTGGCGAAGCGTCTCAAAGGAGGTCTGCTGCTCGGGACCCCATAAAAATGTAACACCCTTCCGGGTCAATCTGGTGAGTGGCACTGCGATCTTGGAGAAATCCTTGATAAACCTCCGATAGTACCCTGCCAACCCAAGGAAGCTCCTGATCTCAGAGGGTGAATTTGGCACCTCCCATCTCATCACCGCGTCAACCTTGGCCGGATCGACCAATATCCCTTTCTGATTAACGAGGTGCCCCAGAAACTGGACCTCCCGCATCCAGAAATCGCACTTGGAAAACTTTTCATAAAGTCTCTCCGATCTCAAAACTCCAAGAACTACCCTCAAATGCTCCTCATGCTGCTCTCTAGATCTCGAATATACTAGAATATCATCGATAAATACAATCACCGACCGATCCAACATCGGCCTGCATACCCTGTTCATGAGGTCCATGAACACAGTCGGGGCATTGGTGAGCCCAAAAGGCATCACCACAAACTCATAATGCCCATAACGCGTCCTGAATGCTGTCTTCTGGACGTCCTCGTCCCCCACTCTCACCTGATGGTACCCGACCTCAAATCGATCTTGGAGAACCAAGATGCTCCCGGTAACTGATCGAATAAATCATCGATCCTCGGCAACGGGTAATGGTTCTTGACTGTCAGCTTATTCAATTCTCGGTAATCAATACACATTCGATGCGAGCCGTCCTTCTTCTTCACAAACAGAATCGGTGCTCCCCACGGCGAGCTACTCGGCCGAATAAACCCCTTCCCCAGCAGCTCCTGAAGCTGCGAGGATAACTCTTGCATCTCTGGAGGTGCAAGACGATAAGGCACCTTAGCGATAGGTGCGGCTCCCGGAACCAAATCGATACTGAACTCCACTTGCCTCACAGGAGGCACACCCGGTAATTCTTTAGGAAAAACATCTGGAAACTCACGCACCACCGGAACTTCATCCACTGAACTCGGTCTCTCGTAGATCACTTGCGTATCTATCACATACGCCACAAAACCCTTACAGCCCTGCTGTAAACACTGCCTCGCCCTAGCGGCCGAATAAAAGGCTGATCCAGAACGTGTACCCTCGCCGACTCGGCGAGTCTTGGACTAATTTCAGAACGTGTTAAGTTGCCGACTCGGCGAGTTAGTGAGATGGACTCGACGAGTAGGCGCTGAGTGGAGAAAACCCTAATTCTCGGGATTGAGCCTTATATAAAGATCTCTATGTTTTCCTCCCAGCCTCTTTATCACCCCTTGAGCCCCAGAAAACCCTAAATCACGGAGAAGCACCATTGTTGAGTGGATTGGAGCTTGGATAAGTAATGGTTGAAGGAATTTTGGGAAGATTCAAGGCTTGGAGCAAGGGGCTTTGCTTGGATTCGAATTGCATTGCAGTTGGGGCATCACTTAGAGGTAATATCTCGTTATTAACCCGTTGTTATGTTGTTTCTTCTATTTGGGGTTTGTGAGAAATTGTCTATGGATGAAATGGGAAGTCTAGAGGTTAGATCTGAAATTGTCTATGGATGAAGGGAGAAGAATTAGAGAGCATGAAAGTCCTTGTGTTGGAGTGTTTAGTGAAGCTTACATGTCCCAAACCCTAGCCCCAATGTGCAAACGGCTTAGATCTCTTTAGATTCACGTAAAGTTTGCCACTTTACGTGATGGATGAGTGGTAGGAGACTAGATCTATGTTTTGGATCAATTGCATGGCCTGAGATGCTTCTGTATGGATTCAGATCGGTGGTACTCGACGAGTCACATGGGGCGACTCGACGAGTTGCTTGAAGATGGCCTGGAACTCGACGAGTTGGAAGAACAACTCGGCGAGTAGGTTGAAGATAGCCTTGGACTCGACGAGTCTTGTCGAAGAGTCCCAAATATTCTCTGGTTGAGTCGAGAATCGGTGAGTCGAGGGATGACTCGGTGATTCGTGTGCGAGTGGACTCAGAGTTGTTGGACTCGGTGAGTCTCGGGGTGACTCGGCGAGTTAGGTCGCAGATTGAGTGAAGTTCTGATTATGGGAACTCGACGAGTCACAGGGTTGACTCGGCGAGTAGGGTCAGTCAGGGGTTGACTTAGACTGAGGGCTTTGATTTCGACCAAGGGTTGGCCGTTGACTTTTAGGGATTGGTCGGCGATGTGGCCTTTGGGCCAAGAGAGAGATAAAATAGTCTTTTACCCATAAGAGGGTGTTATGAGAGGATTTATTCTAGTCTCAAGAGTTATATTCATGAGAGTATTTGCCTTACGTGTTAGGCGGTGGCGAGTTCGAGATTCAAGTGTGAGGATATCTGCTTTCTGCTTGCCATGTGAGTCTTCTCACTATACTTTACCTTGAGTAGGTAACCAGAGTTATGTGATCAGAGTATTTGTATGCTATATGTACGTGATGGGTTGTACTGCATTATTTCTATGTGATTTATGCTGTGCATGTTTATAGATTTGGAACCGGAAGGTTCCCAGAGTTAGAACCTGATGGTTCACAGAGTTTGGGTGCATGGACCCATAGAGTTATAGCCTCGAGTGGCTAATATGTGTTATGTGTGGTATTTTGGGGAACTCACTAAGCTTCGTGCTTACAGTGTTTTGTGTGATGTTTTTCAGGTTTCTTTCAATATCACGGGATGGAACCGGGTTGATTGTACACACCAGAGAAAGAGTCATATTTTGGAGGATCCTGGTTTTCTATGCAAGTGAAAATGGAGTCATGTTTTGTAAATCGACTATGAATGAGATTTTAAACAAGTGTTTCTAAGAATAAAATGATTATTTTAAATGAAAATTTTGTCTTGAAATTTACGGTGTTACAAGTTGGTATCAGGGCCTTGGTTTGAGGGATTCGGATGCGCCTTCGGGTAAATCTGGACTCAAACTGAGGAAGTAAGAAAAGTTTTAAGGAAATAATTTTCTAAAAATGAATAAAAGTTCAAAGAGAAAGCACGAATGAGCAGTGTGTACAATCAGCCAGAGCCCGAACGGTGATTTCCCAAGATACCCTTATTTTTGTGTTATGAGATATGTATGATGCACTTTATGAGATATTATTGCATGCTAGAGACAGGCTAGGTATTTCATATGTTAGGACTAGAGTGGCCTGATTTGTGATGCCTTAGCCTAGGACTCGTTATAGGTGTTATGCTTTTGAGTATGTGATGAGTGAGAGTATCCAGTTAGAACCCATGAGGGGTAGAGTTACAGAGTTCGGTGGTACTTTCGAGGATGAGCCGAGAAGGTGGAGTTATCACAGAGAGGGAGTCCTATGTATTCTTCGATGCTCGAATGCTGCTTGCTTTGTGCTTTGTGGAACTCTCGATGATGGGAGTCAGCTACCAAGTGAATATGATGATATTCAGGAGGTAGATGGCTGGCATCATTAGGAGCTCTTCAGCAGCTGATAGCAAAGAAGTGGGAGGACAACGGAAGAGCCTAGGGAGTAACCCTATCCAGATGAGTGAGCTTGTAGAATAGAGAATTTCGCTGGGGAGTGAGCACGCGCGATGGGATTGGTGAAAGAGCAGGTCGAGCAGCTATTTAGAAACTCTAGGATGGTCCGTGTGGAAAGTATGGGTAGATGTGGCAGGTAGTATGGGCCCGTACTACTGAAAGCAGAGGACCCATTCTTGATACAGGGAGTATTCTGAAGGTTCTAAGGAGCAGATTGAGGAGTGATGTTATGGTTTGAGTACCATACATCGGAGTGGATCGAGGAGTGATGTTATGGTTCAGGTACCATACATCAGGGCAGATTGAGGAGTGATGTTATGGTTCGGGTACCATACATCAGAGCAGATTGAGGAGTGATGTTATGGTTCGGGTACCATACATCAGGGCAGATTAAGGAGTGATGTTATGGTTCGGGTACCATACATTAGGGCAGATTGAGGAGTGATGTTATGGGTCGGGTACCATACGTCAGGGCAGATTGAGGAGTGATGTTATGGTTCGGGTACCATACATCAGAGCAGATTGAGGAGTGATGTTATGGTCCGGGTACCATACATCGAAGCGGATTGGGGAGTGATGTTATGGTTAGGGTACCATACACCGGGGCATATTGAGAAGAGATGTCATGGAATGAGTACCATGGTTCGTAGTGAATGATGTTGTGGTTCTCCGGTTATTCGGTCACGAGTAAGTTCGAAGAGGTGTCCCTTGAGAGGGAGATCGAGAGCCCCTCAGAGTATTTTAGTAAGGAGTCAGTGAGAAGGGAGAATTTCGATCTGATTTGGGCGATCAGTCGATAAAGGAGATGTCACCTCCTATGATCTGGGAGGTACTGATTATGCTCATGTGAAAAATATGAGAAGCATGATGTTTTGGTTTTAGGTTTAGGGGTAAACCATGCAGGTCGTCATTGGTGATGATTTCCCACCAGAGTATCAGGTAGCATGTGTGCCGCGAGGCAGTGATCTATCATGAGCAGATAGTCAGTTGAGACTGGGATAGTCGAGGGCCACGCTATACCTAATTGTGTTTAGTCGGGTGTACGGTAGTGGTATCAGCGGGGAGTTCAGTCGAGTTCAACGGTGCTGAGAGTTTTCTATCCATGGGGTGTTGAATCTGGGACTGGGTTCCTGTTCTTGGGATGATACCGGTGTTGGAGCGTTGGTTAATGAGTTGAGGTGAGGGGTACGATGATTTTATGGTTCAGTCTATGAGCCAGGGATGTTATCGAGCAGTTGAGTTGTTTGGTACTAAATTGGTACGAGATTTGGAACGACTAGAGGCAGACATGACGAGAAGTTCTTGAGGAGTTCACCAAAGTTTCAGAGTATATGAGGTCGATTCATTTCCTTAAGAGGGGATTATCGGGCGTTGTGTAGCACTTTCCGGGGGCAGGTGCGATTTTGCTGGAGAATATAGTTATGGGTTAGTTGCGTGCTATTTGGTGATGGTTCGAACCCTAAGTGGGGGAGAACCGGGTGCCGTATGTAAGAAAGTAGAGATTTGTCAAGAGGAGTTATAAGTGGAGTATAGAGATATGCGGTAAGAAATCATGAGACCAGAGATGTCGGTGATCGAGGAAAGGGGTCAAAGTGAGTTAATGCGGGAAGTACTTGTTTGAGAAGGATGAATGTCTCCATGACAGGTGTTTATTAGTCAGGAATCTGGTATTGGTCAGTGTTAGGGCAAGTAGATAAAGAATGATTGTGCAGCCAACTCCCGGGTCGGTATGCGTATCCTTGTTTGGATTTTGAGCGACGGGAAAAAGGGTTTCGGAGAATTATCAGCGTATTTCGTAGCGTTAGCGTTTCTTCGTATTGCAATTGAGAAATTGAATACACCGAAGTTGCAACTTGGGAAAAATGAAGATCTAGTTATGGGGTTCAGAGGGAATGTATTATTGCATCTATATGGTGCTTGGAGCAGGAGATCTGTGGTTGTGGCAGGATCTTGTGATGTTCGGTGGGGGTGTTCCGAGGTATCCGGGTATTGATATCTTTATTTCAAAGTTATTCGTGAATCTTGAGTTGAGACGACTTGTGGTATATCAGGTATCTATGGATCTAGTGAGAGCCTTCGAGTATGGTCATCTAGGGAGATTACTTGGGAGAGTGGATCTTCGCAAGGGTGGGCATCTGTTATGACAATTGCCTCCAAAGTCTGTGATGAATATTCGAGACGAGTATGGGTAGCCGCCTATGATAGTCTGTGGAGCACGAGCTAGTGGAGTCAGAGGGTGTTGTGATACTGTGGGGAGCCGTAGTACTCACTAGTCAGAGGGTGTTGTGATACTGCGGGGAGCCGTAGTACTCACTAGTCAGAGGGTGTTGTGATATTGCGGGGAGCCGTAGTACTCACTAGTCAGAGGGTGTTGTGATATTGCAGGGAGCCGTAGTACTCACTAGTCAGAGGGTGCAGTGATATCGCGGAGAGCCGTAGTGCTCACTAGATGGCAAGAGAGTGTGATGATGGAATGTTCTCCGATCAGTGTATGATGTGGAAGAGATTTGGGCTTGAGTAGCCGTGGTATTGAGTTTTTGGAGCCTGGATGTTGGACCGGGGCCGGGATAGTGGTCACGGGGAGGAAGTTAGTGGGATATTTGGATCATGATTTGGGTGACCTTTGGAGGCTCAGTTGTGGAGTCAAAAGCTGACCTGGTGCCCAATCTCGAAGAAGGATATGAGATGAGCTAGAGCCTATCATGATGATGTCTGAGGACACCTCAGAGGGAGTGAACGATTCCGACGCTCAAAGACATGCTTCGGGCATGTGTATTAGATTTCGGAGAGTGTTGCGGCACGTATTTATCCTTGGTTGAGTTATCCTATTTCAGCAGCCATCATTAGTGCATTGGTATGCCACCCTTTGTGCTGTTGTATGGGAGGAAGTGTCGGACCCTCATTTGCTGAGGAAAGTGTCGATTCGCCGAAGTGGAAGTTGTTGTGAGAATGGATGATTTGGAGTATGATGGTCGAACATTGTGTCTGTGACAGTGGTATGGAATGACATCATGATGGGATGTCTGTTGAGGATGCGGAAGGGATTCCGCGGGTGTAGAGCCAAGAGTCTCAAGATGGATGTAGGGATGGAGTCTGGGACTCCCAGCTTGATTCTGGTCAAGGGCCGTGTGCGTAGTGGTGGTGTCTCCTGGGGATGTTAGAGATGTCATCAGTGCGACGGGTTCTCCTAACTCGAGAGTGTGAAGGTTGGTGCGGCTTGGGTGCTTGATTGCAAGAAGAGGACTCATGAGAGTTGCTCTGGGATTGAAGAGTGGGCCTTTCTGTCGTCGCGGATTGGATAGAATGGGATTCGGATCAGGGATCCGATGGTTCATGGCTTCTAACCCTTATGGGTCGAGTGATTGTTGAGATTTGGGACAGTGATGTTTCATGGGTAATTCTCGGATCGTTGAGTGTGGTTATCAGAGGGTACATCCGGTGCCCGGTTCGAGATAGTGGTCAGGACACCGTAAGGAAAGGAAACATGTGTTCGAGTTTCGATGGGTATGCCTTGTTGGATCTGGTCCGATTAAGGCCAGGTGGCACGTTGTGGGAGTATTTCTGGAGTTGAGTTGCTGTAGGCTTCGAGGGCGAAGCCTAATTTAAGTGGGGGAGAATTGTAACATCCCGAAATATCAAGAGTAGAGTTGAAGGGCTAAAAGAGTAAATTGGGAAAGAGTGACTCGGTGAGTCCATGTGCGGACTCGGCGAGTAGAGTCGCGACTTGGTCGCGTGTTAAGTGGCCGACTCGGCGAGTCAGTGTACTGGACTCGGTGAGTAGGCGCTGAGTGGAGAAAACCCTAATTCTCGGGGTTGAGCCTTATATAAAGATCACTATGTTTTCCTCCCAGCCTCTTTATCACCCCTTGAGCCCCAGAAAACCCTAAATCACGGAGAAGCACCATTGTTGAGTGGATTGGAGCTTGGAGAAGTAATGGGTGAAGGAATTTTGGGAAGATTCAAGGCTTGGAGCAAGGGGCTTTGCTTGGATTCAAATTGCATTGCAGTTGGGGCATCACTTAGAGGTTATATCTCGTTATTGACCCGTTGTTATGTTGTTTCTTCATTTTGGGGTTTGTGAGAAATTGTCTATGGATGAAATGGGAAGTCTAGAGGTTAGATCTGAGGTTGCTACCTCAGATCTGGAAGGGAGAAGAATCAGAGAGCATGAAAGTCCCTGTGTTGGAGTGTTTAGTGAAGCTTACATGTCCCAAACCGTAGCCCCAATGTGCAAATGGCTTAGATCTCTTTGGATTCACGTAAAGTTTTCCACTTTACGTGATGGATGAGTGGTAGGAGACTAGATCTATGTTTTGGATCTATTGCATGGCCTGAGATGCTTCTGTATGGATTCAGACCGGTGGTACTCGACGAGTCACATGGGGCGACTCGACGAGTTGCTTGAAGATGGCCTGGAACTCGACGAGTTGGAAGAACAACTCGGCGAGTAGGTTGAAGATAGCCATGGACTCGACGAGTCCATTTGGACTCGGCGAGTCTTGTCGAAGAGTCCCAAATATTCTCTGGTTGAGTCGAGAATCGGTGAGTCGAGGGATGACTCGGTGAGTCGTGTGCGAGTGGACTCAGAGTTGTTGGACTCGGCGAGTCTCGGGGTGACTCGGCGAGTTAGGTCGCAGATTGAGTGAAGTTTTGATTATGGGAACTCGACGAGTCACAGGGTTGACTCGGCGAGTAGGGTCAATTAGGGGTTGACTTAGACTGAGGACTTTGATTTCGACCAAGGGTTGGCCGTTGACTTTTAGGGATTGGTCGGCGATGTGGCCTTTGGGCCAAGAGAGAGATAAAATAGTCTTTTACCCATAAGAGGGTGTTATGAGAGGATTTATTCTAGTCTCAAGAGTTATATTCATGAGAGTATTTGCCTTACGTGTTAGGCGGTGGCGAGTTCGAGATTCAAGTGTGAGGATATCTGCTTTCTGCTTGCCATGTGAGTCTTCTCACTATACTTTACCTTGAGTAGGTAACCAGAGTTATGTGATCAGAGTATTTGTATGCTATATGTACGTGATGGGTTGTACTGCATTATTTCTATGTGATTTATGCTGTGCATGTTTATAAATTTGGAACCGAAAGGTTCCCAGAGTTAGAACCTGATGGTTCACAGAGTTTGGGTGCATGGACCCATAGAGTTATAGCCTCGAGTGGCTAATATGTGTTATGTGTGGTATTTTAGGGAACTCACTAAGCTTCGTGCTTACAGTGTTTTGTGTGATGTTTTTCAGGTTTCTTTCAGTATCACGGGATGGCACCGGGTTGATTGTACACACCAGAGAAAGAGTCATATTTTGGAGGATCTTGGTTTTCTATGCAAGTGAAAATGGAGTCATGTTTTGTAAATCGACTATGAATGAGATTTTAAACAAGTGTTTCTAAGAATAAAATGATTATTTTAAATGAAAATTTTGTCTTGAAATTTACGGTGTTACACCTTAGTCGAACTAACTCCTGAAGAGCTTCTAACACTATATCTAACATATACTTGGTTTCTTTATAGACATGCATGCCTATTACATGTCTAGATTTCATTTTAGTTCAAAATGAGCAAAAAGGTGAACAAAACTCATGCAAGGATAAGAATCCCAACCTAAGTCTAAATCTACAAGATATATTCCTCATGGGACTTATGATAGTCATAAAATTACAACCTATATCACATCAAACCAACCAAACATCACTTATGGACCAAAATGAGCAAATAAAGTTACATCTACAACCAAAGATTCATCATGATGGAAACTTGAGGACTTACAAATGGTCCAGAGATTGATTCCAAGGATAAAGAGGAGTTGTTTCTTGATATTTGATCTAGCACATTCTGCTTATTCCTTCAAAATGGAACCAAACACCACAAAAATCTTAGTATCACACAAGGGATGCTAGGATTAGGGTTTCTTATCTTGCGAGGATGATGTAGGCTTAAAGATTACGAAACCCTAGCCATAATGTGCTTTATCTTGGTCCCAAAGTCCAGGGATTAAGATTTCTCCAAAAATCAACTTCCACACCATGGCACCCATTGACACGACATGGCGGGTCAATTAAATTTGTGGACAAGAAAATAATGCCACACTATGGAGAAGCCCCACTACACAGTGGCTGCGTGAGAATGAAATTCTGAAAAATAAATGAAATTATGCCTACCAGAAATGAGTGTTACAACTCTCCCCCAGTTAAACTTGATTTTGTCCTCGAAATACATCTTGGTTAGAATCTCTGACAACAATGCCAAAATATTCTATAAGCTCCCTCTACCCACTCTAAAATCAAGGCATCTTGTATAGAAAACTCGAGAGACCACTCAGAAACCCATAACTACCAACAACAATTCAATAACTTGAAAGTACTTGGCTGTAACAACTAAATTTTTCTACCTAACTGTAAGACCCAACTTCCAGTGAAAATCACTCAAATCGGAAAATTTTCAAAAACTAGAAATATAACTAAGTCCATCAATAAACTCCCAAAACATGAAACCCATCAATTAAAACTCCAAAAGTCGTACTATAAGACTGGTAATCACCCATTCGGTGTACCTACCCCTAGTCTCTAACTAAGAACACCACCAAAACATGCAGAAAGAATACTTCAAAACACACGAGTCATGAATTTCAACTAATCCCAAATCCGAAAGTTATTTCCAAAAACCATAAATACACACTTGACGTCTTGACAAGTCATCACCAACCCACCGCTCCCATGAGTATAATGATGGTCCTTCCATTAATTTCACGTTGCATCCAAATCTCTTATCAGCTCAAATGTACATCCACCTGACAAATCACTCGAGACATTTACAATGAACATTATGACTAGAGATTTCAGAACTAATACCCAATGTTGGTAACCCAACCCCTAATAAACCGACATGAAGAATACAGGGTCCAAAATTGCAAACATTCATCAAGCAACTTCCAATGCACAACTAATACATCAACCAAAACAAATTTTTGCTATCCTTATGATCCAAACCAGTTGGTTACTAGGCATCCTGACTCCCTAAAATGGACTAACACCCCATCATGCAAATAATACTAATAATTTGAGACCTAAGAGTCTTAATCAAATGACTATCAGATCCCACCCATATGAGTCATACATCCCTTGGTTCACGATACATTGTGACGCCCTCTAACCGCTAGAACTATATGATCATGGTACTACACCAATCTTGTCGTCATTCCATCATTGTCCTGAAAACTCATGACCAACACCACATGGGCTTTAAGCTATTGAACTGCCAACCCACTGACTTACAATGTCCCAATCAATATCCCTCACGTCACAACACAGGGCATACCTTCTATAACGCACAATTTCTTTCACAGTACTGGTCGCTTACCATCGCAAAATCATATGAAATCATGGTTGCACAAAACTAGCAATTAAGATAGATGGTTATATTGTTGCCCCAATTTAAAGGCTACAAACCAACAAAGAACCATAACAATAAATTTGGACCAAGAGTTCTCATGATATCATACTCCATCAGCATACACCTCCCTCGTGCCCATACTTGATAAACTAATGCAATATACACCCTCAGGGGAGCCCATAACCAACCCTAGATCTACTAAATTCTTCCATACAACCTTACCCAGAGGGTGTGGTACTAGTAGATCTAACAGAAATGATGAACCTCAAAAACTAATAGGAACTTCCTCATGAATGGTCGAAACAAAGATCCCATACCTTGATTGAAACTGAACAACTCCTACGAATACGTAATTCAGCTCTATAAAACTTCAAAAATTATTCATTGATGTTGTCAAAACCCAGGTCGAGTGAATCCAGATACCATCCCTGCTAACGCGACCTATCAAAACCGGATTCAACATAGATCCAAAGCCACACTTGAAAACTAAACAAACCCACCCTAACAACCGAAATTCCAATATCCAAGGACATCTGCACAACTCGAGCCTTCTTTGATCAAACAATTGTGGGTATCCATAGCTACAAACCACAATGTAGAATGTATAGATTTTGACGATAGGTTGACGCATCCATTGAACGTCCACTAATAAAGCCTGGAACTTTTTAAGAACCTCAGCTATTTACGTTGAATGAAATGACCAACGATCGAGAATGCATTAACATCTAATCCAATTACCCAATACCAAGGTTGTAAAACTCGTTACTCGGAACTTGTTTGGTCGAATATCGAGTAGAAAGTACTCTGGGAGTACTCGGATTTGGTAATTAATGTAGAAATATTTTTAGGGAAATTATATATGTCAAAATCATATGTTAAAATCAAAAGTTGATTGAAATATATATAACAAAATTAGATATATGTGAATACACAGAAACATAAAACCGCATAATGGTTTCACTTCGTGAATAATTGCTGAAAATTTAAGATATATGTAGTAATAATCACATGCGTGTGTGTTAAATAATAAATCACTCAATATATGATACATATTAATCACCGAGTTGACTGGGTTTTACAACATTAATCAGTTCAGTAAGGGGACAACCGGCAAGTACTCGTGATTCTGCATCTCGCATCTGTAAGGGGTCGAGTAGCGAGTACTCGGAGGAGTAATCGGACAAATCGGTGAGTTTTACAACACTACACAATACACTATAGAACCAAAACCCATGTATAAATAAACATCCCAAACTATGAAGTTGTTTTAACGATCAATAACTGACTGTCCAAGACTATACATAACAATCTATACAACAAGCTGACGAATCTCTCAAAAGTCGAAACTCAACCTGAGCGACACAAATGCCTCTTGATCTATTCATCGACATGTCAAAAGGAACCACTGGCTACAACACGCTCCCTATCCAACATCCTCATGCCACAAAGACAACTCATGAATTCATGAGCATATACATCTGATGGAAACTTGCTCTGAATCTCCGACTTGACCAAATTTTAAACCAAAGTCTCGCATATTCAAACCACCAGTCCTATGACCCATTCTTCTGAAACCATAATATTGAATAGGTATATGATCCTCCAAGCTGAATACTCAGTTCTCCCCCACATAGGGTTTTAACTACCACCAAATGACATTACAATCAAACCAAAAATCAAACCGAATCAACAAGATACATAGCGTTCTGCATACTTTGAATGTATAACACAACGCAAGATGATCTTCAAGATAAAGACCAAGAAAACTCAAAGAGATTCAAATCTAATATGGGGGCCTCGAAACTTCCAATCATACTACCTCTAACATCAAGAATCTCATGCAGATGCACAATAAATAACTCTGATAGTATATTTACAACACAGACTACATGTCTAAAAACAAATTGACTACCACACTACTTGCCTGCAAATGCTCAACCATCAATTCATCGCAAGAATCAATTATATATACAAGAGGCATCATTCTCATTGTCAGGAATCATTAGAGACAACAAGGTTGTTATTCCTAATCCACTTCCCTTAATCACCTAGAACAATCAATTAGCACCTGATCGAGCTACATTCAAATAAAGCAGACCCTTGATCTCATCTCAAGGCAACGATACTACAAGAATCTTCTTTTTATTCCCATACTACCATATTTTCCACCAAAACCACAACCATCTAGCCCCATGTTGGGTCTACATCCTAACTCTTAAAATCTCATGTCTACACTCTTTCACTTTGAACACAGAAAGATGGAAGAACATAACCCCTACCGCAGACAGTAACATCCCAAACCATCTGCCAACCACTTATCCTCTGGCTACAATCCTCGAGTCGATTATCATTATCACTCCCTTCTTGAGTCCTATGACTCAACTGTTATTACCTCGAGCATGGCCAGACCTTAAAATCAAATAACTCACCTAGGTATGCACCATTCAAACCTAACTGACATTGCTACTAGGGCCCTAACAATCACCAGGCTCATTTTCCGACCGACCAACCATAACGATAAACTGAATATGATGGAAACATATTGCAATGAATCATGGTGCCAAACCATACAATTTACCGTTAATCAGCTCCTTAGAATCCCCAAAAATCTCCCTTATTCGAGTAGACATCCTATGCTTTTAATAGTTTGGGCACAATATTACCTTCCATACCTATCCATACTTTACTTAACAATAATTTTGGATCCTCTAAGTAACTACTCATGTCTACTACCTACTGATCCAATCACATATACCCACCCTCAACCGAGTATACATTGCTAATCTTCTTAGATTCTCCTTCTAGTATTTTTTTCTTCCAAAAATTCCCACACAAGCACATTCGAACATTCTTCCTAGACAGTCTGAGGGTTCCCTTCAAACCTCACGAATACAATCACATGCCACAAGCACTCGATAATTCTTCGATTACCAGGTCTCACACTATAATGGTTGGGCTCAAACAAGAGTTATGCAATAGATTTAAACCTAACCTTCTAAATTATCTAAGCCATACAACATGTAACCTAAAATAATTTCTTAATAGTTAGCAGATATTATTGGAGGTCCCTAAAAGAAAAAAAAACAAGAAATATTCGACCATCAAGTAGTCTAAACCAATGCCTCACTTAATCAGGGCATTTTATCCAATAATCTGAAATCCACACTAGCATGTAGTTCCAAAAGCTCAATCAACAGACATATAAAGGCATCTCTACTAACATTCTATTATGCAAATCCTGACCAAATCCTTAGCACTAATCTAGTATGTAATTCTCATATACTCATACCAAAACGTTAAGCATAAAACATGATAACACATGTATGTGTGTTTTAGGAAATACATACTTTAGTTCGGCTGATTGCATGCGTCGCACCCTTTTTCATAAATTTTTTTTTTTTGGAAAAACTCATTTTCTTTGAAAATATTTTGTTAACTCCTCAGTTTCAATTCAGACATACCCGAGGGTTTGCCCAAATTTCTCAAACCAAGGCTCTAATACCAACTTGTAACGTCCCAAAAATACCGAGCAAAAATTTCTGTTTAAATTAGTCAGAACCATTCATTCATTATCCCAAAAGACTATTAGAATAAAAGTATTGTCAAAACATCAGAGTAAGATCATAAACAATCACTTCGAAATAAAATCTTCACGGGGTGCAATGTGATCAAGCCAACTCTTCCTTTTGAAACTACATATACCTAAAACCATACATATGATACCATAAGTATGAAGCTTAGTGAGTCCCCCCCCCCCCCCCTAAAATACAACATACCAAACAAGTAACGGACCCCGCCCAATGAGTATAAAGGGCCTCTCCCTAACTCACATAATGGGTCCCGCCCGATAAGTATAATGGGCCCTACCTAATGAGTAAAATGGGCCTCATCCTAAATGGGCCCCGCCCAACATAAAAACAGGAAAGCATTACATATAAAACTAGAAACATACATCATAATCGAGTGGGTTGGCATTGGTGCCTTCGACCCATTAGAATATTGAAGAGACTCACCTCTCAGACGATAATCAACTGATACTGCTCTGATTTCCAAAATTATCAGTGCTACCCCACATCTAGATAGTCGTACAAGGTAAATCTTAAATCTACCTTCCAAAGCTAAGGGTTGGTCAAAAGACAAATCAAGTCAAGCTATGTTAACCTCCATGTCGTGGCTAACCTTAACCACATTGTGGCCCACAAGTCTAAACGTGATCTAGATCCAAGTCAAAGAAGTCAACAAGCTATCAGCAAATCCTCCACATCGTGGCCTTCCTTGGCCATGTCATGGGAATAAGATGAGAAAACAGTTGACTGGTCCTTATTCACCAAGTCATGGTGGCCTAGTGCCACGCTGTAGGGAATAGTCTGATCAGCCTAATCAAGTTAAGTTGATTTTAACTCAATACCAAAGGCTCAAAAACCCATATCTACTCCTTCTCAACACCTTAATGGATAAAGTTGCCAACTTTATCCATTAAGACACTTCAGTAAGACAAGATCTCTAATCAAAGGTGTAATAAAGGCATCATCATCACATTGGCTTAACCAGTAAGTAGGTTTCCTCAATGTCCTTAGTCCAACCAACTCTGAAGGAGTTTCTAACATCATATCTAACAAAAAATGTGGGCGCTTTATAGACATGCATGTTCACTGCATGTCTCGATTCCATTTTACGTCAAAATGAGCAATAAGTGACCAAAAGTATAAAAGGATAAGAATCCCAACGAAAGTCTAGATCTACAATATATATTGCACATATGAGTAAAAAGAGTCATAAAGTTGAAACCTTTATCACATCAAACCAACCAAACAACACTTACATACCAAAATAAGCTAAAAAAGCTACATCTACAACCAAAGAATCATCAAGATGGAAGCTTGAGGACTTATAAATGGTCCAAAGAGTAAGACCAAGGATGGGGAGGAGTTTTTGCTTGATCATTAGGCTAGCATATTCTTCTTCTCCCTTCAAAATTCAATCAAACACCACAAAAAGCTCAATATCAAACAAGGAAGGGTAGCGTTAGGGTTTCTGGTCTTGAGAGGGTGATGAGGCTGAAACATCATGAAACCCTAGTTATAATATCCTATATACATGTCCCAAATCCCAAGGACTAGGGTTTCTCAAAAAATAGAAGCCACACTGTGGCACCCATTGCCACGACGTGGAGGGTCATTTAAATCCGCAGTCAAGAAAATAATATCACGTCGCGGTAAATCCCCACCACATCATGGTTGCCCGAGAATAAAATTATTCAAAATTAAATGAGTTGACGCGTAATATAAATAGGTGTTACAAAGTAGATGGCGCTAAATATAAACTATGGTGTCACACCCCGATTGGCAGTGGAAATGTCGGGCTTGTGATGCTAGCACTGGATCACAATTAAAAAACATATATTGAATAGTACAAAGAGTTATAATAATATTACATTCTTTCAATAATTTCATATGAAGATTACATTGTTCAAATCAAAAAATGAGACATTTAAAGAACAAGTTCAACAAAGTGTAAGATAACATAAAACAAGGATTTAACAAATTGGTGTTGTGTTTTTTATGTAGTAGCGTTTTATTAATAAATTCCTATCGATTCTCAACTACTCTTAAAGAAAAATAGGTAGTAAAATAAATCGTAAAATAATATAGTTTAAGGTAAGAAGGAATGTCGAACTCAGGGAACTGGATGGCTTTTATCAAATCATTCAAATGTCGAACAGTACAGTAAAAGAAGGTTTTTGTTCAAAACAACAAAATTTGATTTAACTGAAACAAACGAAAGTAAAGAACTAGTACTTCATATAGAATACGAATGTGCCACCTTTCTATGCTTGATTTATTAGAAGTGAAATAGATAAATGAGTTGATTATCGAATTGTAATATGATTATTTATCTTGGTCCGATCTCCTAGTACTTTTAATTAATGAACAACTAACATGATGATTATGCAATTAGTGAACACATAATTAATCAATTATATTCAAACTATAAACGATAGGATCTAGTGATTTCTTGTTAATGGTCATGACAATCAATTAAAGCATAGAATGGATATCTAATACTCTCTAACACATTTAACATCATTGATTAATATTTACCTAACCCTTGGATATGATAAATCTATAATCCTAAAAGTTTAGTGGTCAAAAACTAATTAAGATTCAAATTAATAATAGATTGGTCCTCTCAACTACATATAAATCAAAAATGGGAAATAAAAGTCATAAATTTAAAATTAAAGGTAAGGCTATCAACCGAACACAGGTATTAACCAAACTCACATAATCCAACTAATGAAATCAAAGCATATTCAATTAGGGTTCATCAAGATCTAGTGAAAGTAAAGGTTTTTACACCATTATCATTAAACTAAAGTAGAAAAACATCACCAAAAGATTTCTACACATGATCATCAGGTAAACACGATGTGAAATCTCAATAAAATAGCACATCAATCTTCAAATGTGTCACATCCCCAAACCGGAAGGGCGGAAACATTCGGGGGCTGAGGACGTTATGTGCAGTATCAAAACAATTAATAGCATTGAAATTAAACACAACTGTCATATACATAACTGACAAGTTACATCATTCAAAGTATTACATGTTTTGCAAATGTCAATTACAATATGATGTCAAGAGATTTATAAAACACCTTAGCGCTCTATCTTCAAAATCTGATGAGTTACATGTTTCACTGATTCCCTGAGAATACAAGTTATATGAAAAAGTGTCAATAATTAAGTCGGTGAGTTCATAAGTATTTGAATGAATAATTGTATCCCACTCATTGTAAAGAAATCGTGTTTGTTTACTGAAAAATCCAATATTTTCCTTAAACTGTATTGTAAGCCATTTGTTTGAAAAATAATAGTGTTTATCCCAGAAAATCCTATATATTCCAAAAAACAAAACTAAACTGTAGTCTTATTTCATCCAAGACCGAAGAGTATAAGTATAATTTCCATACTTAGTTTTGTATATTTAGTTTTATTCATAAATAAAATTTTTTAGAAGAGATGTGTTTTTACATAAAATAAGCGTATTGTCGATTTCACGTAAAATAATGTATTATCGTTTATCGTGTGAGTTTTCATAACCGTGCTATCAATAAATTGTCTGCCTCGATATTTTTCAGGCATTGAAAAGTTAAGAAATTTGTCACCCATAACTTGCCGGTTATGTTGTAGCTAACAACCAGGGTGCATGATCATCAGTCCGGAAGGAGACTCTGGTTATAAAACAGGACTTCCGTGTATACCTTAGTAGGTATGATGAAGACGACGACTCACAAATTTCCAACAAAATACATGTTTTTGTAATGAAAGTATTCATATATGTAATTGTTACCCTTCTTGTAATGTTTGTAATATATAAAAATAATCATATTTTTATATAATCGTTTCTTTGCCCTGAAAGGGTAAAATTGAATGAATGTTTCCAAACTATACCTATTATAGTTTACAATGTATGTTTCTTTTGATCTAATATTTGTTGTGTCATAAGATGTACGATATGCAAATGTTTTCATGTAATAGTTATTTAAACTGCAAGAAAACAATAACAATAGTTTGTAGATTAACACGAGTTTGTATGTGTTTAATTGTATCCCCCTCCCCCTAAAACATAGGAAATGACATGAAAATGTAGGGGTATAAACTCACTTTAAGTTTGATTGCAGGTAGAATCTGGCTAGACACTTTTAGCAGTTAGCAATCGTCGCTTGGGAAATGGATCGAGTTCAGCAATACTAGAGAGAGAGAGTAGTGTATTTTTGTAACCAAAACAAAGAAGGAGAGCTCTCTATCTATAGTATAATATTTTAACTCTCATGTCCTGTGTTTGGTCGTGATTAGCTCGCAGACCCGCCATCTGCATCCCTAGCTTCGGAAGGTGTCCCATTAACTCCTCACGCCGTGAGGATTTATTGTTCACATCGTGAGTTCTTGATGAATCACTCTGTAGACTTCCCATATGGGTACTAGGCTTGAAAGGTGTCGATTTGGTTCCTCACGTCGTGAGCTATACATGCTCACGGCTTGAGCTTGGTCAGACTAGGGTTTATGACATGTATCAAACTCCTAGATAGCTGAGACTTCAGTAGGTCATACAATTTGCATACGAACTCCATTTTTGACGATCTTTATATCTACTCGTAGGTAGAGACGTACTCTACAACTGTCATTTAGGTCAATCGTGTTGGTTTTGTCGTGAATTTCGACAGGCTATAACTTCGTAATTTATTGTATCTTATAAATAAGAGCAATTTGCATAATAAATTTATATAAACATGTCCTTATGCATACAAAGCTCTTTATTGCATCAATGTTACATGGAACAAACTACTGTAACATGGTTGAAGTTTAAACCTAGTTTGTGATAGAATTTTTCAAGCTGTCACAAAATCCTTGCATCAATTGAACCTCTAGATAAAAAATTGACACTTGGATGGTTTCTGGAGTTCAAAATGAACTAAGTGTTGCACCTATATCCCCCAAATTCTGCACACTGAATAAGGTTGGAAATCTCATGTTTTTTATATTTTTAGGCTCCACGGTGTTGAAAACAACTTGCTACCCTATGGGAGATGGAATATTCCCGTCCATGGTGTTTTTTGTTTTTCCACGCCATAGAAATGGCTTTGTCATGACATGGGAACTTGGAATAAGACTTTTTCACAAACATAAAAGTCAACCAAACATTTTTCTAGTTTTTGGAACATCTTGAATATCATCAATCGAAGTTACGAGTAATGAGATATGGTTAAAACACTCATGAGGGGTCAAGCTGACAACAACATCCTTTTTGCGTATTTTTGTTTCTTATTGAGCGTCGTTCTACTTATTTTGCATCTTAGCTTCCATTTTAATTGTATTTGAACATTTTCAAGAATATTAAGTATCATATATATATATATATATATATATATATATATATATATATATATATATATATATATATATATATATATATATAACAATATAACATTTTATAACTTACATGTATTAAAATAATACATAAATATATGTGTAAATATAGCAATATCAAAATACTCCACACTTCTCTTTTGATCGTCTTCAATCAAAATAGATTCTTATTATGTCATATAAAAATTTTGCTCACCAACATCACATAGAATAATCCATGTAACACCTGTTTCAGGTATTAATTGATTTAGTTAATTTCAGGGGGTGGGGTGGTTCATGGACTCGACGAGTTGGGAGTTCAACTTGTTAAGTAAGGGCATTCTTAGACATGGATCAGGACCAACTCGATGTGTTGGAGCTGTATAGAGAAAACCCTAATTTTGGCGATTTCAGCATATATATATAAGGGTCATAATCTACCCTTGTGGCCTCCCCTAGCACCTTATCATCCCAAAGAGAACTGTGTTCTGCTGGGAACCCCCTTGAATGAGAGGAAGAGCTTGGTTTAGCAAATTTGGAGTTTTATAGAAGGGATTTAGAAGAAGGAACAAGAAGGGAAGTAGTAGATACGACATCTTCATTTTATTGGTCACCATTTTAAGGTAAAAAGTCATTACCTTGAACTGTAGATTCATAGATCTGTCCTCTTTCAAGTACATGTCCGTT
Source organism: Lactuca saligna (assembly GCF_052625555.1). Lineage (NCBI taxonomy): Eukaryota > Viridiplantae > Streptophyta > Magnoliopsida > Asterales > Asteraceae > Lactuca > Lactuca saligna. Next base: position 305,072,841 of record NC_136420.1, on the reverse strand, counting down.
TTAGGGAAAATGGAGTCCAAATTAAGACCTGGATGTATCACAAGGATATGGTTCTAGATCTGGATCTCCTTAGGTTCCCAATGTTATAAAGTTACTTCCTTTATGTAGCTTAACCTCTTTCCAGCCTTTAAAACCTTGTATGAAGACTAGTTTTGGTATTATGGCCATGTAAGACCTTTCATGCACGTAAAGTTTACAACTTTACATGATATCTACACTAGGTAAAGTTAGACCCGAAGTTTGGGACTCTAGATTCCACTGGAAATGGTCGAAAACAAGAAGGAGTTTACGGCCAAAGAATTTACGGCCAGGGATTTGTGGTTGACAGTCTAAAGCCAGGAACATTAGGAACTCGGCGAGTCACTCGGGTGACTCAGCGAGTTGACGAATTAAGAAAGGAACTCGACGAGTATCTGCTTATACTCGACGACTCGAAGTCAACATGGAATTTTGATATTGACTATGGACTTTGACTTTGACCAGGGTTGACCAGAGAGTATTTATAGGATGGTGCTAAGTTAATTATTTGATGATTATAGGCAGTTAAGAAGGAGAAACATGTGGGATATATTTGACTTCAACTTACTAGAGTTCAGTATTGGAGAGGTGAGTCTTCTCAACATACCCATGGGTCTAAGTCAAGGTTGTAAAAATCGATCGCCGGTAGCTCGACGGTCGACTAGTGTTAAAGGATTAATCGGTCTTGGCGGGGATTAATCGGGGATTAATCAGGGACCATAGATTATTAATAAAATATTAAAATTAATCAAATATTAATATATCTTCAGAAAAACAAGTACTTCAAAATTAGAAAATAAGAAAGTTTGTAATTTGAAAATTTGAAAATACAAAAATATGAGCATTTTGGTATAATATTTGAAAATTCGAAAATTTGAAATTTTTGGAGTAAAAAAAGTTGATTCTTTGATTTTTTTTTTTTTTTTTTTTTTTGCTTTTTAAAACTTTTTTGATATTTTTTTGACTTTTTTTACTTTTGTTGACCGATTAATGTCGTCAAACCCAAAAAAGCCTAAATTTCTGATTAATATCGTAATCCTCAATGGTTGGAGAACGCCAAACGATTAATCGCTGATTTCTGCAACCATGGTCTAGGGTACCAAGTTCTGCCCATTATGTGATTATGGTATATGTGTTACTCATTTCTACGATTTGATATGCTATCTGATTTTGTGTTATTGCATGGAAGACCCCGGGGGAGCCCGTGGCATTGGATGTAAGACCATGTAGGGTAGCCCATGCCATTCCTAGGTAAAGACCATGTGGGATATCCCATGGCATTAGATGTAAGACCATGTGGGGTATCCCATGACATTCCTAGGAAAAGACCATGTGGGGTAGCTCATGGCATTCCTAGGTAAAGACCATGCAGGGTAGCCCATGGCATCCTTACAGGTTTATGTATGCTTGGCTTATGTGTTATATGTAGCTTTTATAGCTAACATGATATTTGATATGTGTATTGTGTGTGGTATGGTCTAGGAAACTCACTAAGCATTTAGCATACAGGTTGTAGATTTGTTTCAGGTACCTGTGACTCCAAGGGCAAAGGCAAGGCGTGATGGCGCGACTTGAACTCTCTCCTAGGCATTTTTATTGACATTCTAATATTTGGAATGAAATTGTATTTGATATATTTTTTGAAAACAATTACGATCGGATTTCTTAAACTATGGAAATGGGTTTGCTTATATGAAAATGAAAAAAATCTTTGAAAAATTGGGTCGTTATAAGTTGGTATCAGAGCCTTGGTTTGAGGGATTCGAGCACATTTTTGGGTGTGTCAGGACTCAAACTAAGGAAATGGTAACATTGTTTTCAAAAATAAAATGAAAAAGCTTTTAAAAGAAAGGAAAAGATGAGAGTGCAATACGCGTGATCAGCTGATCCAAGTAAGTGGTTTCTCTAATGTGTTAGCCATGTTATACTGATACTTGAGTTTTGTTCATCATATCGAATTGGCTTTATTTCATGCTCCTTGTTTGGTTGTGGTCCTAGGTTAGAATCTTTTATTCGAAAGTCTATTTGACCCTTTTCTGTGTACAATTTGCATGCATAAAGGCAAATTGTTAGGATTGGTCTAATCGATACGAGTAGGAGAAATCCTAAGACAACCTGATATTGTTGTATGCAGTAGTTTGTGGATATGGTTTAGTATTGGGACGAATTGGGGTTATCAGGTAAAGCATTGGGGAAAGGTACAGGTGGGTGTGGAAGGTAGTATTGGGTGGTACTACTGAAGGCACAGGACCTGTACCCGAACCAATGTTAGATCTAATGACTTCAAGAAGGACCGGTGTGGGGAGATCCCTTATATGGAAATCCTGATCGTCATGATTTATGACATTACAGTTCAGCATGGTGGTGACAAGATTTGGAGCAGGGGACCATGATCGGGATCTGGATCCGGAGCTAGATCAGGCGACACTACCGATATCATTCATGAGAGGCTGCACGAGCTTATTGCAGCCGACGTTACCAGGGGCATCCTTGATGTTACCCCATTCATTTTTGGGACGGTCAAGGAGGGCATGATGGAGATCGTAGAAGAAAGACTCAGGTCATTCAGGGCTGAGATTGTTACCGGTCAGGTTGGGGCCCGAACTCCCTCTTTTTGGGAGTTTAAGGCATGCAGGGCATCAGAATTTTTCGGGGTCAGGGAACCCATTGTTAGCGGATGTTGGGTGGCGGATATTGAGAACGCCCAGCGCACGAGTTCTTGCTCGGATGCAGCAAGGGTGGGGTTTGCTTTTTGTATGTTGAGAGACATGGCCCGGGATTGGTAGGGCGAGGTTACGAGTCAGGTGGGAGTAGCCAGTGTGGCTGAGATTGCCTGGGCCTAGTTTGTTCGGCAATTTGATTTGGAGTTTACACCGGCCATTGAGGTGAAATGAGTTGTGAGGGAGTTTCATGACCTTCAGTAAACCACCGAGACTGTGGCGAAGATCACCGCCATGTTTCGGGAGCAAGCGTTGTTGATCCCATAGTATGCCACTGATGAGGAGATGCACAGGACGAGATATCATTCCATGCTGAGGGATGATATTCGGGAGTTTGTGAGCTTCACATGGTGTAAGACCCTGAATGAGATGGTGGAGAAGGCCCGGGAACGGGAGATAGAGTTACACTTACGCGCCAAGTGGAAGGCGAAGCAGGCACATGCATCACTGGGTCAGGCTAAGAAGCATAAGACTTCAGACACTTCCAGTAGGAGCCAACAGGGTCGAGGCCAGTGCACCAAGTGCGTGCGATTTCATATTGGGGCTTGTTGGACATCCAGGATATTGGGATATTACTCTTGTGGTCAGCAGGGCCATATGAGCAGGGATTGCCCTAGGAAGGGCTTGTTATGTTTCCACTGAAACCAGGCTAGCCATAAAAAGGCCGCCTGTCAGAAGTTGCAGGGAGAAGGAGTAGTGGCGGAGCCTGCACCTGCCACACTGAGGATCGCCGATGGCCGCCCTGCTAAGGCGGATGCCCGGGCGATGAAGAGTCGCACATTTCAGCTGACTATCGAGGAGGCTCAAGCAGCGCCAAACATTGTGGTTGGTACATGTATATTGTTCTCTATTCTTATTATTTTTATGCATTATGGTTACTTTATGCTTGTTTATGGACCTTTTTGTTCAATGGTATGTCTGCTTATGTCTTGTTCGATTTGGGTGCTACCCGATCGTTCCTGTCACTTGGGCTTAGTAAGAACTTTCAGGATGCGCTAGGAACTTTTGATTCCCCGCTCGAGGTAGAGATTGCAGATGACCGCATTGTGAGTGATGGGAGGGTATATCAAGAATGTGTTCCGCGAGAGGTTTCGAGTTGACCTAGTCCCAATACCGCTGCGAGGACTAAAGGTGATTGTTAGGATGGACAGGTTAGGGGCCAATAGGTCCATTATAGATTATGAACACCAGTTAGTGAAGGTTCGAGCCCTAACTGGGGGAGAACTAGTAATACGTTATGAGAGGGCATCGCAGGGGCCAACTCTCATTTCAGCTGCGAGGACTAGGAGATTTCAGTAACAGGGATTTACGGGATTTTTGTATCGCCTTGGTGCCTGGTGCCGCTTCGATTGCGAAGGCACCATACAGGTTGGCACCACCTGAGATGCAAAAGTTATTTGTGCACCTTCAGGAGCTGTTAGACCTAGGGTTCAAATGTCCGAGCAGTTCCCCATGGGGAGCACCGACCCTGTTTTTGAAAATGAAGGATGGCTCACACAGGATGTACATCAATTATAGCAAGATGAATAAACTAACGATGAAGAACCGTTATCTGTTGCCAAGGATCGATGATTTATTTGATCGGCTGTAGGTTGCGTCTTGGTTTTCCAAGATTGATCTTCAGTTACGATACCACCAGATGAGAATTCGGGATGAGGATATACCAAAAACGGCTTTCAGGACTCGGTATGGGCATTATGAGTTTGTGGTGATTTCGTTTGGGCTCACCAATTCCCTAGCAGCATTCATGGATCTCTTGAACAGGGTGTGTAAGCTGATGTTGGATTGGTAAGTGATTATTTTTATTGATGATATCATGGTCTATTCTAAGACTAGAGAGCAACATTTGAGGGAGCTACTGGAGACCCTGAGGGCATAGAAACTTTATACGAAGTTCTCTAAGTACGATTACTGGTTACGAGAAGTATAGTTTTTGGGGTATATCATCATTCAGGAGGGAATTTCGGTTGATCTAGCCAAGGTTAGGGTTGTAATGCGGTGGAAAGTACCGAAGAATGCATTAGAGATTCATAGCTTCTTAGGTTTAGCGGGCTATTATCAGAGATTTATTCAGGATTTCTCCAAGATTGTTGTGCCACTGACCCACCTGACGAAGAAGAATGTGACCTTTCGGTGGGGCACGGATCAACATATGAATTTTGACACCTTGATATAGAGGTTATGCGAGGTTCCGATCCTAGTACTACCTGAGGGGTTAGATGATTTGGTAGTGTTCTGTGACGCATCAATTTTAGGGTTAGGTTTTGTATTGATGTAGAGAGGGCACGTGATAGGTTACGCCTCAAGGCAGTTGAAGCCTCATGAGGCGAATTACCCCACTCATGATCTGGAGCTGGGGGCAATGGTGTTTGCCCTCAAGATTTGGAGGCACTATTTGTATGCAGTGCGGTGCACTATTTATATTGGTCACATGATTTTAAAGTATTTGATGGACCAGCAGAACCTCAACATGAAACAGAGGAGGTGGTTGGATGTGCTAAAGGATTATGATTGTGAGATCTTATACCATATACGGAAGGCCAACATAGTGACCGATACGTTGATCCATAAGATCGAGAGCACGATCCAGACACTGGAGGACATTCTTAGAGCATACGTGCTAGATTTTGGAGGGATTGGGGACACGTACCTCCCACTGGCAGAGTTCTCGTACAATAACAACTATCCTGCTAATATCGATCAAGCTCCATTCGAGATGTTATATGGTTGGAGGTGCAGGACCATGGTGTGTTGGGATGAAGTTGGGCACCAGGTCATGGGGAGCACTGAGGTAGTGCTCAAGACAACCAGATTGATTCAGCAGGTGTGCGACCGGCTACGGGTAGCACAGAGCTGTCAGAAAATTTATGCTAACCGACGGTGATCGGATCTTGAGTTCCAGGTGGGGGATTTTGTGTTGTTGAAGGTGTCGCCCTGGAAAGGAATTATCAGGCTTTGGAAGAGGGGCAAGCTAGAGCCTTGGTTCATAGGCTCGTTCAAGATTACGGCCTGGGTAGGCAAGGTGGCATATTGCCTGGATTCGCTGGAGGAGCTTAGCCAAAATCACAACACCTTCCACGTGTCTCAGCTTCGAAAGTGTGTCACTGATGAGTCCGCAGTCATCTCTTTGGGAGATATTCAGGTGGATGAGAGACTGAACTATATTGAGAAGCCCCGTTGTGATCCTTGATAGGAAGACCAAGGTTCTTCGGAATAAGGAAGTAAGACTGGCAAAGGTGAAATGACAGCACCGAAGGGGTTCCGAATGGACTTGGGAGCCAGAAGAGGAGATGTGAGAGCACTACCCATAATTGTTTGGGTCATCAGACTTCGAGGGAGAAGTCTATTTCAAGTGGGGGAGTCCTTTAACACCTATTTCAGGTGTTAATTGATTTAGTTAATTTCTGGGGGGGGGGGGGGGAATGTAAGACCATGTGGGGTAGCCCATGGCATTCCTTGGTAAAGACCACGTGGGGTAGCCAATGGCATTCCTAGGTAAATACCATGTGTTGTAGCCCATGGCATCCTTACAGGTTTATGTATGCTTGGCTTATGTGTTATATGTAGCTTTTATAGCTAATAGGATATGCGATATGCGTATTTTGTGCGGTATGCTCTGGGAAACTCACTAAGCATTTAGCTTATAGGTTGTGGATTTGTTTTAGGTACCTCAGACTCTAAGGGAAAAGGCAAGGCATGATGGCGCGGCGTGCACTCTCTCCCAGGCGTTTTTATTGACACTCTAATATTTGGAATGAAAACTGTATTTGATATACGTTTTGAAAACAATTACAATTGGATTTCTTAAACTATTGAAATGGGTTTGCTTATCTGAAAATGAAAATCTTCTTTGAAAAATTAGGTCGTTACAATCCAATTTGAATTCACCAACTATGTCTCGCATCAATACATATATTTGTGTCAAGATCCTAAGTACTCACAATCCTCATAAATGTTACCCAGTTATTTTGAACTAAACTCATTTCTATATCCCTTTGAATACATCCTCAGAAGACTTTCTTAACCTCAAGGTAATTTTTTTTAAGTTCCAAAGAATGTATATGACAAAATAACCTAGAAAGCAAAATTATAACTATGAATAATACGACTTCTGATTTTTGCAATTTTTGCCTTATTTCTTCACTTCTTTAATATCTTCATATTTTGATAGCGCTTATTCACTCCACAAATTTTGACAATTTTTCTTTTTTTTTTTCTATTTTGTCAAAAAAAAATTTCTTTTTCACTTTCTTTTTCCTTTTTTTTTCATAACTCACTTTTTCACTCAACTAAAAAACTAAAACAAAAATATATGCTTAAGAAATGGAACTTAACCTCAACATTTATTGGTTAAAGGCATTAGTCTAGAGTGCAATGACTACCTAATTTTCCTTGATACATTTCAAGTACACGATGCATAACATTTTATGTCTCTCAAACAACATAAGTTCATATTTTTGTCTCATGATTTGTTTTAGGTACCTCAGACTCTAAGGGAAAAGGCAAGGCGTGATGGCGCGGCGTGCACTCTCTCCCAGGCGTTTTTATTGACACTCTAATATTTGGAATGAAAACTGTATTTGATATACGTTTTGAAAACAATTACAATTGGATTTCTTAAACTATTGAAATGGGTTTGCTTATCTGAAAATGAAAATCTTCTTTGAAAAATTAGGTCGTTACAATCCAATTTGAATTCACCAACTATGTCTCGCATCAATACATATATTTGTGTCAAGATCCTAAGTACTCACAATCCTCATAAATGTTACCTAGTTATTTTGAACTAAACTCATTTCTATATCCCTTTGAATACATCCTCAGAAGACTTTCTTAACCTCAAGGTAATTTTTTTTAAGTTCCAAAGAATGTATATGACAAAATAACCTAGAAAGCAAAATTATAACTATGAATAATACGACTTCTGATTTTTGCAATTTTTGCCTTATTTCTTCACTTCTTTAATATCTTCATATTTTGATAGCGCTTATTCACTCCACAAATTTTGACAATTTTTCTTTTTTTTTCTTTCTATTTTGTCAATTTTTTTTTTCTTTTTCACTTTCTTTTTCCTTTTTTTTTCATAACTCACTTTTTCACTCAACTAAAAAACTAAAACAAAAATATATGCTTAAGAAATGGAACTTAACCTCAACATTTATTGGTTAAAGGCATTAGTCTAGAGTGCAATGACTACCTAATTTTCCTTGATACATTTCAAGTACACGATGCATAACATTTTATGTCTCTCAAACAACATAAGTTCATATTTTTGTCTCATGATTTCAGTAGAACTGAGAAGCTACAAATATACTATACCAAATTAGCTAAACCAAACCTTTAAATTCACATCAAATTATCCCACATAATACTAGCAAATCTAGTTCTAACACAACAAAATGTAGTGACCCGATTATGATGAAGAATGTGGATTATAATGATAATTTGAATCAAATCATATCAAGAACACCAAAAGTAAATAAAATACTTTAAAGCTCTCATTAATCTAGTAAGATATATATTACAAAGTGGGCTATGTAATAATCCTTTCAGTAGATTATTCTCTCAAATGGGTTCTTACCTATATAGGAGCTACTCATTTCCTATCTATAGGAAAAGCTCAACCCATTACACAATCAAAGAGGGTAAGCCACATCCAAGGAGAACTTTGAACCCTAACATTCTCGCCCTCAAATTTAGGATTGGATGTCCCGACTTCAATATCCAAACGAGCTGCAAGCTATAAAGACCAACTCCCCGTCGATGTAACACCAGTCTTCAAATCTGCTTTGAAAAACAATATGCAATAATCTTCTATTACCCATTTCAATTTTCTCCCCTTTTTATAATCAACAAATGATTATAAAACCCATAAGGGTATGAGAACCCCTCAAGGACTAATCCATATGAACCTCACCCTCGATGTCTTCAAAATTTTGACTTCCCGAACTTGAAAATGAACACACATTGTTCATATACGACAAAAAATCTTGAACCAAAAACAATCAAGAAAAGCTAAGAAAAAATTTCAAGGGTTGTTAAAATTTCGACTTTTGGGTGATTTTTGCAATAATTTCTAACTAATTGCGAAAAATTAGCTTCAAATGCGAAACTTTACCCCAAATAAGAAAGTGGGTATAAAGTGTCAGTTCTGTATAAACTGCAGGGATCATATGCGAAATATCTTTCCTCTTTTCTCCAATTGCAAAAACACCTCTTAATATCAAAACGAAGTATAAACTGCATATTCACTAAAACTCCAGGGACCACACATGAAAATTCCTATCTTCTTCACCAATTCCTTCTAGAAATGAAAGCATGAGCAATACAATCGAAACTTCACTCGACTCATTTACGTTCGACTTAGAAGCTATCTCTAATCAAATGCACTCTCAACTATCTAGGAAAATTCCATTTTCGACTACAAGATAACAACTTTCTGTAACAATTGAATGAACAACAACAAAAAACCGAGATCCCAATTCTCGATTCGAAACCTTCACCTGTGAATCAACCTCGGTTAACTTTCAATTCCATTGAAACTTTTGGTTTGTGTCTGTTGATCTCAAAATAATTTCGACTGTATCGTCTCCTTTTGATTTCCAGTTGAAATTGACCGAGCTTTGACTTTTGTTCCCAATTGAAACATAAAGTTTCATTTCCAAATTAGGTTCCATAATAGTCAAACTCTCATTCTCCACAAAGTCAAGACTTCAACTCTCGATTCTAAATCAATGCTTTCATTTTCGATCAACTATGTGGCTTTCGACAGACAATTATAAAATCAATTTCGACCCTTCACAGATTTTCTTTCATTTCTCACTTTGAATCATCCATCCAATTTCAAATTTAATGATTCCACAATTGATATCTACCAAACCTTCATCTTTTGATTCTATATCAAATATTGACTATTGAGTATTCAATCTTTCAAGCTCACTAAATCCCAACATCAAACATACTATCTTCAACCTCCATTTTAGATACAAGAAACAAATGTGAGCACTTGATACGCTAAAGTGATATTAGGAATCAAAAAGTTCCAGATGCGAAAATCTCCGTCAATCATTCGACCATAAAAATCAAAAAATTCATCTTCACAAGCAGAATTGTTTGATCCCAAATCCACAATGTTTCAACCTTGATGTCGAATCCCATTTTTTCTGAATTCAAATTCATTATCAAAACCAAAAACGATTTCCAAAATTAAATTGAATACCAAAATCAATTACTCCATATTAATTTATAGAAATCATTGGTAACTATCACTTCAATCAAATCGACTTCAATTATCAAGCACAACATCACACTTTCATTCCAATTCATCTTTCCAATCACAATTAACACACAAACCAAAAACTGTGATTTTTCCTTAAACTTTGATTTTCCTTTCGACTGTAATAATCGATTTACCTAATGATGGGAGAGAAAAGATTAAGTGGAGAAATCGATTTTGAATTGGCCTTAATTGATGAACAGTATCCGAATTAAAAGTAATGGACTCAAATTTTATGGATCTAATGAATAGAATATTTGATTGGGCTTGAAGATTAAAAGAAAATGAAATTGGTTTCGAATTTTGAGCAAACATGGATCATTCGTTTTGTGGATCTTCAAAAACAAGGTATCGATATCAACAAAACCTTTTTGGAATCCACTTGAGAATTTGATAAAACTACTTGAACATCCTTTTTCCATTTTCAATGCATGAATCGAACATGGAAAATTTATGTTCCATGGTTGAAATTAGAAAATTTCGAAATTGCACATTGTACCATCCATGATGCACATTGTACCATCAATGGAACTTTTTCTCTTTTTTCCAAGATCTAACTTCATAATCATTTTGAATTTCAAAATCTTCAATAATTTTTGTTTAGGAATTCGATTTAATAATAGAAATTGATGATTTTTTCTTTGGAACCCAAAATTTCTTCATTGATTTTGATATCAAAATGACATTTGAAATTTTTTTTAGCATCCCAAATTTTTTTACCTTGTTCAATTTTTGGATCTTGAAGATTTGAATCCAAAAACATCATCATTTTTCACAACTTCAACTTTTCATATTTGAATCAAATTTTTTGGAGTTTGATACATAAGAACATCTTGGATTGAAGGCTTTCTATAAGGCACCATTCCTTCAAAAAAAATCACAAGAATACAAACAATCATCGGTTTGAACTCCAGTTGACCAAAAAACTTTCATAACTAAAGGTCTATAATATTGTGGTTTGAGCTAGGCATTAATTTTTTATAGATCTAATTACGGTTTCAGTGTTTGTATATCATTATAATGATTTGAACTTGTATGTGTGCAGCATCACACGTGTGTGCGGCCGCACACAGTGTGTGCGACCGCACACGCATGTATGGCTGCACACTCGTGTGCTGGTGGGGATGCTATTTATAGTAGCTGAGTTATGTCAGATTGTACTTGTTGCTGATCAGTGCAGTGTATGTACTTCTAAAGGTGTACCTGGCATTTATGAGCTATAGATTTGTGCATGCTTGATGTTATTTCTCTTCTTCTCCTTTTACACTCTATTTTGATTGTTATTACTTCACTTATTACTGGTTTGGATCTATAGTTTTGGGACTTACAATTGGTATCAGAGCAAGGTTGTATCCGTCAATTTTTTCAGATCTGGAGCTTATTTGATCTTATTTTGAAAAGATAATAGTGTTTTTGGATAGATCTCTGAAAATTAAGGGGGGTTTCTTCTTTGCATTTTTCATAAAAAAGAGTTTTTGATCGAGGTTTAGAGCAAAAAAGGGTGAAAAACGTCGTTTTTTTCGCGAATTTGTTGAAGGTGTGCGGCCCAGTTGAAGGTTGAAGGTGTGCGGCTCAGGAGTGCGGCCAGGGAGTGTGCGGCGCGGCCTTGGTTCTTAGTTCAGCGCACATTAAAAAAAGGGGGAGTAAAGTTGGAGGCGACGGGGATCGAACCCGGGACCCTCCCAACAAAGCACGCGTCTTACCAGTTGGGCTAGGCAACATCTTTATTCACTCCTTCCGAAATTAATTCATAAACAGTCCCTCTCGGTTCCTTATTTCGAAAATTGTCACTTTTAACCCCAAAAATCAATTTCTTTTATTTTTAAATTCCATTTTCATCCCAAAAAAACCCTTAGGAATAAAAAAAATTTTGTCATTTAATCCTCAAAGTGGTTTGTTTTTTTTTTTTAAAAAGGTTGAGTATGGGCCTTGGTTTTAATTGTTAAAAAGGTGAAGGGGAGGAAATGAAAAACATTTGTATATATATAGGGTGTGTGCGGTGAGACTTTCACCGGTACTGTTTCCATTCTCATTTTTCTCTCAACCGCACACACACAGCCTCTCTCTCTAAACTCTTTGAATATTCCACTAATTTTCTTGAAATCAAAGCTCTTACCTGGTAATTCTCATGAACACGGCTCAAAAATCAATTTTTTTTATGAAAAATCATTTATCATTTGTTGTTTAATCAAAGTGTCAATCGTTTCGTATGCAAGTGCGACCGCACACGGTGTGTGCAGCCGCACACTGGCGTGTGCGGCTGAACCATGTGCGGTTACATTGACTTGTGAGCGGTTCAGCGTGTGCGGCTGCGGCTGCACACTTGCACGTGTGCGGCTATGTACACTTTTATGTGCGATTGCACCATTTCCAAAATTAATTTTTCCCTAATGATTACTTGTGTTTATTTTCAAATTAAGATGGGAGACATGGAATTTGCTAAGGTCCACAACTCTACCGTTTTTCTCGAAGACCCTCCTGCAGCTCACAATGACTTAAAGTTCATTGTTGATGGTTTGAAGAAGTCTTGCCTGGTCCATGCTTTAAGCACTTGCCCTGTAATTTATCAGAATCTGATCAAGGATTTCTGGAGGAGCGCAGTTGTGAAAAAGAATAATCATGGTGAAAAGTTCATTGAATCAAAAATTGAAGAAAAGAAAGTTCAAGTGTCAAAGAGCATTATTCAGGAATCTCTTTAAATAGACGACATATCTGAGTATACTATGGTGTCACACCCCAAAACCGGAACGACGAAAACGTTATGGGGTGGATGAAGTCATGTCAAGTATCACAACATATGCAGTATAGTAATCAAAGTACAACAACCATTGCATTAATAGTAATAGTTTTACATGGTTTACATTACATAGAAACTTCGAAGTAATACAAGTAATAATATGGGTGCAGCTTGGTACTAAATTGTCTTCATCAAAAGCTCCTGGGATGTACCTATCTATTGCTGACCTAAGAATACAAGTTATTTGAAAGCGAGTATCAGCATTTTTATAAATGTTGGTGAGTTCATAAGTATTTAGTGTCATTTTACTCAAATAACTTTATAAAAGTAGTAGTTTAGGATCAACTGTGTATTAGAGTCCTTTCCAGAAAATCCTATATTTTCTAATTAAAGGAAGTCTTCTACCAAGACCCGACAGTGTTATGTTTTAAAGAGTATTTTCCCTAAAATATTATCATTACCAAAACACAGTATTTGATTTTAAAGGAAGTAGAAGGATATCACAAGTAAAAACATTAGGAAAAATAACGTATGCCTCAGCAGGAAATGCTGCTGACTAAGGCAAAAGAAATCATAGACTCCAGGAGAGTATCGAATGAACGACACGCCTTACTCAGTCTAACAAGAGGAGACACAGACCCTAGATAGTATCAAATGAATGATACGTCTAGCAATGTCTAAAAATAGTGAATACAGTGTTAATTCACGTTACCTTAAGGCCATGAATTATGAGGTAACCCCGAGATACCCGTAACCATATTGATAGACAGTAGAGAACTTGACGCCCTGCAAGCATCGGAAAGAATGTGACATTTGTCACCCCTTGGCTTGGTAGGTCGTGAACTGTAGCTAGCAGTCAAGGTGTGTGGGTGTCAATCCCATATAGATCTATACACACAATGCATGCTCTCCCTACAGGAGACTCTGGTTACCAACTAGACAACGGAGAAGGCCGTGTCCTGAAGATGCATCTCGTACAGTGAGATCTGATGTAAAATACTGAACTAGTGATAGAGACTCACAACTAAACTGACTGATGTAAACCTATATGTCTATGCTTGTATACATAATATATAACTAATGATCAAACGACCTTCGGACGGATATCCGATCCCACCAGACCACATCTCAACGAAGAAAAGGAAATAGGGAGAACTAGCCATCCTAAGTCCTTTAAACATTATTTATATAACTATACAAGCACAGGCATACATTTAACTAAGTAGAAGCATTTAACGAAGTTGAAGTGTTAGCAAGTAGAAGCGTATCGTGAAGTAGAAGCGTTATTAAGTAGAAGTGTATCGTAAAGTAGAAGCGTGTCGTGAAGTAGAAGCATTAATAAGTAGAAGTGTATCGTGAAGTTGAAGTGTTATTAAGTAGAAGTGTATCGTGAAGTAGAAGCGTATTGTGAAGTAGAAGCGTTAATAAGTAGAAGTGTATCGTGAAGTTGAAGTGTTAATAAGTAGAAGCGTATCGTGAAGTAGTAGCATTATTAAGTAGAAGTGTATCGTGAAGTAGAAGCGTATCGTGAAGTAGAAGCATTAATAAGTAGAAGTGTATCGTGAAGTTGAATTATTAATAAGTAGGAGCGTATTACGAAGTAAAAGCGTATCACGAAGTAAAAGCGTTACGAAGTAGTAGCATTAACTAAGTGGAAGTATAACGAAGCAGTAGTATCTAACAAAGTAGGAGTATAAAAAACATGGAAGAAGACTTTGATGAAAACTTTGGAAAACCTTTATACTTGAGAAAATCACGACTTGGTATTCTTTTGTAAAATAAGTTTGAAAAACCTTTAGAAATCCTTTGAAAACCTTTCATTAACACGTTTTGAATGTAATTTCTGATAAAACAATATAAGTGAAGAAAACCTTTGTTTCGAATACTATTGTAACTGAATTTGAAGTAAAACATACATCGCTAGAGACAATTTGAGAAAAGCTTTGAACAAGTAAAGACGTTTTGGAAAACCATTTACAGTATCATACTTGGTAAAACAGTTGACAGTGTAATAAATCCTTGTGCATGCGGGTTATCAATAACAGGTGATTGATATGATAACTGGCATGTTTTAACTTGTATTCCCCCCATAAAATCATGTAAAACATTCGAAAGGTTAATTCAGGGGGTATGAACTCACCTGTTGTAAGCGGATCGAACGAAAGTGCCAGTTAGGTGCTCGGTGTCAAGTAAAGACTTGAACACACTTAGTGACCCATAAACATATGATGACATGTGTTTACACACAATTAGTAAATATAATACTAATTAAACATGTATAAGCATCCTAAGATGCGGAAAACACTTTGGTCAAGTGCTAGGAGTGTCCCGGGTAACATCTAAAGGTGTGTATGGCCTAGATAGGGAGTTTACTCTTCAAGAGTAACTCTTTATAGATTTTACGGCCCTAAGACCTTATCCGCATGAGTTTATGGCTGTAAACTCATGGATGGTGTGTTCTTGGATGCATTAAGGTCTTATAACACTCGTGGAATTTGGCTAGGTTCAATTCTAGGGCATAGGAAGTGGTTTAGGCTCCAAATGGACCATTTTTGGGAGTTTACGGTTCATGACCATTCCTTGAGGAGTTTACGGCCGTAAACAAATGAGTTTATGGTCGTAAACTCATGCTTGGCCATTTCTTTCGTTGTTTGGTGGTTCTAACTCATGCATGTAAGGTTCTAGTCACTTTTAGGAGCATAGGAAGGTGTTTCGGGCACTTAAACACCTTGGAAAGGTTTTTACGGTCTAAGAAGATGTTCTTGGGGAGTTTACTACCTTAAACACATGAGTTTACAGTAGTTAACTTCAAAGATTCAATCTTTATCATTGATTTGCCCCTATTTTGCTTAAATTTGGATTTGGGGTTTTCCTCAAATTCTAGGGTTCTAATTTTGCCATGAATTAGGTAATGTTAGAAGAAATTTCTGTTAGATATATGGTTATTTGACTTAATACAAAAAACCCCTGTGAACAATTAGGAGTTTTGGGCACCCTATATATGACCGATGCAATTCTATCCCGAAGTTCATTCTACTCGCCGAGTAGATGCTACGGACTCGGCGAGTAAGAAGCCTATTCAACCTTGTTATTTGATTTTAATTGTGGGGTTTTGCTTGTTTGTGTTTTCTTTATGTTGTTATGCAAATACCATGTTCAGGAGAGGGCAATCTTCGAGAGGGGCGAGCCAAGGTGAAATCCCATGGCTCTCATTTCGACAAATCGCGTCCAAATCATCACAAGCTCGAGCCAAAAACAAACTAGAGGCGCGAAAACAGAAGGAGATTCATTTTCCCAACGCTGTTGACTGGGATTGGTTGGGAAAAGTGGGTTTGGAAGAGGAGCTCACTCCATATTTGGTAAAGGAGTGCAACTTGGGGGATACCACCATCATATGTGATGGTTGGTTGCAATTGTTCAAGCTACAAGAACCTGTGTATGCTGAGCTGTGTTGGGAATTCTTTTCTACCATCTCATTCTGAGGTGGTAGTGAGTGTTACAACCCCAACATAATTACTTTTTCTCTTGGTGGGGAGCTGCAACAGTGCAGCATGGCGGAATTTTCTTGGAGGCTGGGATTTATGACCAAAGCACCATGTTGAATGAGGATTTTAAAGCCTTTTTTGGAAAACTAATACAAGGATCTTCCCGAGGCAGTTGTGGCCTCTACCTGGTGGAACACTATTGCCAACCGGGTGTATATTCCTTCTACTGCCCAGGAGGGTCATATTCGCTCACCTATCCATCTCCTTATCCACCGCTTCGTGGCTAGCACTATCAACATGCGGAAGGATTAGGACAAGGTCCTAACCCTTGATATTTTCTATCTTTGAAGTATTATTACTCCTGATGGTTTCTGCAATCTCCCCTATTGCATCGCCAAATTTTTTGCAGAAGGGGCGGTTAAGGAAAAAGTTAACTCCAATATTAATGGAGGCATGTTTGTTACAAGGCTTACCAGGTCGTTTGGGGTTTTAGACTTACAAGAAGCAAGGGCACTCACGGTCATTTACGCTCCACCATTCAACACTGCATTATACATGAGGGCACGGATCGTTGAGAAGTTTGGTGATTCCTTTTCCATTCCACATGCGGACGAGTCGGCAATCCCCGAGGAGCCGGGAAGACGGGTACGGCAACGTAGCGAGTGGGTATGGGTAGACCCACCGGTTATTCTGGTGGAGGAGGATAATGATGGTTGGAATCAAGTGGAGTACCGAAGCTATTTGGACGATATCAGACGAGGGGTTAATTATAACAACCAATCGTTCGAGTACCTTTTTGAGCAAATGAACATTGCGCCAAGACCCGGTCCCGGATACCCCTAAATCATGAGTTGGGAAGAAAGAATGATGCGGGGGTGATGGTGGAGGAGGAAGTGGAGTTGGAGGAGCAAATATGGAAAAAGAAGATTGAAGACTTTATTTTATTTTTTTTATGTTTTGTGGTGTTTTGTTTTGAATAATTGTTAAACTTGGATGATTTTTATTTTTGTTGGGATGGTTATTACTTTCACTTTTAGTTGTTTATTTTTCAGGGATGGAAGATTAAGATGCATACTAAATTGTTGAGGGTTAATTAAGGAATGAGAGATGTTCAAGAAAAAAATACGAAGTCTTGTCCTTAGAATTGAGTCCGTTAGAGTCGAGAGTCATGAAGAGTGTTGCTGCTGAAGGATTAGAGAAAGGTTCAGTGAAATGTCCAATTTCAAAACCTGAGTCCAAAGGAAAAAGAGTTGGATTAGTTTTGGAAATACAGTGCCTACTCGCCGAGTGCACAAACTCTACTCGGTGAGTACATGAGGGTGTTACACGTATAGTTCCAAGCTGAGAGCTACTCGCCGAGTATACGGCACCACTCGCCGAGTAGACTTGCAATTTTCGAGTTCTAGAGCTGTTTTAAGCACTTTCACTGCATCATTTATCCATTTTTCGTGAAGAGTTGTTACTGGGAATTTTATAAGAAGCTTGTTCCCCAACATTTTGAAGCTGTCAACCACACGAGACGTATGACACCCAAGACATGGATGAGCTGTACCCATGGCTAAAGTTAATTGAAGATTGAGCTAAAGAGAAGAGTGTCAACCGTATCAACTGCTACCCCAGGGGAGTTTGTTCCAATTCTCTCTATATTTGCATTTTTATACAATGAGGGCATTGCATAAAATAAGTGTGGGGTAGGGGGTTGGTCACATATTAGAAAATTTAGAATCTTAATTTAGGCTAATTTTAAAAATTGTTGCATGCCAAAAAGGAAAACTACTTAGGAATTAATTTAGAAAATTTTGGTAAAAGCAATTAGGGTTCCATGTTAGAATTGTGTTGATAATTGCATGAAAACCCAAATGTTTAGTTGAGCCTATATACGTTCTAGTGCATTTGTGGCTTCCTTATTCCAGTGAAATCATGAGACAAAAACACGACCTCGCTCAGCTTGAGGGATGCAATATTTTAGCATCGTGTACCAGAAATGTATCCATGAAAATTATTATCTTTAGCCAATAAAGGTTGAAGTTGAGCGCCCCTGCTTAAGCATGTAGGGATTTGAGTGAAAAAAGTGAGGAATATGTAAATAAAAAAGAGAGAATTACAAGAGAAGTTGAAGAATTTTTGGAGCATTAAAGTCAAAAATCAAATATGAAGATCAAAAATTCCATAGAAATCCCAAAAGTGAAGATACCAAAAACCAAACAATAAGGTGGTGAATTCAAAGAGATCAAAGATCAAATGTCAAAGAAATAAAGAATTCAAAAGAGCTCCAATGTGGTATCATAAATTGTAATTGTCTAGATTATGTATGCTTGGGTTGCTCAACCAAAAATACATTGAGGTTAAGAGGTTTTCTGAGGATGGATTCGGAGGGATGCATAAAATGAGCATAGTTCGGGGTGAGTGGGCGAATGTTTATGAGGATTGTGAGTATTTGGAGTTTGGGGGTATTTAGGACAATTTTAGACATAAATGCATGCGTTGCGGTCTTGGCATAATGGCTGGGTTAGATTGGAGTTATCATATGTGGTTCTAATATGTTAAAATTTAGTTTCGTTTGGTGGCAAGCAAAAGTCAAGTGTGGGGTATTTTGATATGTGCATAATTAGTTAATTATTTAGCATACTTTTATTCATTTTTAACTAATTATGTGTATAATGTGGACAAAAGGTACTTAATAATGCTTAAAATTTGTTTTCAGTCCAAAAGACATGCTTGGGAGTAAAAGGGAACAAGGGGAAGCAATTAAAGACCAAAAAGTGAAGAATGAAGGAAAAAAGCATTCCTACTCGGCGAGTTCTCGAGCATACTCGGCGAGTACAAGAGAATATTCCATAAGATAAGTCAATACTCCTGATTTGATACGGATAACTAGCACCTACTCGGCGAGTTGGGTCTGCTACTCGCCGAGTACACCCTGTTTTGAGATAATTATAAATACCAAACCATTATCTTATTGGAAAAGACTTGTGGCGATTTTGAGAGCTGAACCTGCGACAAAGAACCCTTAGAGGAGCTAAGGAACCCTAATCTTCAATCCTTGGAAGAATCAAGGCAATTAGGTTAATCATTCCACTTAGCTTTAGGAATTAAAGATGTTTAGCTTAGTCAAATCTGCTATTGAGTTTGTTTTTATCATGACTATGAACTAAAGTCATTTTGTTTCTGTTGGGGAAGACTAATTTACTCCTATGGTTATAATATACTTTTTGATTGATTATTATTTGGTGATATTATTAAATTAAGTTTGTTAAAGAGCCTTATGCATAAATGACAACTATTTTCTGTTAATTGGAAGGTAATTAAGCTGCATGAACATCTCTTGATTATTAACCTCATATGTTATGTGAACACTTGATCATATGCTTAAGAGTAATGAATATGAAATTAAGATTAATTAGAAAATAGGTAAGTTAATGTGTGAGCTTGTTTGAGAAACCAACAAACAAGAGGTTAATTGGAACACCAACTTAATTAACCAATTACAAATCTTATTTAATCCAAATAATTCAACTAGGGATTAGTTAGTTTAAACAATTGGTCACTGCTTGAATTGATTAATTGTCTAAGGGTTAGAAATAATGAATATGAACCTAACCACTATAGTTGGTAACTAATAATAATTAATTTATCATTAAAATAACCATAGGAGTGAATTAGTTGAACCTAAACAGAAACCCTTTAATAAATTTGGTGAATTTGTCATTTGCTTTAATTGTTAGTTAGTTAATTGCTTTAATTGCTATGTTTAAGTTTCTAGTCTTGTAAAACTAGAGAAAACCCCTTTTACTTTTATTACTTGCTTAGTTAAAATTAGTTATTAGATCAATTTTCGTTCCCTGAGTTCGACACCCTACTTATCCAACTATACCACTAAAAGACAGGTTCACTACCTTTGTGTGCTTAATTTATTAATAAAAAGTAGGATTAAAACTAGTTAGTTTCACATACATCATAACTGTTAAGATTTTATTTGATATGGAAGGTACATAGGAGATTTAGGTTAGATATAATGAAGGATTTTATATGATATACACATGCATGCTTGTATTTGTAATATTTTTGGAGAGATTGCATGAGTTATTGTGGTTTAGATGTTTGAAATCAGATTTAGAATACATTTTTTTGTGTAATTGAAGGATATCGGAAGATTACTTAAGGTTTTAAAGTATATGCATTGTAATTTAAAATATTAGTGATTTTTTTTGGTGTATTTGAAGAATATAGGAAGATTCCTTAGGGTGGCTAGCTTTATACATTGTACTTTCAAATTTTAGTGAAGATATTGTCATTCATTCTCTCGATTTTTGTGAACTCATCCATTCTCATAAAAAATATCCTGAATGTTCCTATTACTAGTCTCGGACATGGTGATCTCAAAAAATTCAAACGGAATTCAATTTCGATGTATGGTACTCCACGAAATGTCATTTCAAGTTTTGCGTCTAAATAGCTCCGATTCGATGTATTTTACGAATTTTAATTCCCTCCGAGTTAAAAATATCATAAGAATGAAAAAAATAATAAACCATAGTTTAAGTTCAAAAACATTCTTAAAAAGAATTTATGAAATTCATAGCTATTCCAAACAAAACAGTGTAGTGTTCGTTTCAGGAAAATTTGATAAATACGGATTATATATATATATATATATATATATATATATATATATATATATATATATATATATATATATATATATATATATATTAGACAGAATGTAACTTCCTTAAATGGTCTTCGTTTTGGACATTATTTGTATCCACACAAAGTTGAAAACATAATCTACCCAATTCGTTCATCTATAGATCCCAAGTATACTTCATCAAAAACAATATTTTTAGGGCATTAAATAATACTTCTTTTTACGAATTGTTATCTATTTGTTAACGACTGTGGACTTTGAGTAATCTGAGTGCAATTATGATTAACACAAATTCCATTGCATTCAAATACATAACAAACTTACAATAGATCCTACTATAGTGTAATTTGTGCTAGTTTGACTGGTAAACCATGACATATTTTAACCAATTGTTACATATTGCATCGTATGTGCAAGCGTACCAAAGTTCATAGTCATATTATAGGAAAATACTAACCTCAAAGTTAAGATGATGATGATTGGGAGGCTATTGATTCCTAGATAAACTCTTGGTTTTATTGTACTTGTGATGCTTATCATTTGGAGAATATTTCTAGTGACAATTTAACTACCAAACACCTTTGGGCAAGCTCAATGAATTTTTTCTAAACAACAAAATGTACCGAATTCTCCAACTCCAAGATCAATTTCGCAACATGAAGACGGGATCCTCGTCTATCACTGAGTTTTATCACTCCTTGAAAAATTTAGCTAAGGACCTAGCGGATTGTGACTCTAAAATTGATGAAGTTGAAATTGTCATGTAGCTCCTCGTTGCTCCTTTTGACATTCATCAGCAGATGTCTTCTAGCTCCTCGGTCACTTCCATCTTCCCCAATAGCCTCTCTCCTTCATACTACAACCTCAACTTCCCTCAGTTCCATTACAACCATACATTTCTCCTTCTCATTCTTTTATTGGACCCGCATCGTAGTATGGCCCACAGTAGTTCGTAGATCTTGTCTTTATTTTTCAAACCATTTCAGCTCAACCTCTGTAAGAGAGCAACTTCTACATGAATTTTGGAACCAACTCACACATGACATTCAATCATGGTATAATGAACTCTCTGAATACTTGTAATTCAAATAACATTATGGTTGGTAATGGTGATGCTATTTCTGCTAAATTTATTAGTCATTCTTTTCTTTCTTTATCTAAATATAGACTAATCTTAAAGATATTCTTCTGTTGGAAATTTTGCTAAAACTTTTGTTTCTTTTTCTTATTTTACCATTGATAACTTTGTTTCAGTTGAGTTTGATCTGTTAATTTCTCTATGATGATTTTTGACACATGTACTGTTCTTCAATGTTGTAATATTGATCAACATGACCTTTACCTAATTATTTCATCGTCTATTACGCCTGAACATGTTGCGGTTTCTTTTGATACTTGGCATCATCGTCGTGATCATCTGTGTCCTTCCTTCTTTCAATTTCTCAAGTCTCGTAATTTTATTTCTTGTTCTAGTTCAAAGTCATCTTTATGTTATGCTTGTTTAAGTCTCGTATTTAAGATTTTCATGTCCCTATACCTCTTAACAAAATGGAAAAGTTAAGCGCTCCATTCACACTATTAACAACATCATCTGTACTTCTATTCTTCAAGCCTTTCTTCCAGAAAAGTTTTGGGTTGAATCTATTCTTTGTGTTGTTCACACACATAATCTTCTCCCCACCACTACTTTTTAGTATAAAACTCCTTTTCAAATTTTGTTTACTTCTCTCCGACCTATGCTCACCTTCAAGTTTTAGGTGCTTTTGTTACCCTAACACTTCCTCCACTGCTCGTAATAACTTGGATCCTAGATCTTCAGCATGCAACTATCTATGTCTGTGAACTGGTCATCACAGGTATCAATTCCTTGATCTTATTACAAGTAAAGACATCCTTATGAATCTCAATTTCCATACTATGTTTTTCATCAATATCTTTCACACACAACCTATCATTCTTTTGATGTTGATGAGTTCACATACCTATCTTCTCTCATCTGCTGGTTTCATCCATCCTCTGCTGAGGCTCCTTTTGTAACCACCTAACATCCACCTCCTTTTCCCTTGGTTAATGCTAGATTTGTTACTTATTCTTAACCCTCAACCGTAACTGCCCCTCCTCCCTTTCCCAACAACCTTAGAGTCACTAGATCTCGCACTAGCTCTCTTAGGGCCAAACAAAATTTCAATCTCTCCATCATAAATGGCATTTCTCCTATCCCTCGCTCCAGTGCTCAATACATGTGTGATACACATTGGCACTATGCCATGGATTTTGAAATTTCTAGGCTCCAATCCAAACACACGTGGGATAGCAATGCCAAAACCCATTAAATATAACATTATTTGTTGTTGGTGACTCTATCTCCATAAGTTCAATAGTAAGGCACGTCTTGATCGGTAAAAAGGTTGTGGTGTTGCGCATGAGTTTTTCCAACAACATGGTCTAGACTTTTATAACACTTTCATTATTGTTTTCAAACACTACTAAAAAAACAGCCTTTAATGACGCCCAAACAATGACACGCGGTGATTTACGATACGCAAAAACGTGCACTCTAAGAATAATGTCATCTCTTCAAACTTTTCAAGGATAGAGGTCACGCTTTTGTGCGTGACCTAAAATTAATGTCCAAGAAAAAAATTAAAAACACGAAGGGCACTTATTTAAAAATGGGCGTCGTCTAGAAATGTCGCTTTATATTTTTTGAATGAAAGGCGCGTTCTCTTTTTTTTGCAGCTGGGGGGAAATGAAAATCCCAAAAGTTTGAAAGGCCGCCATTGTTATCCTCTATCTTATTTCCATCTTTCTTTTCTCTCTCTCTCTCTCTCTCTCTCTCTATCTCTCTCACTCTAATACCCAAAAAAACCCTAATATCATCACAAATCCTCTTTTCTCCCGCAACAAAATCGCAATATCACAAAATCTCTGATCCCATCTTCTAAACAGATCAAACCTGCAGGGGTTCTTGATTTCTCTATGTTGATGTGTGGTGACACGAACAAAAAAAGGAGTGTAGCGCCTCTACCTTTCAATTTCATTTGTCGATTGCTTCAAATCGACTATTTCTTTCTCTCTCACAGGGGTTTCTTTGTGCGTTCCCTTCACCTCCGGTATAAAGGAATATTTGTGGGATACAAAAGGCGTTCGAGAGAAAGGGAGGACATCGATCAAGGCTCACTTACTTCTACCCACTGGAACCACCATATCTCCCACTCGATGTTGAAAGCAACGTCGACATCGTCGATAATCTCGAAGACAAGATCCAGGTTCTTATTTCTCCTTTATTCACGCCTCTAATTTTGATTTTGAATCCTCTTCTCTTCTCTTCTATAAAACCCTAACCAGAAAAACCATATAAGTTTCAATCATGATTTCCTCCTCCGGTGGCCATAGCTAATTTTGCGTTGGAGGCACTTCTTCTGCTCCCGATACTCATGGTTCTAAGGATATCGCATACAGTTTTCTCAAATCTCGTGGCTACCATGGCCTCTTCCCTTAGATCGAGGTTCTCTCTCTCTCTCTCTCTCTCTCTCTCTCTCTCCTATTCATGTAATTTCCTTACCAGAACATTCGTTTATTTTAATTGTATGGATTGCAATTACTGATTTCGATGTGTTTCTTTATTCCTACATTCAAATCAAAGTCACATTCAATCTACAATAAAGAAATAGAAGCTGCACTTCAAGCCAGTCTTTGGGGGAAATATTGACGAAACATTTGATCAGCTTGAGAGTTACAGGACATGGACACTTCATTTTCTTCAACTAGCACTCTGGATAGACATACAGAGTTGTCCTTGAGTGCTTTTCAGTCAAGAAAAAAATATAATGAGGACTCATGTTGTTGCTTTCTCCTTCGATGGTGAAGAGGTTTGGATGAATTCTACTAGTTTTGAATCTTTTAACACTATGGTTTTGCATCCAAATCAGGTGTCCATGATTCTGTTCTTTGTGAAAATTAGATTTTTTTTGGCCATGTACCTATATATAATTTGGTTTATTGGTTTGTTTTTGGGTGTGCAGACTGAGCTGATATCTGATGATCAAAATGGAAATATTCTTGTATGGGACTTGATTGCAAACTGTCATTACAAGATGGAAGATGGAGTTATAGATGTTTATGCAAGTGAAAAGGGTAAGTCTGTAAATTAAATTATGATTTTACACTTATACTAATCATTTGTTTTCAACTCTCAGATTCTGTTGATCTCTTTCGTGTTGCAAGCAGTGCAACAACTATTTTCATTGACATGCATCACATTCTCAAAATAATCTCTGTTGGAAATGTTCATTCTGCATGCTATCATCGATTTAGATTTCTTGAAGAGGTAAAGTTTTCTTATATTATATATATATATATATATATATATATATATATATATATATATATATATATATATATATATATATATATATATATATATATATATAGTGTAGTACCTGAACATGGAAATCCATTTGTGGTCTCCTGGTAGACTAATCCATGTTGTCCCAATTTACTGTTGGTGGAAACATTTTATAGTCTCTCTGCTGAAAGTATCCCTGGAAAGTAATGATTGATACACACATACACTATCTTCTTAGAAACATTTTACAAGTTTTTATAGTAGTAAAAGTAAATATAAATCTGAGCAGAGAGAGACCGGGTAGACTTAGGAATCTATGTTGATGGTATCCAACCACTTGACAGAATGAGCACCAATCCTTGGAAAGTAGTGGAATTGATGGCTTGTAAGGACCCTCTTTTTCCTTCTATGGAAGAAAACACTAAATCTTATTACAAACAATAACACTTCAAAAAAGAAAGTAAACAGAACACGTAAACATATGATACAAACCTTGAACCTGTCAATGCTCACAAATTCTACATGTTTGCCACCTGCAGGTGTGGTACTTGTTAACTTGGGCATGCTAACCAGTTCAAGAACATCTGCAAGTTTTGCTCCACCCCATATTGCTGACGCAATCACAACAAAACGCAACCTAGGTATTTGGTTTCTTCTTTTTGATTTGATAATGTCATTTAAGATGCAAAATCCCTACTTTTGGAATCTCAAATCAACCCTAATTATGAAAACAATCCTGATACATAAATGGGATTAATATGTGTCATAATTCATGAATCCTTAGACAATTGCATTTGACCATTTTTATGACATGTATTTGATAGTCTCATTTTATTTGAATCATGATAAAAAAAAATACCTTTTTAGAGAATCCTTCTTAAATTATAGCATCGAATCCTACACTTGATCCCTTTGGTTGTTGCGTAATTTGATAATGTAGTTCATTATCTATGACAAATCCTACAAACACATAGATAAATTTGATTCATGTCCCTTTGTTTACTTGTGTGCCTTTTGCCTTTATAATTGATGATGTAAGATGTAAAATCCCTACTTCTTGAATCTTGAATCAACCCCATATGTGAAAAAAACCATTATGTTTTGAAAATATTAACTTTTTCACCTTAGAATGTAAGATCAAACCCATTCCTTGAATCTTGAATATTGAATCAACCCCATTTAAGATGTAAAATCTCTTTATTTCTAATGTGAAATTCAATTTTAAAATTAAAGTTACTGTTTACTAAAGATTGTTACTGTTGACAAAAACCAAGTAATTGTTTCTTGTATGCAACTCGAAAGAGAGTTCTTCACTGAATATGGAGAGGCAGGAAGATATGAAGTTCAAGACGTGGTTGGAAAATGCAGTTATGGTGTTGTAGGGTCTACCACTAATTAGGCTTATTGATAAGTTTCAACTGGTGCCAAGTTTATTTAGTTAATTACCCATCCCTCCTTTTATCCCTCTTTAATGATAATGATTAGGCTTATTGATAAGTTTCTGATTGATATTTATTAGGATAAGAATGCGGTGATAGTGTTCAGGTGGTATCCAGTTTGCCACAGCCCAGTTGCCACTTTTGGAACTGATGAATCACAACTGCCCGGTCTATCTGCCCAAGTATTAACCAACACAGATACACATGCCCCAATAGTGAACCTGACACCCGAGACTAAAACACCCATAGTTGAAGGAATTCCACTGGAATTATAGGTTACATAGGCATGGTAGAAGGAATTTCACTGGAATTAGCCCTGTCGAAAATACCCGTTACCCGAATTACCCGCCCGATTTTTTCGGGTATCGGGTAAATCAGGTAACGGGTAAATTTTTCCGGGTAATCGGGTTACCCGATTTTTTTTCGGGTAGGGTAAAGGGTATATTTTTTGGGTTTCGGGTATACCCGAATTACCCAAATTACCCAAATTATTTTAAAAATTCCTTTTTTTTTTGTAGAGCTTGTACTATATAGCAGATATTTGATCACACTTAAACTATATCATTATTGTAAAACATAAATATATTTATTATGACAATGCGACTGTAACAATATTAAAAGTAATTTTTATATATTATCACGTTCTTTAAAACTTAACTGTTTTCTTGATTATAGTTTTTATTGCAACTAACAAACTCATTATCTTGACGAAACTTCAGAACATGGCAAAACTTATGGCTACATTTATGTTAAACATTTTAAACTTTTAAATTAAGATCTTTAGGTATTTGTTTTTTTTAACATCTTATTATATTAAATTAAGTTGTTAAAAAATTACTTGATATCTCATGATTTATTGACTAAAAAATCTCAATGTTCAAAGCTTGAGTAACTTCGTTTATGTCTCATTTGTTTATATAAACAAGACTAATAAAGCACGACATATTTATTTTATTAAATTTATTTTCAGGTGAAATTCAAAAAAAAAATTATATATTTCGGGTAATACCCGAATTACCCAAACCCGACCCGATACCCGAATTACCCAAACCCGAATTACCCGAATTTAGTTTGGGTAGGGTAACGGGTAATTTTTCTAACATGAAAAACCCGAATTACCCGACCCGAATTACCCAAAACCCGAAAAAATTACCCGTTCAACACCCCTAACTGGAATTATCTCTTTTTTAGCATGGAGAAGAGATGGTCTGATGGAGGAGATTTTATGTCTCAAGGTACCCTTCAAAACTTAATACAAACTCATGACAACAGAAATTGCAGCTTCTGACAAGAGCAAACTTAGTTTGTGCTTCATGTTTATCTTTAGGGGGAACGACAATGCAAGGGCGTTCTCATCAAAAAGGTACCCTTCAAAACTTGCTACACCACACTCTACACCTAAAATTGGTCCAAGGGTAACTAATGAATCGTCAAATCAAGCAAATGTTGATCTTCTAATGTTGTTCTTACAATGTTGTTCTTTTACAGGTGGTTGGAATTGGACCTAAAGTTGGTTGCTGATATAGGAATTGTGGATGCTCCAAATGCAGGGAAAAACATGTTTTTAAGTGTTATTAGTATTGACATGTAGTGTTATTTGACATGTAATGCTTAAGTAACTTGTTTGCCATGTGATATTTTTTTGAAATGCTTTATCGTTCTTATGATAATTTCAATATGTTGTTAAAAAAATATTATTTATAGACTTACTAATTTTCAAATTAAATTTGCATTTAATATTAAATGCAAATTTAATTTGAAAATTAGTAAATCTATAAATAATATTTTTTTTTAACATTTAAAATTACTATACGCAAAAATGTGTGTCATCTTCATTTATGACATAGCCTTTCTTGACAGGGGCTTCCATGATACGCATTGCGTGTCATTAACACGCGCGTCGTAAGGTCACAACGTGCGAATGCGTGTCATCTTCCTTTATGACAGGGCCTTCCTTGATACGCATTGCGTGTCGTAAACACGCGTCGTAAATGCGCGTCGTCTCTCTTTATGACAGGGTCTTCCTTGATGCGCATTTGCGCGTCGTCTAAGCCTTTTACGACGCGCAATGAGCGTCGTAAAAGGCTGTTTTTCTAGTAGTGAAATCTACCACCATTCATATTGTCTTTAGTATTTCCATCTCGCTTAACTAGCCTATTCATCAATTAGGTGTTAACAATGCCTTCTTTATGTTGATCTCACAAAATCTGTTTACGTGCATAGTGACATCCCCTACTTTCCAGAACAAAAAAAATATGCTTTAAAATCATAATATCTTGGTTTGCAAAAAATCGCAGTATATGAAAACATTTTGAATACAAATGATTTTCTCAAATTAAGGATGTCATAATTAATACAATACATAAGTTACAGTGTAAAGTCCTAACAGTCCTAAATACTATTGCAGGTCTTCTCTTCAATCACTTAACATCACATTCAAATCTTCAACAATCTTAACACTACTACCTATGATTCATATATATTGAGTAGGTCATGATGGGAAACCTAGTGAGATACATATTGTTCTCAATCCCGA
Organism: Lactuca saligna; assembly: GCF_052625555.1. NCBI lineage: Eukaryota > Viridiplantae > Streptophyta > Magnoliopsida > Asterales > Asteraceae > Lactuca > Lactuca saligna. The sequence goes on along the minus strand of NC_136420.1, from coordinate 305,043,634 downwards.
AATGTTAGTATGATATTAGTCCAAAAACAATAACCTTAGTTTCCAATCTCGTTGATCCTCATATACTAATCCAAATACAATGATCTTATTAGATATATCCTGATGGATCACTGTAAGCAACGAGTTGACTATACAACCTTACGAATTCCCTACAAGGATCAAAAGATGGAATGATGAGAGGATGAAGTATAAAAAATGGATGCACATTACATTAACATATACGAGAATGATTACACGATAATATTCCACAAGACTATCTAAAATAGCGAGTGGTCGTCATTTTACTTCGGCAGATGACGTCATTTTACTTCCCACAAGACTATCTAAAATAGCGAGTGGTCGTCATTTTACTTCGGCAGATGACTCAGACATACCTTTTGATGGTCTTATATAG